>NC_136065.1:1299927295-1300419949 GCF_964261635.1 Lissotriton helveticus | reverse complement strand
AGAATCAGGCCCTGTTTGCAACGCAAAAATGCTTGATGGATGTATGACGTTACAACGCATACTTTTACAACGCCTACCTTTACATCGCAAGTTTTACAACGCATGCCTTTACAGCGCATAGTGCTTTTGGGCGCTGGATAGTGAATAGTTTAATTTACTATTCCAACTCCAGTCCCCGTGGATAGTAGGGAAGGTGTTGGATAGTACATTAAACCTATTCCCTATCCTAGAGCGCCCCCAGGCGCAATGCGTTGTAATGGTTTGCGTTGTAAAAGTTGCGATGTAAAGGCACTGTGTGGTAAAAGTTGCGTTGTAAAGGTTGTTTACCATGCTTTTCAGATGCAGCAAACCTTATTTTGTGATTCTGTTGCCGAATCGCAAAATGGGTTTGAGATTCGCTATTAGGGAGGGGCGTCTTTAGGGGGTCCCTTTCTAATATCAAATTGCATCGGTATGCATTAATGTTCTGTGACCAAAACGCGGTCGCAAAACATTTGCCTTTTACCACCTGTTTCAAGGGACCCCTTCCCCTTTGTGAATGTTTGTAAAAGCATTTTTTAAGAGCAGGCAGTGGTCCCACAGACCACTGCCTGCTATTAAAAGATGAGCGGAAAACTTTTCATCTTTATTTTTGTAAAGCATCTGTTTTCCTTTAAGCAAAACGGGCTGCTTTACAACAACAAAAAAGATTGCTTTATTTAAAAGCAATCACAGACATGGTGGCCTGCTGACCCCAGCAGGCCACCATCCCTGTGATTTTTGCGATTCGTAAGGGGTTGCACATAGCAGCCAACCTCATTAATATTCATGAGGTAGGTCATTTGCAATTCCTTAGGAGTCACAGGAAATGTTCGACACACATTCAAGCATTCCATTTTGCGATTTCCAAATTATGAATCGCAGTGATTCGCAATTAGGGAATCGCAAAACGGTGTGTTGATGCATCTGGCCATTATTATTTTACAAATTAAGCACTGCTTCCCTTTGGTGATCACCTGTGACAAGGGTGGGGCCTGCTCCTCTTAAATCGAAAGTGTGGACATTTAAATCTCATCTCTCAGCCCCTCGAAACTCACCCAAACACGGGGTTAAAATTGTTGCTGTTTGGACTTCGGTAACTTGTGTTTTCCTTGATCTCATAGAGTGGAATTACCAGTCACGAGTTTGTTTTTCTTTGCTTTCACAGAGTGAAATTGCTGGGTGAGCCTTACACAAGAAGAAGCAGTTTCTTCAACAACAGCCGGAAGGACGCTGAAGTTTGATACCCTTCACTCTCACTGAAGTCAACACAGAGGTGCCTCAGAAAGGAAGCAATAGTGGACCAATCCAATCGGAACAGGTGAACGCACCGAACAACCCCTAAACTGGCTCAGACCCAGAAGGAATTCCTGAGGAATGACATTTGACCGGAAAATTAAATATTGTGGATTGAAGTGAAACATTTCAGCTAGAAATATTTAAGGCATTTCAATGTAATGATTGACTTTGATTTCAGCCATGATTGTGAACTGAAAACTGTAAGGTAACTCAAAATTATAAAAAGCCGTGATCTAGCAGACGTCCTGCAAAGTAAGGTTGCTGTGTCTGTTTTCCACAGTGTGAGCGTTTTTTAGGCCTCGCCTGTCGATGCGCATGCGCATCGAGCTTGCGAGACTATTGGGGCTTAAACAGTCTTTAACCAACTTGCAAAGAATCGTGGCGATTCCTTGCAGTGGTCGTGAAATTCAAGCTTAATGCGCATGTGCATTGAGCTTAAAAGCGCGTGCACATGCCCCCAGCCGCCTGCTTGCATGTATTTTCCCTCAGCCGCACTCCTCCCACACCCCCGCTCCGCCCCCTCCCCTGCCTGCCGTGTCGCGTTTCTTCAGTTCCCTTAGCCGCACTCCAGGCCCCTGCTGCTTTCACACCCTCATGCCGCTCTCCTCGCTCCGCCCCCTCCCCTGCCCGCCGTGTCGCATTTCTCCTCCCCCCTCCCCACAGCAATGCCCTCCGTCTTGTTTTACCCGTTTCTTCTTTTCTCTATCTGTCCCGCGTCCCTTTCTCTCTTTGCCTCGCAGCGTCTTTTTTTTTGCTTCTGATGCCCGTATGTTTCTTTACAGTATCTCAAGCATGCCAAAAGTTCTTTTGATTTAAACATAAAAAACGACCATGTCTAGAACTTAAAGAGCAAGAGATTAGTGCCTTTCGTTTTTAAACTCTGATTTCCTCAAACAAACATGAGCCCGAGTCCCTTTCTCTCTTTGCCTCGCAGCGTCTTTTTTTTGCTTCTGATGCCCGTATTTTTGTGCAGGCAACCAAGGGGTTCATTCATGGCTGGCCGGTGGCCGGCCGTACTTTCAGTTTCCTGCTTCTCCAGCTCCTTCCTCTCTGCTGGAAACAGACAAAAGGCGCCAGTGGTGCACAACATAGACGAAGCCATCCGGCTTAATGATTGCTTTGGAATTCCATGTGTTAACAGTAAACAGACCAGAGGCGCCAGGAGAGCACAAGCCACACAGAGTTGCACCCCCACCTCCCCCTCTCGCCTTAGTCAAACGAGGTGTTTGTAACCAAGGCTGCGTCTTCTTTGGTGCGTTTATAATGTACATGGGATGTTTGGGTTCATGCTGGGTAGCGCTGCAGCCATTGACTCTTCCCCAGCCCTACCCTCCTTTGGCTTCTATAACGCACTGTTGTAGTACTGTTAAGGTGGGCTAAAATACAGGCACTTTCTTCTAAACTAAACATATGTTTGTCGTAATCTCTTTGTTTTAAAGTGCAAACAATGTTTTAAAATGCTGCCGCTGTTAGTTACACGAGGTGTTTGTAACCGAGGACGCTTCTCCACATGATCGCCTGCCTCTCGCACACATGTGAGTGCGTTTCAACTATGTTTTATTAGTACCGTGCTGTGTGTTGACTTTTTCATATGTTGTCATGGGTCTATATTTTTATAATAATGGCAGCGCTTTAGGCAACGCCACCTGCAGATAATTACCCGGACGTCTGCTGAGGCAATCAGCAGCGCTGCTCTCGAAGAATAACACGGGGGTCCATAGCAGTGCCACGCGACCGGTCCGGCGCGCTCTCCTCCCTGCTACCGGGGGCCAAGACAGGCAGGGATATCCTTAAATTGCACAGCCAACGAAACTCCAGGGCAAATGTGGTAAGGGGATAAACAAGGGCACGGCAAAAACATGGCAACAGTCACCGCATGCAAAACTCGATTGCTGTTTAATTTCCTACCCCACCACCATACACGCATACAACCACTCACACATACAACCACTCACACATACAACCACTCACACATACAACCACTCACACATACAACCACTCACACATACAACCACTCACACATACAACCACTCACACATACAACCACCCACACATACAACCACCCACACATACAACCACCCACACAACCACCCACACAACAACCACTCACACATACAACCACTCAAACAACTACACACACAACCGCACACACAAACACACACATCTGTCGCACACACATCTCACACACGCAACGCCACTCACACACGCAACGCCACTCACACACGCAACGCCACTCACACACGCAACGCCACTCACACACGCAACGCCACTCACACACGCAACGCCACTCACACACGCCACTCATCCACGCAACGCCACTCATCCACGCAACGCCACTCATCCACGCAACGCCACTCATCCACGCAACGCCACTCATCCACGCAACGCCACTCATCCATTTGAAAAACGAAAAATGTCAAACTCTTCTATTGCGAGACCTATTGCATTTTCAATGCTTGTTTGTCTTGGATTGTCGCTGATCGTGGTTTGCCTGTTCTTTGTAACACGAAAATGTGTAGTTAAGACTGCACGGTGATCGGCTTGTAGGATAATCTTAATATTTTATTCTGTTCCTGTACTATACCTTAAATGCCTGCAAATTATGCTTGCACTGCCACTGGCTGCTTTATTCCAGTGAAGTGTACACTAATCCAGTATGTGGAGGAACCTGTTCTGAGTGAAGGAAATGTTTCTAGCTATGCTTTCTGTGGCAGGGAAACAGAGAGTAGGATCAACAGTCCTTGCTGCAATCACCAACTAGCATCCTGCTCCTCATTTCACCATTTAAAATTTTTCTGCATTATAGGAAAGGTGGCACATGTCCCCTGACAGGTGCTTTACGTGTTGTTTTTAGGTCTCAAAGAGATATGTTGTTTACAAGTCAGTGGGCTCAGCCCGCCCATAGGTGTACCGTTTGTTTGCTCCTTAGCCACTCTCTGATCATTCTCGCTTGTCTATGGTTTGCATGCATCATGCCTCCTCTTCTGTTTAGCCCCCCACCAGATCAGTTGACTGGGGTGAGTGTTTGATTTGCTCAGACGCCCTGTCCATCATCCCCTTTGGTATCGCTTTGTTTGCCCTAAGTTGGCAGGGTATGCCCAGACGTGGGGCCCTTGCTCACTCTACCACTGGATTCAAGATAGCCTGACTGATGAGGATTATGAATCTGAAACCGGTCCCAGGATGATTGTTTCCGGTCCAGGGAAGACATGGCTTGGCAGTTCGGGCTGGACTGTTCCCATGAGGCACAGGGTCAGACTGATTTGCATATAGCCATGTCTGAAATGGGGTGGCAGAGTGAGCTAAAGAATGGTGATGGATATAACCCAGATCAGTTGACTGGGGGTGAGTGTTTGATTTGCTCAGATGCTCTGTCCATCATCCCCTTTGGTATCGCTTAGCCCCCCACCAGAGCACAGCCCAAGTACTTGTGTCTATCCACTGCTCCCTTACTAGGAGCCACTTTTTTCTTTGTGTTTAAGCGCTCCAGCAGAGTGTTGGTGTTTTTTGCTTCTTGCTCGCCTGTCCTGCAAATCTGCCTGAAAAAAGAACTATGACCCGGTGATAGCGCTGACCGCGTTTTAGCGCTCTTTTTTTATAACTTAATTTTAGCATGTAACAATTTGATGACAGGAGGAGAACACTATGGACCATATGTACAAGGACTAAGAAAAACTACCACTAACGCTAGTTAGCGGCAGTTTTCTTACCACTGTGTACCGCTGAAAACTATCTCCTTGTTAGCGACATATGTACAATACATCGCTATATGGCGATAGCTTCAGGGATCAGTGGGCGTACCACTGCTGTGCCAAAGGTATATATGAAGTTACGACGCATACCATTACATTGCAATTCATTACAATGCATACTAATAGTAGGCATATTGCAACAGTAGGGAAGGTGTTGGACAATGGAGATGTAAATATTACTATTCCCACTGCAGTGAGTGCAATCCTAAAACTAACCCTTGCACCACAAAGCAAACCCTGAACCCTAAAATTAATCTTTGAGCCCCCAAAACACACCCTAAAAATCATATTTGACCCAAATGCAAACACCTATTTTCATTTTTGATCCAAATGCTCACCTGGATTTTCATGATTGACCCCCAAAACACTACCCAAATTTCACATTTTACCCCATGAGACACTCCAAATTTTATCTCTGATACCCAAAACACGTATCCACCCTAAAACTTAAAAATACCCCATTACTGACCTCACAATGCGCTGTAATGGAATGCGATGTAAAGGCACTTGCGTTGTTGGAGGTGCATTGTAAAGGCATTAATGCCTGCGTTGTATTGAATGCCTCCCGTGCCAAAGGCAAGCCTGTCTGGATTCGTCTGCCCCCTGGACCGCTCTCAGCACCAAAGACACTTCCTCTCGGACACTCCACCACTACTGCACCAGCACCATCCTCGCCATCAATCCTGGACGTCACATCACCTGCAAGGACCAACATCTGCTCCAGATCGGACATCGCCATTGCCATCACTGACGGCTACTAAATCACCCGCAAGGACCACCCCAACCGTCCAGGAGGAGGCATTGCCATCATCTACAGAAGCACACTCCGACTGACCACGCACTCTAAAGACCCAATGGTGACCATGGAATACCTCAACTTCCAGATCTGGACCAACCCCAATCCCATCCTCTGCAGCACCCTCATCTGCAGGCCCCCGGGGCCATGGACACCCATTCTCCAATACCATTGTAGACCTCATTGCACACCAGGCTCTCCCATCCACCAACGACATCCTACTCTGCTAACTCAAGTTCCACCTGGACAACCCCAGTGACCAGAACACCACCCCCTCCTGGGGAAGCTCCCCAAAATCAGACTCAAGCAGCTAGTCAGCGCAGCAAGCCACATATCAAGACACCCGGTCAAGCAGGTTGCCTCCACCAGTGGCAACTTCAACTACAGCCACACCACCGAACTCTCCCGGACCGACCATCATTGTATACATCACGTCTTCACCATGCCCACCAATTGATCTCCAACTGTGCCGACACCCTGGCACCCCTCAAGAATGGACCAGGCAAAATTAGCACCAAGTTGCGCCGTATTTGCAAAGGGATGCATGCTGCCAAATGCGTGACCTTGTGAAGCCCTGTGCCACATCATACCTGCATCAGGTAGGATGTACACAGGATGTGCGTTCCCACGCAACAAATCCTCATAGGAGTGGCACAGTGAAGTCGCTCAGATTGCACTGCGATAATTGTAGGACGGCACTGCATCAGTACATTACGCCTGCCATCAGGCAGGCGTAAGGGTGACGCAGTGCCACAGGTATAGGCTAGCCCCATGAATTGCTGGAGTCGCATTATGCTTATGACACGACTGCAGCAATGCGTGACTTTAGTGAAGACAGATACGTCAGGATTCCAGATGTATCTGTCATTACTTGCATCATGAAGCGCTGTCCTGTGAATACTGCGCATCCGTGGTGTCGCAAGAAGGTCGTAGTGAAAAGTGTTGCAACGCTCTCTTGTCGCAGCGCTGCAACACTTTTCATGACTGAGGCCCAGGAATGTGCACTATCTTATTGATGGTGTGCATACCTGCCCTGTAGTTTTGTCGCAGGGCAGCGCTGCAACATTGCTTGAAGCGCTGTCCAGCACCAAAACCTGCTGGAAAGAGGTCCCAAGTGTTGTCTCCATTTTTAAGACCAGCTATTTTCTGGTCTTAAAAAACTGCCTCTAACTGCAGTTAAAGGCAGTTTTTTGGAATCCACTTGTAAATATCGTGAAGTGGGGTTAGCGGCTGTTTTTGCACGGGAACGCCTCCCTTGAATGTCATTATCGCTAACAGAAGTTGCGATCTTTGGAATGGACGTTTTCATCGGAAAACTGCAGCTAACAGAGGTTAGTTACAGCTTGTACATATGGCGATAAAAATATTGCAACAAAACCGTCGGAAAAGTGCCTGTAAGGCGACGTTAGTCCCTTGTACAAATGCCCCCACGCGTCTTTTTGACATCTGGGTCATTATGTTCCCCATCTTCAGTGGACTTGTCACTGAAAAACTTGCATAACCTTTCCATGGAATGCCATTTCCGTCCTTCACAAAAATAGAACCTTAATAAAGATTATTCTTTCAATTTTTCTGTGAGGGGGGGTCTGCACACACAGCTTCTGAACAGTTTCTCCCACTTGCACTCAATTTATTTATTTATTTATTTATTATATTCATATAGCGCATTATCACCGATTGGTCTCTAAGCGCTTGTACTTGAGAAACTAATCATTACAGATAAACAGGCAGCCGAGTTATATCACACCCCACGCTTCTCGAAAGAGCACCGTTTTTAACATTCGCCTAAAGGGCAATAGATTTGGTTCCTTCCTTAAGCCTGATGGTAACTTATTCCAGGCTGCCGGCAGGGTAGTTGAAAAAGTACGTCTACCGAGGGTGGTCATGCGGTAGCGCGGGCTTACCAAAAGAGTGTCCTCAGACGATCGCAGGGTCCTTCTGGGGATGTACTGCACCAGTCTGGCTTTGATGTAGTTAGGCGCATTGCCATAGACCGCCTTATGTGCGATGCACAGACCCTTGAATAAAATCCTCTGCCTAATGGGAAGCCAATGTAATTGGCATAAAAGAGGAGAGGCATGCGTGCTTCTGGATTTTCCAAAGATCAGTCTAGCTGCATCATTCATCACAATTTGCAGTCTAGAAAGTTGTTGCTGGGGGAGCCCAACATAGAGGGCGTTCCCATAGTCCAAGCGTCCTAAAATCATTGCGGACACCACCGTCCTTAGTGTGGAAAATGACAGCATTGGAGAGATTTTCTGGAGTCACTGACAGTGTCTCATTCCAGCACGCACACACACATTCAGCACTTTCCATCAAGGTAGACTGGCTGCATTGTGCTGCCTATCAGCGTAGTTTCATCCTTAATAGCAGCTCGAGATTTTTTAAACTTATTTTACACATCTTTATTTGGCGTACCGGGCACGGCTGCTGCGACCAACTTTGAGTTGGGTTCAAGACTTGGTGGGAGGTTCAGCATCCTGTGATTCTGAGCAAATTCATAATCTCTCCGTGCCTAAAAATTAATGCACCCGTCAGTAATGCAACTGGTGCTCGTGTAAAGCGCTCGGATATATAACGCTTCAAACTGAGGGGCATATTACCAACCAATAGAGATAATTTTTGTCTCTAACTTGTTTAGAGACAAAAATTATCGCCGCAAATGGGCGATTTTTATCGCAGATAAAACTTGCTATTAGCAAGGTTTATCGCAAATGCGATAAAAAACGGCCGCAATGCATGAATATCGCTGAAAAGTCAGCGATATTCATGCATTATCGAGCAAATGCTCTTAGCCATGTTATCCACCTCCCATTGGATAACATGGCTAAGAACTGCTCCTGGGCAAGTGTTAGCTTTTGGAGATATTCGCGCTTAGCGCGAATATCTCCAAAAGTTGGTAATAGGAGATAGCGATGTTAGCGACTGTTTTCAGTCGCTAACATCTTGGCACGCCCTCTTTGCATGTCATTAGTGATAAATATCACTGACATGCAAAGCGGGGCCCAAGATGGTCACTATCTCCTATTAGCTGTCGCTAACTGGTGTTAGCGACAGCTTGGTAATAGGGAGATCATTTTATCTCTGCTTTCTTGGCTTTTAAAGCCACAAAAGCGGAGATAAAGCCCCTTGATAATATGCCCCTGAGGGCCTACCAGTTGCATCTCCTCATATTTACACAGTTTTGTTCCTGGTTCTACCTTAAAAAACGTAAGATGGCTATGTTTGGTGTTGTATGGTGTTTTGTTTTCTGACTTTATTTTGAATTGTGGTTTTGTGTGGTTATGGTGCCCTGACGATGCGTGACCTTGGGTTGCAGACTCAAATTAATAAAATAATTGTTCTGACGTTTTGTTGTTTTTTAAAGCCAAGCAGAGAGACAATGGGGTATATTATCAAGGGGTTTATCTCTGCTTTTTTGGCTTTAAAAGCCAAGAAAGCGGAGATAAAATTATCTCCCTATTACCAAGCTGTCGCTAACACCAGTTAGTGACAGCTAATAGGAGATAGCGACCATCTTGGGCCCCGCTTTGCATGTCAGTGATATTTATCACTAATGACATGCAAAGTGGGCGTGCCAAGATGTTAGCGACTGGAAACAGTCGCTAACATCGCTATCTCCTATTACCAACTTTTGGAGATATTCGCGCTAAGCGCGAATATCTCCAAAAGCTAACACCTGCCCTGAGCAGTTCTTCACCATGTTATCCAATGGGAGGTGGATAACATGGCTAAGAGCATTTGCTCGATAATGCATGAATATCGCTGACTTTTCAGCGATATTCATGCATTGCGGCCGTTTTTTATCGCATTTGCGATAAACCTTGCTAATAGCAAGGTTTATCTGCGATAAAAAACGCCGATGTGCGGCGATAATTTTTGTCTCTAAACAAGTTAGAGACAAAAATTATCGCTAGTTGTTGGTAATATACCCCTCAGTGGCAATTCCTTTACATCACACACAGTAGAGTTCTTGTCTGCATGGTCGCTAGAACTCGCCCATGGTCTGCTTTCCGTTTTGTGTAAGTGGTCGGAGAAGTGCATGCATTTGTGAAACGGAGCCACGCGCGTGTGGCCACTACCTCGCTGGGGCTGTTCTTACAGAAATTCCCTCCCTGCACTTCAACGTAGCAGCAGATTTAGAATTTCCCGGCATGCCTGTGTCCGTGTCCTTGATGGGAGGTTGGCAGAGAAGAGTCTGCTAAGTACTTCAGAAATTCCAGGTGAGGGTCTGTGGGCTCCACAAATGTAACTGATTACTTTACCGTAGTTCTTTCTCCCTATGCGTAGTGATAGTGTGCCCTGGTGTTGCAAACAGTCACTTCTGAGGCTTCTGAGATGATTGTTATTCAAATTTGAGTCGAGTTTTACAGAGCCTATACTCATGCGTTTTTATTTTTACACGTCATTAAATGTGCAGCTGTACAGTTGTCAACTCGTGCCTTTACAGCTGCCTTGACGTGCTTTGTACAAAACAGAAAATAGACAAAAGAAAGGGGTAGACCAAGGATAAATCACGGCTTCCCTGCTTAAATTGTGTGCTCTTTGGCTACATACCTAAAGGACATTAACATTGACAAAGCCAATAGCTCTCTCAATGCCAAGACCTACTGGCTTAGCCAAAGTTTATTTATATTCTTGATCCCAGCCATAGTTCTAGACTCTGTTGGACAGTAGTTCAATCATAGTGGTTTCCTTTCATTATGGGTGACTTCAACTCTCTTCATGAGGTCACAACGTTGATTAACATTTTCCGGTATGTTATTTCTAGTTGCAGGGCACAGGGGATACAGCGGTCTTTCACATGTACCCCACAGTGGAGAGGTAGCCTACTGGCTCTCCCTGTTAGCCTGGGCTATATGCTTGGTATGGATTCACATCACATTCAACGGAGAAGGATTCCTTCCTTGCGTCCACCTTACCTTGATAAAACAAGTTCTGGCAAGTCTGCCTGTAGTGTGAGAGATGAGACACCTGAAAAAGGGCAGTGTATCACACCTTCACAAAGGAGGTGGGCTGCCTGCGCATACCCCACACCTTTTATCTGTATCCTATTCATACCATTTGGTTGGATGCCATCTGCATATAACACATGCCACAGTGGACATTATGGGATGCCTGTCATCCCCAAAGGGTACTAGAGGGACAATGCACATTTTGGTAGCTGGCTTCCATGGAACAATACATACAGTTAAAAAAAACACACTTTGTATGATTGGTTCCCTCAAAAAATGTGTAACAGCTTTGAATTTGACTGACCAGTTGGCATGGGCCTAGCCGGCACTGCTTCTAAGTACAAGTTGGCCTTGAGTTTGAGTTTGAGTTTGAGTTTAAAATATTTATATAGCGCACTTTCACCAGCGGTTTCATGGCGCTGCAATAGACAGATCTCCAAGGGAGGAGTAGGGGAACAGAAGGGCGAAGGGGAACATCAAGTGGTTTTTAGTTGAAACATTTGGCAAATAGGAGGGCTTTAAGTTTCTTCCGAAATTGATGGTACAAGGTTGTGGATCTGAGCTCCAGAGGGAGGGAGTTCCACAGAAGTGGGGCAAGAGTTGCAAACTTTGATCCTCCCCATTTCTTTCTATGGAAGCGGGGGACTGATAACAGGTATTGCGAAGAGGAGCGCAATTCTCTGGTTGGAACATAGGGCACGATTGCAGATGTTATGAAGGCCGGAGTCGCGCCCAGTCGAGCTAAAAAGGTGATGGAGGCAAGTTTGAACTGGACGCGTTCACGGACAGGGAGCCAATGTAGAGATCTTAGAAGGGGAGTTACATGATGAGATTTCGGGAGATTAAACACTAGCCTAGCCGCCTGGTTCTGGATTAATTGCAGCCGCCGTAAACTATATGCAGGAATCCCAGCATACAGGGCGTTGCCGTAATCCAGGCGGGAGATGACCATTGCCAAGGTGATCAGTTTCAAGGCCTCGAAGGTGAAGAAACAAGATACCTTGCGAATGGTGCGGAGTGACAAGAAGGAGGACGATACCACTGAGCTAACCTGGGAGTGAAGAGTGAGCTGAGAATTGAGTTTGAAACCTAGGGTTTTGACTGAGGAAGAAGGGACCGGGGGGGGGAACCTAAGGAAGGGGGCCAAAAAAGTGAGGACCAGGGACTGGAGCAACCACCTGTTAACACCAGCTCGGTCTTATCCGGGTTAAGTTTCAGGTGGTTGTAATTCATCCAGTCCTGGATGAAAATCATAATAGACTGGAAATTTGAGATGGAGGAAGGGGAAGAAGACAGTTTGAAGACGAGTTGGAGGTCGTCAGCATAATTGTATATGCTGACGTCCATTTGTTGTAGTGAGAAAATAAGAGGGGCAATATACAGGTTGAACAGAAGGGGTGAGAGGGAGGAACCTTGGGGGACCCCGCACTGAACTTTCTGGAAGTCCGCAGAAAACTCACCCAGGCAGACAGCCTGGTTGCGGTCCCTCAGGAAGGAGGATAGCCACACCAGAGCGGAGCCTCCGATTCCTGCCGCCCTGACATGGGAAAGTAAGATGGTATGATCAACCGTGTCAAAAGCGGCAGATAGATCGAGGAGAACCAAGGCCTGGGTCTGGCTGGAATCCCTACCCTCCCTGAGGTTGTCAAGGACCGAGAGGACTACGGATTCCGTAGAGTGTGCGGGGCGGAAACCGGCCTGGTGGGGGGCGAGGATCCCATACTCCTCCACAAAGGTGCTCAGGGATCTGGTGACGTGGCGTTCGAGCACCTTCGCCAGAAATGGTAGGAGGGAAATGGGGCGATAGTTAGCGGGGATCGAAGGATCAGCGCCAGGTTTTTTTAAAATGGGGACGATAACAGCGGTTTTCAGAGGGTTGGGAACAACCCCCTGAGATAGTGAACTGTTGAGGAAGTGAAGGGGGGCTCTGGACAGGTGGAATAGATGTGGCGGAGGATGTGTGCAGGGCAAGTGTCCAATGGGGATCCGGATTTGACAAGAGGAATTAGTGAAGCCAAGGAGTCTTTAGTCAAGGGGGGAAAAACATCGAGTTGTCCTTTAGGTGGGGGGTACTGAGGGTCAACAAAGGTCTGGGGGGGTGAGGGAATATTGGTTTTAATAGTGGCAATCTTCTCAAGGAAAAAGTTATTCAAGGAATGACAAAGGTCCTGAGACGGGGAGGGCTTAAGAGATGTCCTGTCAGAAAAAGCCAGGTTGTGGACGATCGAAAAGATTTCCCTCGGTTTGTTCTCAGCTGCTTGGATTTTTGCAGAAAAATAGGCCGTTTTTGCAGCTAGGATGGCGTTTTTATATTGAGCGAGGAGCGTAGTAAACTCAATTTTGAGTGGGGGGGAGTAATTTCTCCTCCAGGCACGCTCGGCGTGGCGTACTGCTAATTTGGTGGTTTTGAGGTCCTCGTTAAACCATAAGTTGGCATCTTTCTCCCGTTTGGAAGATATCCGCTTCAGTGGGACGATTAAATTGCAACTAGAAGAGAGCCAATGTTCAATGGCAGTGGCCTGGGAGAGGGTGGAAAGGCCTTGTAGGGTAGGATAGGTAGAAGCTAATGCTGCAGTTAGGTTCTCCGGAACCACGCGGTTCCATGAGCGGACCCAGACATTTTTTGGAAGCGGGGGCCTGGTGGAAGGGCTGATGGGAAGGCTGAACGTGATCAAATGGTGGTCGGACCAAGTGCAAGGCGAGATGGTCAAAGAATTTATTGGACAGTTCAAGGACCAGATCTGGTCTAAAATGTGTCCTTTGACGTGAGTGGGGGAGTGAACATGTGATGCAAAATTGAGGATAAGAGTGTATCTGAGAATTCCCTAGAGGAGGGGCATTCAGCTGGGTCTGAAGGCCAGAAGTTAAAATCTCCCAGTAGTAGGATGGAGGAGTTGTTGACCGTCAGGGTGGAAAGTACCTCTTGAAAATCGGGGAGAAAGGATAAGGGTGACTGCGGGGGCCGGTAGATAAGCAAGCAAGTGAGAGGAGGAGTGGTAGAAGTAGTGCGGATAGCTAGGTACTCTGTTGTGGCAATGCCTGGTAAAGATAGACATTGGAAGGGGAGGTCGGACCGAGCGATCACTGCTACGCCGCCTCCATTTTTGCCATTGCAACGGTCTGCTCGAAGAGCATAATAAGGGAGAGGAAGGGTGGCCAGTAGGGTGGGGAGAGAATCGGCGCAAAACCAAGTCTCTGTTAGAAAGAGGAGATCAGGTGCGTGGAGGTCTAGCAGCACCGACAGTTCGTGTGAATGGGCTACTGCTGACCGGGTGTTAAGGTAAAAGGCCGAAAGAGTTTTAGCTGGAGCTGGACTATCGACCACTCTAGGAGGATGGGGGGAAATGGGGGGGGAAGAGGGGTTGGGAGATGAAAGGGCGGGTGAGAGGTCCAAAGTAGATATGAGAGAACGAGTAGAAGCAGGAAGAGGCCAGGGGCCCTGAAGGCTGCGGAGTTGTGAGGCAGAGTAAGAGGTAGATGGAGCATAGTGGTGTGCCCCTAGCCCCGGTCGGCCGCAGACGGGCGCAGACGGGCTTGCCTTAGGCACGCCTTCGGCGCGCAATCGGCGCGCCCGATGCGCTCGTCCGGAATCTGCACATAATTTATGGGTCCGTGGGAGGGGCGGGAGGGGGGGCGTGCCTCGAAAAGGGGCGTGGCCGCGGCAAGCGCCGGAAATGGCGCCAAGAGTGTCCCGGTACCAACAACCGTGAACGCTAAGTCCGCTGCACGGGTGGTCTGGGCGAACTGAGGTCTGCAAGCAGCAAGTTTGAGGAGCAGATGGTGAGTGAATTAAAAGCACAAGAATAAAGTGACACTTAATTTTTAAAATACACAATGTAAGCAAAAGTGCGTGCTCCCGGCTTTCCGCCTCAGGAGTAGTCTGTCGATCTGGCTGGCGCTTGTGATTCAGCGCTTTTTAAAGCTAGGAAGGGGGCGTGGCCTCGAAAAGGGGCGTGGCCGCGGCAAGCGCCAGAAATGGCGCCAAGAGTGTCCCGGTACGAACAACCGTGAACGCTAAGTCCGCTGCACGGGTGGTCTGGGCGAACTGAGGTCTGCAAGCAGCAAGTTTGATGAGCAGATGGTGAGTGAATTAAAAGCACAAGAATAAAGTGACACTTAATTTTTAAAATACACAATGTAAGCAAAAGTGCGTGCTCCCGGCTTTCCGCCTCAGGAGTAGTCTGTCCTTGTAGCCCCCTTCAGGATTCATGCTTTTACTTGAATGAGTTCTACTCACAAGCACAGAGAAATGGCTGGGCCAAAGCCTGCTTTCCCTGAAAGAGTTGGGAACAGCGGTGCTGGAACAATTTCCAGAGTGGGAGTGCTGACCAGTGGCACCAACTCATTAAACCTATTTATAGAGAGGGGGACACCAGGAGCTGATTATTAGGTCAAGTGACACTTGCTCCCAAAGAGTAAATAGTACACAAAGGGAGTCACTGTTCATTGTAGAGAATGAAAGAAGAAGACACTTTTTTTCGTGTGCTACTCTATCTGTGGGGGACAATGTGTCCTCATCATAATGCACTCACACACCCTGAAGGATGTCATGCTTCATCATTTGGGCTTTGCTTCTTGTCGGGCCGGCGCTGCAGTGCCCTAAGGGTCCCCTGGAGGGTCTCTTTATCAGAGATCTTTTGATGAGAAGCTGTTTCGGTGCGTGGGTGTAAGTGGCAGTGAAGTCTAAAGTGGTGTGATAAAAATGACTGGAGGGAGAGTGGGTACTATTTATTAGGATGATTCCTCTGTCAATGTTAAAACAAAGTGTGTAGTGCTGCTCTAGGGGATATTATGTCCCTCTGTAGCAGGGTATATGTCCCTAATGGACATATATAACGGTCAACATGTTTCGCGATGTATGTGGCCTCAGAAGGAGATTCAAAACACTTCTTCAAGACCAAAGGAAGGTCTGAACTAACCAGTGCCACCAAGTTTGTCGAAGGGAGTAGCGTTTCCCTTAATATTAGAGTCAGGACCTCATGAGATCAGTGAGGGCACTCTGGAAGGTTCGCCGGTCGGCAGAGACAGGGAGAGGCATGCATGTGGATCGGCCCTGCTACTACGGGAGAACCTTCCAGAGGTCCACTAGAATAGGTACCTTGGGTTGTGAATAGTTCATGTCAACATAGCGCCTACTTCAATCAATCTCAAAGCGGTTTACTTTTCGAAAAAATGTGTGCCTGGCCCCCAGGGTACACCATGATCTGTCCACAAAGCCATGTTGGGTTCAGCAAGATAAAGCTGAAGGTGCAAACTGGCAAACTCCAGACGTATCTCCTTATGGTAAACGTGCAGGAGTGAGAGTAGCAGTCATATTTGTTGGCTCAACACAGCAATATGAGCAAGACAAGATGGGCTCTAACGGAAGGAGCATGCTGGGTGACAGCCCATCTCTTCTGTAAGTAAAGAGCAATGTGTGCAGGACTAGAGTCACCCTATATTTAATACACAGAGTAAATAATAGCATGGGCTTGTGCTACATTGAATGTTTAAAGGCTTTATTTTATTACACCTTTTATGATGGGTCAGCACACCTCTCTGCACACGCAAAGAGATAAACAGGATACAACACGTACAGAATGACGTTCATGACGAAGTTTCCTTTTTGTCTTAGTTTACTGAGGGCTGCTTGTAATACGTTTATCCCGTTCATCCCTTTGACGTTACAAAGAGGAACGCTCGTGGAGTTATAAAAAGAGACATGTATAACTCACAAGGAAGACGTCTCTAGGGAAACCAACAAGAAAATAAACTTCTGCCAGCCTTACAGAGGATGAATGCCAGGTACAGGTGGAAGTAAATGAAATAAGAGAACAACGTGACACCCAGAGCTCTCAGCATTCGGAAGCAATATTAATCAAGAAATAAAAAAAATCTCTCCATTGATTCATTCCCTCCTCGTCCTGCCTTTCTTCGCCACAGTAATTACTCATGAGCCTCTGGCTCCACACAGAACTCCAAGCATAAAAACAGCGCTCTAGTCTCCCTCTCCCTCCTCCAAGATGGCCCCCAGTGGCTCCAGCCAATCCTATAAAGGGATACAGATACAGCCAATCGACCTGTTCTTTTTTTCTGCACTACTCCGAGTGCTGTGTTCCCTGCTGGTCAGGTGAGTGGGCTGGGGTCCTGCTTGAGCGGTCCCCTTATGTCCTTGGGTATCAAGTTGGGGAAGTAGTTTTTGTGTATTTGTTGCTGCTTCATGTTTTACATGGTTATTGTTTTGTGAGGTTTAAAATATGTTTTTCCCCCTTCTTCTGCCTCCACGCCTCTTGTCCTGCTTTAGCGGACTTTCGTGGCGTTTCTTTTCGGCTGGGGTCGTTTGATGCCTCATTATACAGGACGCCTGGAGTCCTGCTATGCCGGTTGGATTCTGATGCTTACCGGCCGCGCGTCCTGCTGTGCGGACGTAACGCGGCCGGGTACGCTTGCTCTGGGGGCCTGAGGCTCCCGGTCGCTCTTCCTTCTCTGGTACCGAGGCCGGGTACACTTGCTGTGGGGGCCGGAGGCTCCCGGTCGCTTTCTTACCTGCTGCCGATTCTGGGTTTTCTATTGCTGCGGTTGGAGCGCCTTCGGGTCTCCGTTACTCCTGCCACCCACGACGGTCTATGGCTTTCTTTGCGCGTGCGCGCGGCTCTCCACGTGGCATTTATGTTATTTGGAGTCGAAAGTGGGTTGATTTACATGGTTTCCTGGCAACCTCGGGACCTTTTTATACCGGGCATGTTGTCCTGTTCTTTGCCTGTGTTTTTATGGTCGTTCACTCGTAGGTGGCTGTGTTGGAACGTGGTTCTCCGGTGATTTCTGCTCCTGATGACTTAGAGGTGGCTTCTTGTTCAGGGGTGGCAATTTCTTCTAAGGAGTTATTACTGCAGATGATTGATTCTGCTGTGGCTGCGGCTTTGCAGGGTCAGGTGCCTGTTCCTCCTGATGATAAGGCGAGGATTAATGACGCTGCTGATGCTGGTTCGGACAATGTGGAGGACGTTGATGTCCGGGGTCGCTTTGTGCCAGGTGCTGACCCGAGGGAGTTACTGGGTCACATTCGCAATTACTTGGTGTTTCCTTCTTTTGTACCTCTGGTGGACGATCTGTTTTTCACAGTATCGGCGTCCTGAGCCTGATTCTTTGACTATCCATTCTTCTGTTTTAAGGGGAATTGTATATTGAATGGTATGATGTGTACATCGGCTCTTTTCCGCGTTTTTTGTATGAACGCTGTCCTCTGCTGGCCTTTGCTGTTGAATTCCCGTCCTCGGTTGGGGTTGATTCCTTGTTGGCCAGTTTGTCCTCTAAGGGGGCTGTTGTTTCTAGGGATTCCTCTCCTGCGGATCCTGTGGATCGTAAGGTGGATGGTGCGGTTAGGCGCACTTTTGCGGCTGCTTATTTTTCTGTCTGGGCTGCTGCCTATTCCTCTTCCGCATTCCACTCCTTGCTTAAGTATTTTCAGTCTTTGGCTGGATTGTTGGCCCGAGGGGTGGATGTATCTGCTGCTTTGTCGAGGATGGCGCAGCAGGTTCGTCTGCTTTCTGATGTCCCTTTTGGTTCGTTGGGGGCAGCGGCCTCTGCGGCTGGGTCTGCGATTGCTGCAAGACGTCTATTGTAGCTCCGCTCCTGGAGGACTGATAGGGCGTGGAGGGGTCTCCTGCTGGTGCTCCCGTCTTCTGGGGTCTGGTTGTTTGGGTCCCCTTTGGGGGACATGGTGATGATGTCGGCGGAGGGTCATAGACTCCTTGCTCCTGACCGTGATGGTCGCTTCCGAGCCAGACCAGAGGGTTTTTTGGTCATTCTCGTGGGGGCCGTGCTGGTCTGCCCTTTCGTGGGAGGGGGCGTGGCCGGGGTGATCCTTCCTTTGTCTGTTCTGGGTTCTCCGGTGCTTCTGCCTCCTCCGCTCCCGCTTCATAATCCTGACTGGTTCGCTACTGGAGTGGGTCCGGTTGGGGGGTCACCTCGCTTGCTTCATGGACTCTTGGCGCGAGACTGTGTCTGTTCAGTGGGTGCTACGGGTGGTGTCCGGTGGTGTGCGTCTTGGATTTACCCTGACTCCCCCTGACTGTTTTCTGGTCCGCTCCTTGTCCCTGGGATGCTCTGAGGCGGGTGGCTCTTTTGGGGGGTGTCGGGTCCCTTGTTCTGTGGACTGCCTTGATTCCCGTACCCGTGGATCGGTTGGGGTTGGGGGTTTCTTCCTTCCTCTTCCTGGTGACACGTCGCTCTGAGGGTTTCAGTTCTCCAGGGGCATTTCTGGCCTCCGTGGGCTTTTAAGATGCTTTCTGCATAGGCCTGTTCACCCGGATTCTCGGAGGTTTATCCGTTTCTGCATTCTGGGTCGTCGCTATCTGTTCCAGGTTTTGCCTTTTGGACTCTGCTCTTCGCCCAGGATTTTTGCTGAGGTTCTGGCTCCTCTTCTTGGACATTCCATGGGGAGGGCGTTGGTGTTTTTACTTTTCTGGACGTTATTTAAATTTCTGCTTCTTTCTCTTCGGGGCGGAATTGCATGTCCGGAGGGTGTGCCTTGTCTTGACGCATCACGGCTTCATGATGTTTGTTCCGAAGTCCTCCCTGGTTCCGGCGCGGGCTTGATTTTTGTTGGGGCTCTGTTCTTGAATCCGTTAGGGCTGGTGTTCCTGCCCCATGCTCGGATTCTGTCACTGTTGTCTGCTATGCGGTCCGTGTTTTCGGGGCCTTCTCCTCCTGTGGGCTTGTAGTTATGGGTTCAGGGACTGATATCTGCATCCTTGTTGACCGTACCGTGGGCTCGCCTTTGCATGTATCCGGTGGTGTCCCTCATTTTGTTGCATTGGGTCCCATGTTCCCATGATATGTGTGTTTTGATTCCTGTGTCCGCGGATGTTTGAGTGGTCCTGGATTGGTGGTTGGGCTCAGAGAGTTTGGCCTCGGTCTGTTTTGTCTTGTTCTCCGACTGCAAGGGGCTCTAGCCGTCCTTTTGGGTATGTTGGCCTTATCGAATCTTCTTCTGGTTCACCATGTGCGGGTCCGGACGGACATTCCGGTGGTGTTGTCCTATGTCGACCGTCGAGGGGGGTGCTGGGTTCATTCCCTCAGTTGCCTCGGTCGTCGGTTTTGTTGTTGATCGGAGTTGATCCTGGCGTCCCTATCTACGGTTTGGCGGATTCTCTGAGCCGGGTATTTCCTTCCATGGGGTCTTTGTTCCTCCCACGTTTGCTGTTGGTGAGGTTACGGAGGTTGTTTGGTTCTCCGATTGTGGCCCTGTTTGCTTACCGGTACAAGGCCAAGATCCGCTGCTTTTGCACGATTATGCCTTGCCGGGATGCCTGGAGGGTGAACTTTCTGTCGTTCCTTTGGCCGGAGGATCTGTTGTATGCCTTTAGCCCTGTTCCCCTGCTTCCGAGGTCTTGCAGATGTTCAAGAGGGTGGGGTCGTTTGTCCTTCTGATTGCTCCAGGTTGGATACGTCGCCCTTGGTATCCCCTTTTGCTGGACTTGGCTGTGTCTCCGGCCTGGCCGTTACCGTTCGTGCCTTATTCTCTGTTGGGCCTCTTCTACCTCTGCCTGTGTTCCGGTCCCTGGGCCTGCGGGCCTGGCTCTTGGGAGGGGATCAATGATGCGTGCAGGTTGTTCTTTGCGGTTGCTGGCGTCATTTGGCAATCTCGGAGGCCTTCTACTCTTCCGTCCTGCGCTTCGCATTGGGGTGACTTTTCCTCTTGGTGTGGTGTCACGAGCTGTCATTGGGTTCTTTGGACCCTGCTCGTTTTTCTGGCTTTTTTCATGATGGTTTCCTTTTGGGCTTGGCCGTTTCCACTCTCTGGGCTCAGTGGGACGCCATTCGGGCATTTCATGTCCTGCCTTTGGTTCAGTTTCGCCTTTGGTGGCTCATCTTTTTGAGTCGCTTTCTTTGCAACGTCCCCGTCCTATCTTTTCTTCTCCTCCTTGGGACCTTCCTCTGTTGTTGTGTTCCTTGCAGTCGGCTCCTTTCGAGCCTTTGGGGTCGGTGGGCCTGCAGTTCTTGACACTCAACGTGGTGTTTCTTGTGGCTGTTACATCTGCCGGGCGTATTGGTGTGATGGGTGCCTTCCTGCGGTCTGCTCCATTTTAGTCATTTGTCTGATCGTGTGGTTTTGCGCCCTCATCCTACGTTTGTTCCTGCGGTGGATTCTTCTTCTCACCGTTATGCTGATGTGGGTCTTCCGATTCTTTGTCCTGATCCTTCCTCTGCTGTGGATTGCCTTCTCAGCCTGTTGGATGTGCGTCGTGCTTGTTGGTTTGTTTATCTCGCACTTCTTCCTTTTGTGAGATTGACGATTATTTGTCAATTTTGGTTTGTCTTGTCAGGGCCTGACGCCCTCCCTGTCAGCTGTCAGTCATTGAACTAGGAGGGCCATGCTGTTGGCTTTTGGTTCTGTTTCTGACCTTCCCCCTCTTCCTGTTCGGGGTCGGTCCGCCTGATCTATTTCTGTGTCGTGGGCCTCTTTTGACGGGGTGTCCATGATGGGTGTTTGCCGGGCTGCCACTTGGTCGTCCCCGCATGCTTTCATGTCCCATTGTCGCCTTCGGATTGGGGGTGGAGGTTCTGTTTCCTTTGCCTCTTCTGTGCTTTCGGCTGGGATTCATTGAGGTGTTTGTTTCTGTGGATTTTTTTTTACCTCTTTTGCTTGAAATATGTTTCTCTGTATGATTTCTGTAGAGTGTTTTCCTTGCATGACGCTGATTGCTTTGGTATCGGCTCATGAGTAATTACTGTGGTGAGGAAGACAGGACGAGGAGGTAATGCCCCGGTTACTTACCGGTAATCTTCATTACTCCGAGTCCATGTCTTCCTCGCCACAGTATAGTTTCCCTTCCCTCCCGCCCCTGGTGGTGGCTTCATGTCTGCGGCTTGGTTTTTCAGGTCGATTGGCTGTATCTGTATCCCTTTATAGGATTGGCTGGAGCCACTGGGGGCCATCTTGGAGGAGGGAGAGGGAGACCAGAGCGCTGTTTTTATGCTTGGAGTTCTGTGTGGAGCCGGAGGCTCATGAGTAATTACTGTGGCGAGGAAGACATGGACTCGGAGTAATGAAGATTACCGGTAAGTAACCGGGGCATTCTTTACTAGTAACTGGGATCACAGGGAGGCACAGACCCATGAGACAAGTACCATCCGGCAAACAGATCACCACATAGAAACAAGCACTGGGTGCCACTGAAAAAGTGGCTATTACTGTAAAATCACGCTGTCTGGCAGTAAAGAAACGCATCATTTGTGTGTGGTCACGTGCGTTCAAATTTTCACAGGTTTCCACGTTTCTGATACGGAACTTATGCCAAGCAGCCTCAAGTATCTTCCTTCTGAGCTCTGTCTCACAAATAAGGCTCCTTTAGAGGGTTACCTGATGAGTAGCATTTCAGCGTCTGCGCATGTGCAGCCACAGGAAACTTCAATAATGGCAGGTTTCCAGAAGAGGAGTTTCACATTAGTTCTGGTGTAGTCTGTGAGCTGTATGTTCCAAATAAGAGCCTGAAATACAATTGCCACCTGCTTTTTTACTCACTAGTCTGTTCTTTCAACTGGAAAATACAGTCAGCCAAAAAATGTTGCAGCAGGCTTCCTATGAGGTGAGTAGAAGGTTGTCAATGAACGTCACTAAATAGTCTAAAAAATCAGGAATTACAATGCTGCTGCTGTACAACACGGAATGTACAAGGAGAATTTCCAATAAAGGTGTTCTTTTGTGAGACATAGCAGGAGGGCAGAGCTCAAGTTGTTTCACTTCAAGATCTAGCGTGGTTGAGTTCAACCAGCCAAAGCCGACCCATGTTAGCTTGCTCATCAGCACTGTTTCAATTCGTAGAAATTACGACTGGCCTGAAGTGGATGCCTGTTTGTGCCCCCTGTGGACGGTATGAGGAAAGCACTCAAGTTAGTCTCTGCTTGTGTTCCGAGGGCACTAGGTAGTGCGTGCTTCATTCGGAGCCAGAGAAGGAATAAAAGGCATGATGGAGGATCTGCAAGGAGATAATATCAGTGCTGACACCACAGCACTCGGGCAGCCCCGTAACTTATTTTTTTTTATTTCAAAGGTTTTTATTGGAAATTTCAGGGTTGTATAACATACACATCAGAAGTTGCTATGTACAAATAACCAGTGCATGTAACTATACATCATTCAAATAAAGAGCATATGACGTGAATTAGCAGAGAAAGGCATTAGGTCCCACGATGGTGTTCATGTCGTTCGGGACGTTCTCGAGGATAATATGACATTCAACCATGAAGCCTTTCTGGGTGGGCTCCTAGGAGGATAGAGATCGATAGGAAGGGGAAAAGAGGATAGAACCAGATAGGGGGAAGAAGAAGAGAGTAGAAAAGAGAGAGCAAAGGAGATACTCATGAAGATGGGAAGATGGGGAGGAGGTAAGAGGTAAGATGGGACACCACGATGCGGCATAGCAGTTCAGGTCAGGGGTAACGTGCTATTTAAGCTATGGTAAAGTATGATCGGCACCCGGAAGCTATGGTAAAGTGTGAGGAGCAGGATGACTCACGGAGGTTTATGGGTTTTAAAGTAGATATCCAGTGAGTTCCAAAGTTTCCTTTGTGAGGGTCGCCCTGGGTTGTTTTGTAGAGTGATGTTGTCCGCTACTCGGAGGTTAATCACCCAGTTTAACCAGCAGGCATAACTTGCCTTTTTGGTATCTTTCCAATTGTTTAGGACGACCTTCACAGCCGCCGTGAGGAGGAGGTCTAGGAGGGCCCTGTCTATTTCAGGGATTTAGGTTTCCTTCGTAAAGCCGAAAACAAGATAGGGAAGTTCTTTGGTAGGTGTGATATTAAATACTTTGTGAATGAAGTCAAATACCCTATCCCAAAAGGCTGAGACGCAGTTGCATTAGAGGATGAGATGGTCTAGATCTCCTTCTGCATGTTTGCAGTTCCAGCAAAATGCGTCAGGGCAGAGTTTGTGTGTGTATAGGCGAGCCGGCGTCCAGAAGACTCTATGCATGAGCCAGAACTTTGCTTGTGATAATGTAGGGCTTATTTTATGGCTCATGCAAGATCTCCACGCCATGGACCACTCCAGCTCACAGATGGAGAAGGAGGCGATTGACGACCAGAACTGCGTTGTTTTGGTATTCAATGTGGATGACTGCGGGCTCAGTAATTTGTATAACCTAGAGACCTGGTGACCTATTTACTTAAGGAGGAGAGGAATGTTGGAAGAGCCGGTTGTTTGGATGCTAATCCCGCTTTTGTAATGGCTGCTTTAACGTTAAGGAATATGTAAAAGTCGGAATTTTGATCCCAAAGTTCGATTGGATTCTTGTAAAGGGTAAAGGGTAGCCGTTATCGTAAAGTTGGTGGGGGAAAATAATTCCCTTCTTAATCCAGGCTGGATTGAATAGTGGTTTACCTTTGTATGTGATTGTGGGGTTTCTCCAGATCGCTTCCCATCTAGATTTTCTTATCGACGTGTCCAACAGTTTATCTACTCTCAGTAAAGCTATTTTGGTGTTGGTAAATATGGGTTTCGAACAGGGGAGCTGATTCGCCTTCATTGATAGGCATGAGATGGGAGGAATGCCTTCAAGAATAGTTTTTTCAATGTCTAGCCACACCGGCGAGTAGTCCACTGGGGGGGACAGCCAGTAGGATCCTTGTTTCGTTAAAAAGGCTATTTGATATCTCTTAAAGTCTGGAAGATTGACTCCGCCAATGGATTTATCTAATCTCAGCTTTTGCAGACTGATACGTGTTTTTTTTCCTTTCCAGATGAAATTGTTAATAGTTTTATCTAATTTATTATGAAACTCTTGGGACAACATCAAGGGGAGCATGGTGATTAGGTAATTTACTAGCGGTATAATCATCATCCTGATCGTCTCTAGCCTGCCCCACCAAGTGATGAAGCGGGGTGACCAGCCATCTAGGTGAGTTTTTATTTTTTCGAGAGTGAGTTTTTCATTATGCTGTAGGGTCTCGATAATGGAGCTGCCAAATTCTATACCTAAATATTTGATGTAGTTGTTTTGCCAGACTAAACCTGATGTGCCTAAAGATTCCTTATTAGTGAATATGTTGAAAGGGTTTTACTTCAGATTTATCACGATTCAGTTTGTAGCCTGAATGTTTATAGTAGGATTCTATAGAGTCCATCAGTGCGGCTATAGAGGTATCAGGATTCTCAGTGACTATCAGTATATCGTCCGCGTAAGCAGCGATTTTTACATTTTTATCGCCAAAGGCGATGCCACTAATATCGATGTTTTGTTGTATGTCGCGGAGGAGAGGTTCCAACGCCAGAAGGAATAGAGCGGGAGATAAGGGGCAACCCTGTCTAGTTCCTTGTTCAAGAAGGAATGGCTCTGATAGCGAACTGTTAATGGCAATCCTAGCCGAAGGGGAGGCGTATAATGTCATGACCATATCAATAAAAGCATCACCCATGTTAAATATGTGCATGCATTGACGGAGAAAGGGCCACGACACCCTATCAAATGCCTTCTCCACGTCCAGGGTGATTGCTACTGCGGGGGCATTTGAGATTTTCGACTTCTCCAGCACATGGCATAGGAGTCTCGTGTTGTCATTTGATAGGCAGTGTTTCAGGAACCCCACCTGTGAGTTCTTGATTAAGGACGGTAAAACGGCGTTTAGTCTGCACGCTAGGGCCTTCGCGTAAATCTTGCAGTCCAAATTTATGAGGGATATCGGTCTATAATTCTTAGGAAGTAAAGGGTCTTTCCCATCTTTAGGTATCACTATTATTGTTGCCTCACTCATCGTGGGGGTGATTCTGTTTGATAGTGAAAAGGATTGGAACAGTTTGAGGAGTCGTGGGTTAAGTTGTTCCTCAAAGGTCTTATAGAAATTGGCCGTGAAGCCGTCTGGCCCCGGAGCTTTATTATTCTTCAGTGTTTTAATGGCGGAAGACATTTCTCCTATAGTCAATGGGGCCCCTAGTTTGGCTTTGTCAGGGTCGGATAAACGTGGGAGTTGAATTGAGTTTAGATAGTTATAACATTCTTCTATGTTGAATTGGTTATTGTTCTTATAAAGATCCTCATATAAGGACTGGAATGTGCGGAGAATGTCTTTCTGTTTGGTTTGGGTGGTATTGGACTGGTCCCTAATAGATGTTATATGGAATTGCTTCCTTTTGTGTTTAAGATAGGAAGCAAGGAGCTTCCCTGCTTTGTTACCCTCACAAAGCCTTAAGGCCTTGAATTTATTAATCCAAACTCCTGCCCGTTTACTAAGAACGGCGTTGTATTTATATTTCAAGTTAGTTAAGCGGTCGATGGTCGCTTTATTGTTCAGATCGCGGGAGTGTTGCATCTCTAGCTGCTTGATTGTTTTTTCTAAAGAGTCCAGTTTGGAGTTTAATTCTTTATTTATACGAGCCCTGAAACCTATCAGCGTACCCCTTAATGTGGCCTTAAACACGTCCCATACTAAGGCGAGATCTGTTTCTGGCTGCGAGTTTATCTGAAAGTATTCTCGTATGCACTGTTCTATGATTTTCTTGTTCTCTGGTACCGATAATATCTCATCGTTGAAGCGCCATCGCCTGGGGGGGATAAGTGAATGTAAGCCTGCCAGTTTCATATGGATACCTGCATGGTCCGACACCAATATGGGGCCAATATCAGTTTTGTCGATAAGGTGTGTATGTGAGTCGGATATTAATAGATAATCTACTCTTGAATAAGAATTGTGAGGAGGAGAGTAGAAAGTATAGTCACGACCATCCGGATGTTGGAGGCGCCACGAGTCATGTAGGTGGAATTCAGCACACATTCGTTTCAGTGCCTCATGAGAGCGTGGGGGGTGGTATATACTCTTGGATTACCTATCTAGCAAGGGATCTAGTGGTAGGTTAAGATCTCCACCAACCACTAGGAGCTCATCTTGCGGAATATTTTCAAGTTCTTTTGATACATATTCCCAGAATTCAGGGAGGTCTGTATTAGGGCCATACATTTTTGCCACATAGATATGGTCTTCGTCTCTTTATAGGTGTGCCCCCCCTTAACCCTCCCCCACTCCCCTCGGTACTCCCCCCCCCTCCCCACCCTCCCTCCCCGAAACTCGAACTGAAGAGCTGCGACGGCAGTGCTGTCGACGCTCGCACAGGGACATATGTAATAAAATGGTAGTTGAAATATCGTGTGATAACATTCTGGTAACATTTTGTGTGAAAACATTCTGATAACATTTTGTTAACATTGAGAGATGAAGCATCTTCTACATACATTCAACTTAGTGCATTAAGCTCGCCGAGGGATAGGCGATGTAACTTCTTAATTAAAGAAAATTAATTCATTAATTAAAGAACTTATTAATCAAAGAACCCCTCATTTTTTGCGTACGGCAGGTAGAACTTTTGCCAACAATTCTGGTGGTACTCAAATTACATTTAGGCATCTTGCGGATGGGAGAATCTTCTATATGCAAACGATATAGCGTATTTAGCTTGCCTAGGGATAAGTGAAGCAACCTCTTAGTAAATTAACAGTGGCGGCTAGTACTCTTCAGAACTCTCAAGAACCAATAGCTAGTGAGAAGCACGAGCCAGTTGAGCACTGCATGCAGTGCAGTGCAATGCTGGAGCCCTCCCATAAACGGTGCAAGATCTTTTTTTAAGACATAACGAAAGCTCACCTGCATCAACTGTCCAGGTTAAATATGCAAGCCGCAACAAGACTGGCACCACATTGAGTGAGACAATAGACTTAAAACTTGGGGATAGACCAGGCGGGGTGAAAAATTGTCTTAGACCATACTACAGAGTTCGATCACTGAGGCTAAGTCCAGTCTCTGAAAGTCAGTGAGAGACTTAAGCCAGGACGCTAATACTAGAATAGCAGTCCGACTGTATTCACATTTCACAGTTCAGCACTTAGACATACCTGTCAAAAAGATCGCGGGTGATGGGAGCTACAGATAATCCTAACTGCCTTTTTTTTGGGCGTCTGTTTTTCTTTTATTAGATTGACCCCCAGACGTGTCCATTTCTTGTTGTGGTTTGTCACTCAGGTAGCATGACAAGTCATGCAGATTAGTGAAGAAATGAGAACGACCATGGTCTGAGATCTTGAATTTCGCTCGGCCTGCAAAAGAGAACTGAATATCTTTCGCCCGCAGTTTCTCTCGAAGTGATAGGAAACCTTTCCGTATTTCCACCGTTTCTCTGGAGTAATCCTGAGTAAATGTGATTCGGTTACTTTCCCAGGTGATATGGCGTTTTTTTCTAGCATACCTTAGGATGGCTTCCGTGTGTTGGAACCTAAGTGGTGTGCATATGAGAGGTCGAGGGCCTCTCGACGTGCGTTGTGGGAAGGTCGGCACTCTATGGGCTCTGTCCAGCTCCAGCCCATGCTGGAACTGTATCCCCGTAACAGATGGAATCCACTCTTCCAGAAATGATATACAAGAGTCAGCGCCTTTTTCTGAATTTTCTGGGACCCCGAAGATTCGCACATTGCCCCTCCTGTTGCGATCTTCCAATTCTGAGGTTTGGTGTCTGAGGTCGTTGGTGGCTGTTTGGAGATGCTGTGTGATTTTAACGTCGTTTGTGGACTTGTCTTCGATGTCGCTAATTCTTTGCTCTGCTTCGTCGAGGCAGAGAGTTAAGGCATTCATGTCAGCCCTGGTCACGGTTAGTTCAAGTTGCATCGTGTCGGTGTTACTTTTCGTTGAATTGGCTAAGTCATGCACGTCCACCAACTTCTTCAGAATCATGTCTAGAGTGCTAGCAACGTCACCCCTGTTCTTAATAGGTGAGTCTGAGATGGAAGTTTCTGGCCGCACCTTCTTAGTGTTTTTGGAGTCTCTATCCGCCATTATCGCTGGTTGGGTGGTGCACAATAGATAGAAAGGTACTGGTCGAGCCACAGTCGGCTGCTGAATCGGACTTGGATTCAGTGGCTGGAGATCCTCTTCTGGCAGCCTTGCGTTTCACAGCACACAGTGTTCAGTGGGTTCCTATTTTGTAGTGGGACACTGGTACCAATGCTTAGTGACAAGGAGACAGAGTCGCTGTATTAGGAGACCGGGCTGCAGGTGGTAGCAAAGGCCTTCCGTAGCGATGTGTTATTGCAGTAGAACCCAATGAAGCAGATTAGGCTGTCTACAACGGCAATAGTGTGTCCTCAGATCGGTAATCGTTCGTTTACTGGTACAGGCTGGACAACAACGATCATATGCACGTGCTCCTGGGCTACGGGACACTCGGAGTGGTCATCTGGCTACTCACTAGAGATTCCTTGCTGGAATTTGTATATGGCGAAAAGCTGCATGTACGCTGTGAGTGGAAACTCAAATCTGAGCGGCCATTTAATTTGCACCCATTTGCCTCTAAAATCGTGGCGACTTAATGGTGGGTTTGTGGCATACTCAGGCCAGTTTCGCGCCTGGGGCTGATCGAATCCAGTATACAGATCGCCATCTTGGTATCAGGCATTAGCGAGATATTGTAGGGTCACACCGTGTACATGGGGATGCAATCTTCATCTCCTTGTGTATAGCTGTGTGGAAGTGGACACCGCCTTTGAAAGTAAACGCTGTTCAACATTGTAGTATGCAGACTTAGGCTGCAGGAAGAAATTCGTTGTCTTCGCACATTTGTTCCCACGCCATTTTGAGGTCAGGCAAACAGAGTTCAGGTTTAGAGTTTAGAGGTATATAGAGGTATTTTCGCAGCCTCGTGGAGTCTGAGCCAAGCGTCGCTGCCGTGTTATGGTGTTTTTGCTGCTCGCGCTCACCTTTTTAATGAGAGGCTGACGCGGTGAAAGGGTGGTAGGCTGGAATCTTCGCTCTCGTCGAGAGGGATCCTGCTGGTCTAAAATGGCGGGCAAGCCGCGATTTACCCGAGCAAAAAGTCGGTCTTTGGGTCAGACCGCAATTACCGGGTGGTTCGCGGATACAGCCTCAACATCCTGTGCTCCGGTAGATGCGGTCGCTGGAGTCGCCTTCAGTGCATGTTTCCCGGGGTCTGTATCACCCTAATTTCGCCGTAATCTGGGTCCCGTGCAGCGCGAAGACAGACTAGGCAGCCATTCTCCCCGCCGTCCAAGCCACGCCCCGGCAGCCCCGTAACTTTAAAGGAAGGGTGTAGCTCTTGTAGTGACAGCAGGCTGAGGCACTTAAAATTAGTTTGAGACACTTAAAAGAAGATCCAACAAAGCGGATGTATACAGTATTTGGCTGATGGGAAACTAATACTAATAAGAGAGGCACACTGAGGAACTATACTACAGACAATAGAAATGGAGGAAAAGTAAGTGGCAAGCACAGGAACCAATGAAAAGCAAGGGGGTGGGATGTAAGCCCCTTATAAGATTTATATTGAGTACAATAGATTTAACAAACACAGCAGGTGAAACCTAAAAAGGGGCTCAGTGTGCCTTTAAAACATATTTTTCTCAATGCATATGAACAACATGGTTTGTTATGCTTCTTTCTAGAAAATTCATTCTCGATCTGAATGGTCCCTTGGTGCTGTGAATTTAGCAGTAACAACAAATTTAAGCTCAAATCAGTCTTACTGAGTTCATAACCAGATCCCAATTACTTTTCAAAATTTTCAGATTCATGGTCACTTTTGAAGATAGCTCTGGAAATGACGTATCATGATGTACAGACTCACACAAGACTCTCGTAAAATCCCAGTTACTCAGAAAGGTGGTCCTTAAAATACTGAGTGTAGCTAGGAATTCTAAGATTCTTTCCTGTTTTGATATGTTTCTTGGGTTACCAAATTAGCAAATTCAATTTACAATGTAGTAGGTAGCCAGCTAACAATACCAACAGTATTAGTGTTGCACAGCAAATCAGTGGGTATAGAAAAGGCGATTTCAATCGCCAAAGGATCTTAGTAGACACAGTTGGATAATCCATTTATTATTCTGATCTTATCACAAGCTTTTCCTGAGACAAAAGGAAGGGAAAAAGAAGAGGACGAGAAAAGGCAAAGGTAAACTAGAGACTTGATATTCAAGCCCCATGGATAGTCCACTTAGGACATTGCTTAAAAGAGCAACCCATGTGTCCGTGAGTACAATAAAAGCTCTCCCCACAGAGTTTATCACGATAAGCCCATCAAATCTTATCAAGTTGTTGCAGTTGGTCATTGAGTTTATATATGGCCCATTCATGGGATGCAAGTACGACCGTCACTTCAAGCCAAGTCTTGGATCTCCAGTGGCGCAGGATGCAAAGTTTATCCACTTCTAAGACTGAATCAACCTTGGCTCCCTGTGGTTTGTCATATCCACTACATCCTGCATGTCATGAAGAAGGAGGAGAAAATCACTTGTGGCTTTCAAGAATCCCAGATGACTGTCAAGTAAGGTGTCAGTGTGGATGCAAGACCATAAAATGTGCATCCTATTTCCAGGCGAATAGCGGCATAACCAACACTGCGCAGTCGGAGTGGTTTTTGACTTCTGAAGTTCGTAAGGAGACCAATGCCAATCATAAAGAATCTTAAAGAAGCTAAACTTCCTTTTGGCCACTTTCAAGCATCTGTCATGACTGTGCATTAACTCAGACCAGTCCTCCTCGCTGTATGATTTCTCCAGGAGTGAAATCCACCAGTTTTTGGGATGAGATATCGTAGGTTTTGAATAAAAGGTATGAATTGAAGTGTCATAGCGGCTGAAGCTAGGTTCCTGTAGGTGCCCCACTTATGTAGGTAATCAAAGATATTAGAATGTGTCATTTCATTCTCACCAGAATATAGTTTGTCGGAAAGGCATGATTTTAATTGCATGTAATTCAAAGTGTGTTTCTGTTCAAGTTGGAATTTCTCTCTCAGGACCGAGAAGGATCTGAAATACTCAATCACCATGATATGTTCCAGTTTGTAAATGCCATGTCCCTCCCTTAATGGCAGGTAGAGAAACTTTCCAGCAATTTGGACTTCCAAGTTATACCATAATGGACGGCACTTTAGCATGTAGGAAGGGATGCTGGTTGAAGGTTTTGTGGCCCAGGATCCACAACTTAAGGATTCCTGCCAGAATGCCCCAAGAGAAAGAGTTTTTTGGTGAACAAGTGCGATCCCTTCAAGTCTGCAGAGTAGGTAATAATAATAATAATAATAATAATAATAACACTTTATTCGATTTGATACACAAACCATGAAAGCATATAAATAACAGTCATTAAAAGAATCACAGAAATACATTTGACTAAGATGGCCGAAATACAATATCATTACTAAGAAACCATGATCTACTATGTATCACCAGGGACTTAAAACTCATTAATGTACTCAATCCCCCCTTGTTGTTCGTAACTTTATAGCAGCTCTTAAAAAATTTGCCACACAATAAAGAGTAAAAACATCAGTAAATAACTTTAAAAACAACAACCTACCCGTGCGTGCTTAAATCTAGCTTTCCTCAGCAGGCCTTTTAAAAACAGTTTCCTGGGGAAGGCATAGTACGGTCAGAGTAAAAATAAGTGAAGGGTGTTCTGCGGAGACTTATTGTCGCAGCCGCAGGGCCCCCTCCCTTCTGGATTTATAATAAAACCTGCAGGTACTGCCAATAAGTGATGGATATACTTTAATCTAAAGCGGGAGACCAAAAACACGAACATGGGCACTTGTCATTAATGTTAAGTAAGGTTCTATGCCCTGTGATGTTTTATTTAAGATGTGATCTCTCACCAAGCTTTTCCCCAGTTCGACAGTTTCGCGCTGCGCCATTGCAAACACTCGATACAGCGTAGGTGATTTTCGGAAGGTACCCAGTCATGTGTTTCCAGCTCCTGGTGAAAATGATGTGTGTTGCAAAAAGTGCTGATCTGTATGATAGTGCTACAGATTGGGGTGGCGGAGGCCTCCTCATTCCGTAGTCGCTTGTTGTACCATAAGAGCTTTGGTTTGAAGTAAGGGGTATTTTCATTTTCTGGCTACTGCCTTGTGCAATGGTATGGTGCCACTCAAAATATTTTGCTATCAATCATTGCCCTACAAATATCAGGCTCAGTCCGTATCCAAAGAATATCATACAATAGAAATACCTCAAGGTTGCCTCCACTCACGATCTCTCCATCCTAAGCTCTACTCTCGATTCCATTCAAAACTGGATGTCATCAACTGATTCTGAATCCATCCAAAACTGAATTCCTCCTCCTCTCCTCCTCACTTTCTCCCCCCCGGTTCAATCATGGATGGATCAGATGAATCTACTTAACAATAAACTCATCATTGTCGACAGCGCAAAATCCCTTGGTGTCATACTCGACAAAAAACTTAATCTAATCGCCCACATCAATTCCATTGCAAAGTCTGCTCGATACCAACTGCGCCTTCTTTGGGGAATTCGTCGCTTCTTCCCGGAGCAAGACCTTAAAACCCTGGTCCAATCGCTGGTCCTCTCCAGACTGGACTACTGCAATTCCCTTCTTACTGTCCTCCCCAAATCCCACCTGTCCCCCCTTAAATCTGTTCTCCATTCAGCAGCTCGCTTCATTTATGGGGCCAAAAGAAGCGACCACATCACACCCATGTTATTCACCCTCCGATGGCTTCCCATCGAGGCAAGATCTATCTACAAGACTGCCTGTATCACCCACAAAGCCTTGCACTCCTCCTCTCCTCGCTACCTGGAGAATAAACTGAAACTCTCTAGAGGCCCAAGACCATCTCGTAATGCGGAAAATCTACTGCTTGAACCTCCCACCTTCAAGAAGGAAAGATCGATGGCCCAATCCTTTTCAGGCAACGTGGTGAGAATCTGGAACTCACTTCCGCCTCAGCTCCGACCACCACCTCCTCCCAGGCCTTCAAACGGACCATCAAAGTTCTCCTCTTTCAAATACACTTCCAAATTTAATTCACGCCCTCTCTATTATCTGAAGGAAGAACTTCCATTATAGAAAATTCTATTGTCCTTTGACTATGAAAGTGCCTTCCCAGTGTGTTCTTGCGGTTTGAGTGCTGCCATTTATTTCAGTATTACCCTTCTACCTGTGTTTGGTACTCTTTTGTAACATGCACACGTCACTTTTCTCTTGTAACATACTGGTTGCTACCTCTTACATTTTGTTTGCTTTAGACACTTGCACAAGTGCCACCATTGCCTACGTAACGTTTGTTCTTGTGCTTGAGTGTCTGCCAATTTTTGCAGTATTATACCTCTACTCGTACTTTGTACGCTTTTGTAACTTGCACACATGCCACTTTTTCCTCCTGTAATGTACCGTTTGCTACCTCTTGTATTTTGTTTTCTCACAATTGTCACTTTTGCCTCATGTAACTTAACGTTTGCTTTTGTGTAATTTGTTCTCATGTAATTCTTTCCTCGAGTATCTTTACTGTTCCTATTGTGAAGCGCCCTGACACCTTCGGGTAAAGTCTGCGCTATATAAAAACGCATAAAATAAATAAATAAAAATAAATAAAACATATGGTCGGTCTCAGATACACATTCCAGAGCATTATTCATCATAGTTGTTTTGCTCATATAAGGTCTGACGACTTGTGTCGTGAGTTACATCAGAACCTGCTATTGACCTACACGGATGTAGAGAAGAAGGGTAGTTAAAATTCAATAAATGGAATTTAAAAATGCTTTCTGGTTGTTTCTGATAATACAGTCACCCAAACCTGTATTCTTCAGAGTACCCAGATAAACTCACTAATCTCTTCTTGATAATGTGGCAGGTTCACACCGGAACTCGGTCTCCTATTGATGAAACCCAGAGTTACAGAAAGCTCTAATTTTAGAAGTTGAGTGATGTTTGATTGAATGTTACACCCCTGCGGCCACCCCTGAAGGAGACCACAACCCCTCAACCACAGATATCAGTCGGCCTAAACTTAAGGGGCTAACCTAACGTGACAAAGAACTGTCGAAGGCTTTTCTTTGCAAAAACACCTAAACGACGCTCCTGGTAGTGGGCTGCTTAGTTTTAACGATTTTGATCATAAATCGCTTTCCTTCATCTGTGTGTTGTTTCTTCAAAGGCGCAAGCTAATTCTCGAAAGTAAACCATCCTGGGGAAAAACCTTGGTCTGACGTCAGCAATAAGTTGGAAATGCACGCAGCGCTCTGACACCTTTATTTAAGTCCCTGCTGTGTTCAAGACAATAGCACGGGTGTCGCCAGCAACGCCTGGCGGGGGCATGCATTGCCACTTCAGGTGATGCCGAAGGAAGCGGATATGGTGGGCTCTTGTACCTTGATTAGTCCAGCTCTGTCTGTAAACAACACACGAAATTACGTTACCACGGCGTTGCTGTGGAGCAGCCTATGTCAGTCTGGAGACAGCTTTACAGGGTTTCATTGGTATCTATTTTCCTTTCCTTAGAGTGTGTAAATTCCTGTAACGTGTGTGTAATTACATCTTGCGCAGCACTCAGTCAAAACTTTGTTTAATTCCTCAAGTAACATGAAAAGCATACTGACGCATGCAGCTTCACAGTAAGCTGCCTGAAAAGTGAATGTCCTACCAATTTAACATGGCCAGCAACTGGGGCTAGATTGTGTTGCATTGCTAGCAGCTTAATTTTGTTACATATTACATCGATTCTACTGGTGCATGTACAATGTCACACAGACATCTGCACACTTGACAGATGTAAAATGTTTTAGCAATTATCACTTGATGCAAATAGCTTTTTCCAGTTGTCCTTCACTTCAAATGTGAGTCCGAAATGACACAGGCACCGTACGAAGTATGTGTAATATGAAGTGATGCACGCAGAGGATTTCTGCAACAGGGGTACTCTTCCACAGGTCCTCGGCTGGTCGCAGTTGGGGGCATGTGAGTATACACAACATTGTATCTCTTGTAAGGAAGGACGAGGTCATCAGATGAGCTGAAGTCATGCTTGCAGTGCCTGACAGTGACGCAGGGTTAGGACTGTTGTGTTAGTGCCAGGGAATGACTGGTGCCAATGGATGGACCCAAAAGCGTCAACAGTCTGGCACTAAAACAGGTCCTAGCCATCGGTGGGCAGATACCCCGTCCCCAGGGCCCTCCATGTAAGAGCCCATCCTCAACATCCGCAACAATTCAAAGAGTTGGCATTATCTACACTCACTGACATATGGTTGTGGTATGTTTCCAGACAGCCCAGGCGTAATACAGGCAAACAAATCGTGGGTAGTAATTGCCCACAGTTTCTTTCCAAATTTCGAACATTTTATCACCAGTGAGCTCTCTGAATCCACGGAAACTCTCTATTCCATAGGAACAAAGTAGCGGTTAAGCTTTGGCATGCATATGTACTTGTGTGAGGGAGACTGAAGGAAATTACCCCACTTTGGAAAAAATGCCAAAAATCTGACAAGTGTCATGTTCAGCAGAAAGTAACTGAGTGATGCTTGCGAGTTGCCACCACAGAGCTATGTTATGTTCTGTTAAGTGGGTTTGTATAGCGCCTGGCTGCCCCAGCAACAGGGCGTCCTAGCGCCGGCGGACCAGAGACCAGAGGGAGGTGAAGCTAGATGGAGGCAAACAGCCAGGTTTTGATTAGTTTCCTGAAGGCCCAGTGGTCAGGTGTGCAGCGGGCATCCAGAGGGATGGAATTCCATAGTGCAGGGGCCAGATAGACAGGCGAGTTTATTTCCCTGGGTGGTGGTCATGCTTCACTCTTGGAAAATACCCCCTCATGACATTGGCCTACAACCTGGCAGAAGCCTTTACAGAAGCAAATTCAGGGCAAGCCCTTATTTACTTTGAAGAGTGGAGCCCTTGGGAGGGACTAACTTCGCACTAATGCGCATGATCTCTTTGCCCCCACAACACTTGTTGTTCTGCTGAGTATAGCAGGAGCAGGGCTCTTCTGGGTATGTACTTCTAGAGAAGGAGATGCCCCTACCTATGGTGAAGATAGTGCCCAGTAGAGCTTCCTTCAGTGTGTAGGTTGTGAGCCACATAGTCTGGATTGAGAGGATCAGACTCTTCTTGATTTTGCCTCGTTCAAGAGATATTTATGGTCATCTGGCTGCTCCAGATGACGCTAGGTTGTGCATGTGCAATGGGGCTTATTTCCTGTAGCAACAGGTGCAGCTGTGTAAAACAAGCCTTGGCAAAGCCAATAGGTCTCGGAGATGTGAAAGCCATTGGCTTTGTCAATGTTAATGTATTTTAGCCAAAACAAGACAATTTAAGTGTGTAAGAAAGTGTTTTGTATGGTACAGAAGTGACTTTCTACTATATAAAACCTGTCTAGACCTAAAAAGGATGCCATATATTGTAAACATATATCATAGTTCATACAACTTTAAAGTCATCAAGTAAAATGTTTAGCCATCTCCAAAAATGATTACAAAAAATACAAAAGGATAACTACCAGAATTTTGCCGCCGGTTCAGAGCATAAATAAATAAAGGTACAATTAAAAATAGGGAAATTCAGTCCGATCTCTGAATGGGGTTGTGCTAGGAAACAGTGGCTAGTCGTAACTTTGAAGTATCCAATGAGTGTGAGATTGGATTTGGAGAGTGTGCCCAAGAAAATTAATGGAGAGTAAAACAATTTTTGGAGAGCGATGATGGTTTTCAGGGCAGGTGATTCCATTCCAGACTCTGGGGAGCATTTTTTTTCTTTTTTAGAAGGTAAAGACAGCTGACGAGGCTGACACGTGACATGAATGGTCTGTGTGTGTCTTGGAGTTGAATGATAAGAAACGTCTGCAAATGAGCACTTCTGTGTCTTCTCCTGATTTTACATGAGTCGTAAGTGTACTTGCACAGTGCGGAGGAAAACACGTGGACACACACTGAGACACGCCGGGTCACTTACCAGAAGGCATCAGCTGCCTTGGGGAGCAACACAAGAGAGAATGGGAGCTGGCAGCGAAAAAGTGATGCAAGAAGCAACTGGAGAGACAGAGGCTGTATAGAAAGCTTGAACAGGAATGCAGCACCTTGAGGCAAAGACTGGAGGCACCTTTGCCCATGAAAACTGAAGATGAACTGGCCGAGTATTCAGTGCTGCAACCCTGCTTCGATGCACACATCACAGGCATTGTAGATTGTGAAAAGGACATGACTTAAATCGGCGACAAGATGCATACAGCAAAGGGAAGTACTGTTCAAAAAAGAATAAATCAAAGGGAGAAAACATGTCATAGGTAAGATTTACTACTCAAGAATTTAAAAAAAGCAACCGAGTAAGCAATAGAATACAATGTTGCATTAGCTCATGACATTGGTATAATGGAGAACTAGAGAACTTAGTCCTGAAAGATCAGCTTTTAGATTATTGCTGAATGTTCTTGGAAGGGGCAGATGATGGAGTATGTGTATTGCTCATTTTGCGAATGGAATTACATTATTCACATGGCCAGTGAAACAAAGTAGGGGCATATTCTCAAGGACTTATCGCAGAGTTATCGGCACTTTATCGCAACCAAAGTGGCAATAAATTTATCGCCCCATTCACAAGCTGGTGCTAACAGCCAATATCACCAGTTTACCTGCGATAGCAGCCACAAAAAACATCGCCACAGATTACACCGGCAACTAACGCTAATAAGATGCAGAGTAGGCATTCCTGTGGAAAAAGCCACGAAAACACCGCTTTGCAATATTCTAAACGATCAGCCAGATCGGTGATAAGATCACAAAACAGGTGATAAGGCGCGTTAGCAGCAGGGATTTAAAACCTGCTCTTACCTGGTGTAAAGTCGGACGACAACCTGCACCATAAAAGAGAGCCCAGCCCAGAGCCACACCAGAAGATCAACAGATGCCATGGAGCTACTGATCATGCAGCTCGGAGCCCGGAGGCCCAAGAGGGCCACAACACCCACCACACCCAGGCCCGCAACCCCCCCGGACCTCCCCCGCACCCCCTCCAGACCACAACAGAGGCAGCGCAGACAAAGACAGCAGACCTTCAGAAAACGCACCACCCTCATAGACCAAACACCAGAGGATGTCATTGCCCACTACAGGCTCAAAAGGACAACCATCCTCCGCATCCTGAACATCATTTCCCACAGGCTGACAGTACCAACACAGCAGAAAACTAACATCCCTCTGCAGACAAAGCTGCTGGCCTCTGGTACCTTCCAACTGCCAGAGTCGGAGGAGTCTCACAGCCAGCCCTATCAAAGGTCCTCACAACTGTCTTGGATGCCATCATCGGCTTGGTACCCCAGCACCTTCACTTCCCCCACACTGCACAGGTGCAGCTAGAGACCTAGCAAGGCTTCCATGCCATAGCTGGCTTCCAGCAAGTGTAGGGGGCAATTAACGGCACACATGTCCTACTTGTGCCCCCTGCCGTCTCTGCACACAATTACTGCAACAGAAAGCACACTCATTCTATCAATGTGCATGCAATAGAGGACCGTGGGGACTCTTCACCAATGTCATCGCTAACTACCCAGGCAGTGTGCATGATTCCTACATCTTCCCACAGTCCATCATCAACCGGCGCTTCCAGGATGGCACCTACGGAAATGCACTGCTCGTTGGTAAGTACCAAATGAACACACCACACACCCCAACTCCACAATCATGCAACTTACAACTCTGGTAATGCACACGTTACAAACTCCCATACAACATGCCAAACAACATGCCCACCCAGCAGACACAACGGTGTGCCGTAGGAGTGCAAGTGATGCAACTGCGCTATGCACAATTGTAAATAGGCCCAGGGGGATGGAGGAGCTGCAATGAGGCTACGTAATACACATTGATGCCGCACATTTGCTACAAGCAGTACATGTCAAACAGGAATCAAAAAGTCACACATATCACACACCAATGTACCAGTGAGCCTGCCAACACGTCATGCAGAAGAACTTTTGACTCATGTCTCTCTGCACTGTCACAGGTGATCAAGGATATGCACTCTGCGCTTGGATGATGACACCCCTCTGAGCCCCGAACACACAGGCCCAGAGGCAGTACAATGCGGCCCACAAACGCACCAGGGGCATCGTGGAATGCACATTTGGCATGTTGAAGTCATGTTTTAGGTGCCCGGACAACACAGCTGGAAGGCTCCTGAACAACCCAGACATTGTGTGAAAGATGATTGTTGCATGTTGTGTGTTGCACAACATATGCGTACGCACCAATGCCCCATGGATACAAGTGCCAGTTGCACCAGACGATGATGAGGAAGATGGACCACACCCCACTGCAGCCACAGCAGGAATTGCCCTTAGGAACACCAGCATTGACAATTTCTTCACATGAGCATGTCACATTGTGACAGTCCTTACCAATCATGGGACAGTACAAAATGAACACAGGCACAGCATGTGCAAATAAATGCATTCCAAGACACATTCCCTGAGTGCATGTCACTCATCTGTACAAACACATCACTCAGACAAGTGTAAGTGCGACATGTAGTGCTAACAATTTCATAATTTGATAATAGATGGTGGGTGTGTCACCTCTGTACAGAGAGACTGTTTAGGGTATCACGTGTTCGAAATGCCAGTTCTGTGTGTCACAGATAGTACAGAATCCCACTCTTCGGCGTTTCACATGTGTCCCAAATCATTACATATAGGCTGTCATTTGTGACCTACAAGTGACAACAGGGCTTCTTTTGGGGTCAAATATGTACCACCATGATGCAGGAATGCACCCTGTGACTCAAGTCCCACAACATATGCAACATGTACGTAAGCGGGAGTCACTGCCCCCACATTGTTCCATGCTTTCATACTTGATTGATCATAGACCCGACACATCTGTGGGCAGGAGGTGTTGATTGTCCCTCTTCAATGTGAATGGGAGATGTGGTTTCACAGTATGTTCTATGTATGTTTCCGCATTGGAGCAGTTTACATACAGACTGCATGTCAATGTCCATTTGACTGTTTGTAATGCAGGACAATAGACATTTGTTCTACATCATGGATGTGGGGTTGTACTCGTACATTGTCATCTCACCATTTGTTTTTTCTGCTTTTATGGTGCATTTTCTTGCATGATGCGTGGGAATTGCAGGCTTCTAGCTGGTTATCGCTGATTTTTGTGTCACGGTTTGGGACAACGCCGCTTTTTTCGCGTTCGTGTTTAGCATTTTTGTGCTGTCACGTTGATTTTAACACAGTCATTTGACACGTTATCGTGAGACTATCGCGTGGTACCGCCATATTGATTATACAACGGCCCCCTGGTTCACGGCAGATGTCGCCCAATCCCGCAGACAATGCAAAGCCGCTGAACGTGCATGGAGGGCCCAATATGACGGTGAGGCTAAACAGGCCTACAAGTCCATGATGAAATCTTATCATGCTTTAATTCTACAGGCGAAGAAGTGCTATTTTGCAAGAAAAATTGAGGAAGCAGCTAACTCCTGTAAAGAAATCTTTTTGATCGTACGAGAATTTACTACCTCACGTTCGATCTCAGATCAGGAGGTTCCAGATGAGAACTGGGCGGACACTATTGCCAATTTTTTTACGACCAAAATCAGGCAGATTCAGGAGTCCTTCTCTCCGAGATCGACAGCTGATCACTCGATCCTGTCTAATGAGATAGCTCACCAGCCTATCTCTGGTCCGGTTCTTTTGGACTTCCCGCCTCTCACAATTGCTTCATCCTTAGCTTTGATGAGGAACCTGAAATCTGGCTCACCGTGTGATCCCTGCCCGGCAAAATTTCTAGCCAGAATGGCAGATGTTGTCAACCCATTGGCTAATCCTATTCTGAACCTCTCACTGAGTCAGGGAGTTCTGCCACCTTCCTGGAAACAGGCTATGGTGATTCCTCTCCTTAAAAAGCCCAATCTTGCCCCAGAAGTCCCGTCTAACTATCGGCCAATTTCACTCCTTCCAGCACTGACTAAAATCCTGGAGAAGCACGTTCATAGCGTGCTTTCCAACTTCCTGGAGTCTAATGAGCGTCTCCACGCGTCTCAATCGGGCTTCCGATCCAACTTAAGTACCGAGACGGCGCTCTTGGAAGTCTCGGAGATTGTAAAGGAGGTGCTGGATGACGGAGGCAGGGTGATGTTAGTCATGTTAGACTTGTCGGCGGCTTTTGACACCGTCCCCCATGAGGATCTCCTCATAAGACTTCATGACATCGGTCTTGGGGGGACGGTGCTTAACTGGTTTCGTTCCTTCTTAGCCAACCGCCGGCAAACGATCTGGGCCCCTCCTGGATCTGCCGAAATGCCGCCATTGGGAGTCGGAGTTCCTCAGGGCTCAGTATTGAGCCCGACTTTATTTAACATCCTCATGACCCCTCTGGCGACTTTGGTGGAGTCCTTCGGGGCCCGGATCGTCTCATATGCTGACGACACCCAGCTTCTTTTCACCTGCCGCAAGAGCGAAGAATTCGATGGGGAAAGTATCCGTGAGTGCCTTGGGGCTGTTTTTAATTGGTTCCATCTGAACAGCCTCAAGTGCAACTCGGATAAATCAGAGATACTTTTCTTTGGATGTCCTTTGGAACCGGACTGGCATGATTGGTGGCCTGTCGACATGTTCCCTCCGGCTCAGGCCTCCTTTTGGGCTAAGAACCTGGGAATTAAAATTGATAATGGACTTACGCTTAATTCCCAGGTGGCCACCCTTACAGGAACCTGTTTCGGCATCCTCCGGATGCTCCGAAAGTTTTTCCCTCTCCTATCTCAGGAACACCGGAGAATAATTGTTCAGGCCCTCATCGGATCCAGATTGGATTACGCTAATATTCTGTATCTGGGTCTCCCAGAATACCTCCTACAGCGTTTGCAGGTGACCCAGAACGCGGCAGCACGAGCTATTTTCGGCTTGCATCGTCGAGCCAGTGCCTCAAATCTGCTGCTATCCCTTCATTGGCTTCCCATACGGAAGAGGATAATGTTCAAGGCTTTGACATTAGCCCACAAAGCACTGCATGCCACGGGTGCAAAATACTTACAGAAAAGGCTGGCCTTTTATCGGCCGACGCGATCCTTAAGATCGGAGTCTTTAGCGCTGGCTGCGGTTCCACGCATAAAGAGGGCGCGCCTGGGAGGGCAGTCTTTTAGATTTTTGGCCCCTCAGCTGTGGAATTCCCTACCCTTGTCTCTACGGTCCACATCCAATCTGTTGGCCTTTAGGAAGGGTCTCAAGACTTGGTTATTTTCTAATTAGAAGCTCTACTGTTCTCTATTCCTTTGTTTTAACCCGTTTGTTGTTATGTTTCTCAGTTTCTTCTCTGGGTCTGGAGCACAAAAGCGCCGGGACACTCCTATGGAGTAGCCGTTGCGCTATACAAGACCCATATATAACATAACATAACATAACATAACAACGTTAACAGCGTTATTTTCCCACCATGGACTGCGATGTGAAGAGTTGCGTTAAGCTAATTTTGCGATAATTTTCACACGTTCTTGAGAATATCCCCTGTAGAGTATTTAAAGAAGGCAAAAATGAACGCATTGAGAATAACAAGAACAGTTATCTTTGAGGTGTCATGCTTTGAGCAGCAATTCAGAATGTACAGATGCAATAAGGATAAAATCCTACAATGTGTTTGTGGTATAGAAGAACAAGGCAAGTGTGTATGAAAGATGCAGATATTAGGTGTGTTAACATAAGACATTTGAAGAATGTAATATCAAACAGGGTTTTATTGTGCACAAAATATAAAATATGTACCTATGCACTGTAGTATATTTCTATCGCCCATATCCACCCACCACCAGCTTCGGCAAGCTTCTCAGGTCCATGAGTAACTAGCTGCTCCAGTCAGGTTTTTATTTTGCATTCACGGACTTGTCTTGTTTAGCCCACTTCTAAAAAGTCAGGACTATAGGGGCGTGGCTTAGGGGCCGAACATGGCGGATGCGTCTCTTTAGACCTCCGCAGTTCGTTCCTGTAAAGGGCAAGAATCCTGCATCATCCTGGACTCCAGACACGATTCCTGGGTGCCCCGTGCAGTGGTCCCCCCTGCGCCGCTATAGGCTGAGTTTGGAGGCGGCAGAGGGTGGGGAACACCATGAGCGAGCTCCCGTTCGATCGAGGCCTGTCCCGTGACGGTGAGTGGAGCGGCCAAGTCCGCTGACGTGGTGCATCCCCCTCGTCTGAGGGGGTGGTGACGGCAGGGTGGAAGGCTTCAGAGCCGTCCCTGTCCTGAAGAGCTGAGGTACCGCCCCAATTTGACCGATCGGAGGTTCGGAGGGCCAGGGTAAAGGGCGCAACGCCATTGAGGAGCTCCTCCCCATCTTCATTGCCGCAGGCACCGGTGGGCCTGAGTGGTGCTGCGGACCCGGCGAGGCTGGACTGTGACCCCATGCTGGTTGCCGCTTGTGCGTTGCGGAGACTGCTGGTGGTAACAGCTGCGGGGCCCCTTACCTGCAATCTCCGGCCTGTTGAGGAGCGGTGGGCCTAGAATGGATACCGCCGGTTCCCTGCTGGGGCCCCTCCATGACTGAGGATGCTGTTGCAGTGGAGGAGTGGCCACCGAACATCCTTTGGTGAGTCAGCAGGGGCTCACCGTGCTTCTGGTCTGTGACAGGTGGCACCTGGAGCGTCTGCCACATGGTGAAGGCTTGACAGGGAGACAGAGGACCCGGTGAAATCTTGGTACGCAGTGCGATGGGTGGTCGGGTTCTTCCTTGGTGCCTGACCCTTTTCCTGCCCCTGGAGCCGGTCCTGGACACCCGAGCGGCTCTGGAGTCCTGCCCGCACACTGAGGAGTTGCCACAGACTGGACCCGGTGTGGGCACGTGTCATTGTTTGCCGGGTTGCGGCGGATGCCAAGGTGAATCCCTGCGGTCGAGCCTGGTGTGGGGGCTGCACTGTACAGAGCTGCTGCCCTCTGCACTGACCATTGGGGAGACCGACCAGGTGAGAGCTCCCCCGACTAGGTACCCTGGATTGCCATGGGCAAGGATCGGCAGGGGGCGTCGGCCCCCAAGCAGCATAAAATGGACCGCTACACCACCACAAACCCTCCCGTGGGGGGGGAGATCCGCGGAGGGCCTGTTCTCGGACACGGCGACGCTCAATCAATTGCACACTGCTCTTGAGGGGAACGCCCGAGACCTGTGATTGCCCGGCTCCTTAACTATGCAGACTGCGCCGCAATTGTCTGGTAAGCCCGGCTACAAAAAGACAAAATGGTTTTTCACTCACGTCCCATCATTGTTTTCCCCGATCATACTAAGTTGGTGCAGCAACAACGCCAGTCCTTCGTGGTGGCAAGAGATGACTACGTGAACTAAACTTATCCTACGCATTGCTGTTTCCGGCCAGGGTGGAAGTGATGTACAATGCTAAAACATTCTTCTTCGACACCCCAGAGGAGGTCTTTGTGTGAACTGATGAGCATACGGTCCTCAAGCTGCACTCGCCTCCCATGTTGGACTCCTCCAAGGGCTCACATCGGAGCGGCCGCCAGGGCAGCATTGCAACATCAAGACACAACAGATCCCGCTCCAACTGGCGTGCCCAGGAACCGACGGCCACGGGGGACTGAGGTAGACTGGGGCATGTTGGTCATCTCTGGTTCCTGCTCAATTCTGGGGCAGGACATGTTCTTTAACAGTGGACTCACTGGCGCACGTGGGGTTAAGGGTTGGGGTCTCTACTGCCAGCCCTGGAGGAAACTGTCATGGCACACCCGAACGTTTGAGTAATGTTGGGTGAAGTTGGGAGGGGGGATCCAATGGAGGAATCACTATGGTCATCCTGTTGAGGGCCGGGGGGGAGTTCCACCACGACAGATACTCCGTGTTCCTGGAAGTATGGGGGTGGGGGGGGTTGGGGACAGTTATTCTGTTATTGATTGTTTTGTTTTTGTTTTTTGTTTCCGCATCATGCACGCACTCTATTGCCGGGCGTTCACTGGCTGACCCTTTTCATCCTGACATCTAGAAATGGCACATAAGGTGGGTAATTCTTCACCAGGGTCACTGAACAATCTCGCCTGGAACGTGCGAGGTCTGTTAAATAAGGTCAAATGGGGGCCATGCTCCAGCAGGCAAAGCGCTATGTGCAGACATTCTTTTACTCCAGGAGACACACCTTCTGGGCACGAAAGCCCCGTGCCTGGCCCGATATGGATACACTACAGTGTATCACTCCAGCTTCATTTGAGGGGCGAGGGGCACGGCCTTACTTACACATCGCAGAGTGCCGCTCCAGGTTACGAGACACTGGGTAGATACTGGAGGCCGCTTCACTGTGATTGAGGGTACTGTAGCAGACAAACAGATGAAGATAGGTAGTATATATGCCCCCCCACCGCTAGGCCAGACATTCATAGATAAATTGACACCGCTCTGGGGAGATCTTCCAGGTGGCCTGATGTTGCTAGGGGCGATTGGAATGACACTATGGGCCCCTCGGATCGGTGGCGAGCTGATAACCTGATGTACCCCCCACTACGTCCAAACGAAATGTTCTGGCACAAGATCTGGGCTGGGTGGACACGTGGCGGGCCTTTCATCCCTCTAAAGTAGGTTCTCCTATGCGTCGCCGGTCCACCCCACTCTTTCTCCCCTTGATTACATGTTCATCCCACATAGCTACCTGCATAGGGTGTCACATACGTTAATACTGCCCCGGGGACTCTCTGATCATTCACAGGTCCAAATTAAGCTGTGCCTGTAGACTAATAGGGCGCGTGTCCCCCTGGTTGCTTTCCAACATGGAATATCGGGAGATGCTGAGTCTGACCATCACTGATTATCTCAGCCTTAACGTCGGTTCTTGCCAGTCCCCGGTCACTCTATGTGAGGCGCTCAAGCCCACGATCCGTGGGGTAGATATCAGTTATCGCACCGGGGAGAAGCGTCGATGCCTGGCCCAGGTGCATGACCTGGAAAATAGACAAGCCAAGCTCCAGTGTCTGGTGGTGGAGGGCTCTGTACCTGACGCCCAACGGAACCTCCTGCATGTACAACAGCAGCTCCATCAAACTCAAACTAGGTAGATCCTATGCTGCCCACTCAGCATAGGATCTACCAATGGGGCGATTAGTCTAGCCAGATGCTTCAAAGGCTTTGTCAAGCTATGGTGGCCCCAACGCAGGTTCCGCTCTTGGGGTTCCCCAAGGGGGTCATGTGTGCCTCTTCGGAGGCGGTTGTACAGGCCCTCGCCGATTTTTATGTGGAGTTATATGAGGAGTGGGAGGTTATTGCAGAACCCCTTATAGACTCCTTCTTCGTGGATATCCCTCCCTGCCACCTCGCGGATGATCAAGGTGCCATCTTGGAGGAACCCATCACCTTGGGTGAGATACAGGCCGCTCTTTCCAATATACACCCGGGACGTGCTCCCGGCCCGAATGGGTTCCCGTGCGATTTCCTGCGGCCCCACTTGGAGACTCTGGGACCTCATCTACTGGGAGTGCTCTGCGACGTCTTGGAGCGTGTGCTGCCCCCGGATTGGAGGCATGCCTAGATCGTACTCTTTCTTAAGCCGGGCCGCCCACCCATGGACCTGGGCTTGTACCGCCCCATTTCTTTGTTACATTTCGAGCCTAAGCTGCTAGGGAAGGTCCTGGCGGACCGACTCCGTACGTGCATACAAGATCTGGAACATCCAGATCAAGCAGGCTTTATGCCCCACCGGTCTACTAGACATAATATCAGACATGCCCACAATGCGGTGGCAGAGGCCCACCCTCTGGAGCGCCTCACTGCTGTCTTGCTCGTGGATATCGACAAGGCGTTTCATTCCTTGAGTTGGAGGTACCTTTTTGAGCTCTTGGAAGCAGTTTATCTGGGCCCTGCTTCAGGGCATACATACAGCTATTATATACCAACCTCACTGCATCGGTCCGAGTGGCTGGTCACTGTTCGGCCCCCTTTCCCATTCGTAGGGGTACGCGCCAGGGATGCCCACTCTCCCCGCTTATGAAACGCTGGCTATCGAGCCCCTGGCTCCGCCTGGACTCTGTCCTTTGGGGTCTGGATTGGTCACCGGAGTGCTCCGACAAGATTGCGCTTTATGCAGACGATGCCCTGTTCTTTATGTCGGATCCCTGGGTCTCTGTGCTGCAAAATTAGCCTTTTCCCATCCCACCACCATGGTTCTGTCAAATAAACGCTCTTTTTAACAGGTTGCTCTGGGGTGGGAGCAGTTCGGCTGGCGCTTGCAACATGTGTTCAATCTACATACTGCCGCGGAATAGCGGCGGCAGATGTTTGGGCATACTATTGGGCTTCACACCTTCTAGTGATAAATAACTGGTGGTGTAGCTCTCAGGCAGACCCGGCTTAAGCGGTGGAGAGACTCTGTATGGTGTAAACCCCGCTGCTCCACCTCCTCTATTGCTCCTTGTCTCTGACAGAGCTTCCCCCGACCTGTCAGACAGTCATTCAGATATGGAGGCGAGTGGTAGACCAGAAGGATAGGTGGGGTAAGCTGACATGTCCAACACCTGTTTGGCAGGGTTTCCTTCTCCGGACGGTTTCATCTCTAGTAGGGTTCTGTCGGTGGGACAAGATAGGGATCGCCACGTTGGGTGATATATTGCAGGGGTCCACGCTCAAATCTTTCCAGAAGCTGCAGGAAGAATTCCGCTCCATAAAACACAATATCATAGATATCTGCAGCTCCATCACTCTGTGTCTCCCCTAATCAGAGACCTCATGACTCTGCCTGAGTTTCACCCGCTCGAGGGCCAGTTACTTATGGGGGATCTGGAGGCCCATAAAATTAGGCGAGTTTATCAAATAATCACTACACACTCCACGACCACTAAACACCGGACTCTGGCACCGTGGGAGGCGGTTGTGCCCACTCTGACTGATTACGACTGGGCTGAGGCATTGGCTAGCCCTCGGTACTCCGCTGTATCTACCCGATACCGGTTAATCCAATTAAAGTACCTTCAGAGGGTCTACTACACATGCTTACGCCTCTACAGGGTGGGAGCTATTCAGTCTTCCATGTGCCTTCGCTGCGACTCAGAGGAGGGGTCGTTCCTACACACGTATGGAGCTGTGGGGAGCTGCAACATTTCTGGTCTGGCATTAGGTGGGTCCTAACGTGGAACATCCTTGCAGACCCACGGCTGATTCTCCTCCATGGCACAGAAGATAATGGGGGGAACAGATACAAATGACATCCTGCTATTCTTGGGTCTTACACTTGCCAAGCGGGACATTGCGCAACACTGGAAGGCGGTGTCCCCACCTAGTATAGGTAATTGGAAAAAAGCCATGGATAGATGCCTGTCGGTGGAAGGGGCGTTGTTTCAGGCATAGGAATGTCCGCAAAAGCATGGGAAAATATGGGCGGGCTGGGTCACGTACAGAGGGATTGATCTATCGCTCTTGGGGCCTCCGGTCTCCCGGGACCCGATTGACAGGCTAGTCGTGAGCAACTCACCAGTATAATGCAATGGGGTCGCGTGTGGGCGAGGAGCATGCTTACATACTGTTATTTTATGATGACTGTAGGGTGTGTGGTGCATGGTAGGGGGTGGGGGGCGTTCTGGTCTGATGTTTTGCAGACTCTCATTGGGGTTAATATTGGGTGCCGAGAATTTCTACAATATGCCTGTTACATATATAATGCTTGCTGGGCTTTGCTCCTTTGGCACTTTTGAAAATCAATAAAAATCTTTTGTTAAAACAAAAAATCAGGACTATACATCCCAGCATGCAAAGAAAAAAAACTGAATGGGAGCAACTATTCACACATGGACCGGGTACATTTGGCAGCTATGCACCATCCTCCTGTTTCAGTTCTCTACAACAACATTTTAACACAAACTTTTTGATTTTACCTTTTGCACTTCATCCAGCACCATGTCAAAGGATTTCTTGTCATTTGTTGAATTTCTGCTAGCAGACTCACAATTGTTTCAATGGTTCGATAATTCAATATTATAGTAAAGTGATTAAATCCTGATCACTGAAAAATAAATATATTAAACTGGAAAAATAGGCAGCTTCCATGCTTTTGAGTGCAGTGCCTCTTAGCTACTTGGCACTGTTCTCCTATGTGTGTGGCACATTAGATGTAGAGTGCTTCGTTTCTCCATTCACTAGCTTTGTGGTGCTTCGTAATCCAGGAAGAAAGGCAGGGCACACTAAACACATTGCATTTATGTTTTCTTTGGTGCAGGACATTCTTGACAAAGAAGTGGATGCTTTGCTGGGCAATGGACAGCAAAAGCATTACCAGGGTTGCATAGCGATGGACAGAGAGACTACTAGCTATCTGACAACTAACAGTTCAATGTGAGGATTTAAAAACAAAGGCAGCCCTAGGTGAGCTGGAGCAGGATGAAAAGGAGGTGTGGACAGCTGTCAGGATAGAGCTCTAGCCCTGTCCTATGTTAAAGTGGTTCCCATTTCCAACTGCATGGTGAGAGGCAGAGGGTGTGGGAGCACTTTGCAGGAATCACTTTTCTCCAGACTGGCAGTGCATGTGGAAATAGTTAGATCTATTTTCTTATTACCAGAGTAGTAAAGCAGTTCTCAGTGCAAGAGAGAGCTGTCCTTCTGGGTTGCATAGGAGGCTGCAAGTGGGACTAGCACACACTCACACATGGACTCATCCAGCGCCCAACTATTCGGCACAGAAAGAAACCTCTCACTGCAGTGCAGCACGTTTATATTAAATGTACAATAGACGGCATTTCACCCTCTGTTCCATGCTGGAATGTATTTTTAAAAGACATGTTTGTGTTATATTTAAGTGATGCAAGCAAGAAAATGTTATTAGACTACTTTCAATTTCTTAATAAGGATGTCAAGTTAAACAGCATACCAGGTTGGCAATCAAAATGATAAAAACATCTTATACTCAGGTACCAATGCAGAAGTAGGGGACTGTGATTACAGCAAATCCTCTTCCCAATACGGCTTCCTGTCCCACCAGAAGTGCAGTGGATTCCTGCAGTCAAAGTAATTAAAAAACAATCAGAGATGAGTGAGGGCATGTGGGATGGCTCAAGCAGCGAAGGGGTGCTGGGTAGGGGGATGGGCAAGCAGCACTGGGACATTAATTTAAAAAATTCTCTCACTTTGAAGTCAGAGAAAGAAAACTAAACAGACGCCCTCGGAAAATAGCATCTGGCATTTGACCTTGGTCTTTAAATGCACAGCAAATGAAACGAGATATGAACAAGATTTACAGGCCTGTTTACAGAAACGGAGTTGGAGCAAATGAAAACACAAGTGCTAATGTGAAGTGCTCTTAAACAAAGAAAAAAGTAGTTCCTAAAACAGTTCCTAAAATGGGAGTAGTGGATGGATAGTAGAAATTGGTCCATGCTCCTTGGGAGGGCTAAACACAAGGAGAAGCATGACACCTGCATGCCATGGACAAATGTGGAGAAAGAATATGAGAGCTGAAGCCCACATATTGAATACAAAAGACTCTTCAAGACAGGGCATGCACTGTCTTGCTGAGACCTAAACAAATCTCAAGAGCATTACACCCATCGTGTTGTGAATGTGTTGTTACTGCACCAGGGTGATATTTCACTGGAAGGTTTCATGCACAACTAGTATGGCGACACTGGTTATAGTCCTGGCATGCATTATGGTCTGCCTTTCGTATTCGGAATTGTTTGGCGGCAGGAGAACGCCATTTGCGATGTGGCGCCAGATTAGCCGTTAAGAAAGCCACTGGCTACACTTTTGACATGGCCTAAGGAATAATAACTGCATTGTGGTATTAAATTGCTGTGGCTATCATACCACTTAAGCCGTACTCCTGGCTATGAAATTACCAAGTGATCTCAAGAAAACAGAAGAACACCTCACCTTTTAACATTTGTCGCTTCGATTGGACTATGCACCGGCTCAGATAGACAAGTTAAATAAACTGTTTAGTGGAACGTAAGGGTCTGAATACCATCCAGTCGCAACATAATATTTGGACAAGGTTATCACGCCAAAACTCGCCACTTAATACCTACATTGCCCTGAAGAAGTCCTGTTTTTTTAGGACGAAACACGTTGGCTGTCTGTCTTTTAAAGGACTAAATAAAGGAAAAGAAAAAACTTAACCAGTGTACAACGACTGTAGGGATCCTTGGAGAATTATTACTCAAAGGACTTTTCTGAAAATTGCTGCAAAGTGGTGCATCTTAAATTTTGTTTTCAACTGGTTATATTCTTAGAACTGAGCATGGAATTCTATGTTTCTGGGATAAACAGAGCACACTTAACAAAGTCTAAGACCTGAGCATGGAATTCTATGTTCCTGGGATAAACAGAGCACACTTAACAAAGTCTATGACCCTGTCCTGTAAAGACCAACACTAAACCCAAATATGCTGCAGAATGGGTGCTAGTTACTGCAAAAGAGATTATTCTGGTTCTACACAATAGATGCATTGCTGAGATCTAGGTGTTCCTGGCAGGCAACCTGCTCAGATGATGCTATGTGCACAGGTTTGTTGTCCACAGCCAAGAAAGTAAGAGCTAGCAGCTGCGGAGACTAGAGTTTTAAGAAGCATGCATGTTGCCAATGGTAAATATTTAGCACACAAATACTGTCTCAGAGGATACTCTATTCACAAAGAATATAACTAATGCATGTTGATCCCACAGATAATGTCGATTATAAATGTGTAGTCTATTAAAATTTTCATTAATGTTTTTTTTTATTAAACACACAGTTACTGGTGGATGCTGAGTCCACAAATATGGTCACTGGTGAATTTTCATGAACTATAATTTTCACAGGTTAATGTTAAATGCACAGTTATTTAACCTAGTGAATATTAAGACCCAGGATGTGTTACTTCTGAATAGTCATTGTGGACTTATCATACCTGGTTAATCTTGAGTGGAGGTATTGTGCCAGTGAATGTAGAAAAGAAAGGAATTTAGTGATAATTGTATGTATATATATGATATTTCTACTGCACAAACCTAGCCAGAAGGCAATGGAGCATTGTACATGGTCAAAGACAAGAATAAAGTTAACAAGTAATAGGAGTGGAAACTGGTATGTGTACGGTTAATGATATGTGATGTAGTGTTTGGGTTGAGCTTCAGGTAGGCGCAGATGAATGTTGAATGAGCAGATGATGGTGCCCTTGAATGGGTGGTGCACAGAGGTTGTTGCTGGCGAATGGATTTTGACAGCAGTAATTGTTAGTCAGAAAGTCTCCTTGAAAGGGGTGTGGCTAGCCTAACTGTTGAGGTAGGCTGAGTTCAAAACTTTCACTTTACTGAGGTGTAGAATACAAAAGCAATAATTTCAATGACAAGAACCATTTGATAAGGCCAAAGTACTCTGAAGTATTTATGTAAAACATTGTTTAATTCTCAATTTACGGAAAAGTGGAAAAATGGAGAAAAAAATGATTACGCTTTTTCAGGAAATTCAGTCGAATCCTTTGTTACTATATGTCTAAGCAAGGATTCTGAAGTCTATAATGGAGTGAAAAAATATCATATTTCAAGTACTCTTTACTGGACTTTATACGAGCTGCGAGATCGCAAGGTCGATTTTGTCAGGGCTTGTTTTGGTGATCCTCAATTAGGAGGTTACGTCTACTCAATAAAGTTTCCTTTTTTTCTCAGACTGTTATAAAGCATAAAACCTTCAAATGGTCCATTTCGAGGCTGCAGGTGCTGAGTGTGGGCGTCTTTCAAGAGGATGAAATGTCCTGAAACCAATTTCAAACAATGCCTAACTGCAGACAGGGACAGGTGTCACTGAGTGGTCCATGCCAAATTAAAAGTTGCTGGATCGATGATGTGGCTTTAACTGGACAGTTCCCTAGTAGGGGTGTGAAAAATTCACATAAATTGCTTGTTCGTAATTCCACAACATTCCCCAAAAATGACATGAAATTAAAAAAAAAACATTTAGCACTATATTTTGCCGTGGAATATGGATGTATTTCATGCTGAAAATTGCAAAAAAATACAACAGACCTGAGCAACCGACATGAACAACACCAGCGCATGTTCTGATCAATTGCATTGTTACTGTTTCCTGTGCTAACATTTTGCCGCAAATCATTCCAGGAATTTCAACTAACAAGGGGAGTCCACAATTCATGACAATTAAGCAAGATTATTCCTGCACAATGGCTATTTCACCCAGGCCTGTTCTCTAATTTAGTTTCTTGAGTAGTTCAATATATTTGTGTCAGGTGGGTGTCAAACGATGGCTCCGTGAGTCTGGGAATATAGCAAAGGAGTACGTTCCAAGAGATTCTGTGGAACAGCAGGGTCTGTTAGCTATGCAAAGTGAGAACGGAAGCTACATCTGTCAAGGCTACCAATATTCTACCTAGCTGTCAAGTTTTAATATCATCCTGACACAATATCATAGTCAAAATATTCATTACCACAATATCATGAAGGCAAACATATACAGTTAAGTATAGATTTATTGTTTTTTACTCCTAGACTATGTATCTTGACTATATAGATATAGATATATATCACCAAGACTCCTCAGAAGAAAGAGCAGAGGCCACAGCAGGGGTGTGCAGGGAGGCTTCTTTATTCAGCAAAATAAGCATTGTGGCGAATGCATTTCAGCATTTAATATGCCTTCTTCAGCGCCAAGAGTATTTCAGGAGGTGCAGGCGTCGTCATGGTTTTAAATGTCTTGCCCCAAAACCATTGGTTCTGGTCTGCTCCACCCCAAGACCAATGTCCTTTCTCACCTTCTGCAGTACACTTGGTACGTGTGCACTACAGTTCCCAGAATGCTGTGTATGTCCAGGTAGGTACTGCGGGGGTAAACAGGTGTTTATGCGGATTGTATGGCACCACGATGTCATCTGGACCATTCCCCTGAGTATTGCTTGAACTCCGGTGCCCCCTGGGTCCCCAGACCGCATCAACCTCCGAGGATCAGGACTCCACTTGGTGGGGGCAAGTTTGGCAATCCATCTCGCCCTGAGCGGAGTTAATAACTCTGACACCGACAATGCAGAAATCTCACGATAATCTCTCTTTGAAAAATTCAGAATGTGTAGTACCATTACCTTCAATTACCATTACCCTTGTTTCGGCTCAAGCTGATGATTCTTTGCCACCGTATTTTGGCCAAAAATGCTCCTTCATAAACATGGGCAAATAATCAAATGCATATAAACATTTTAACCAATAATGAGAGTTGTGAGTATTTTTAAAGGGATTTATTTTCTAATTAATATTAAAGATTCTCTGACTCTTCATTCATTAGTCAGGTATCAATCAGAATACAGAATTGATAATAGAAAAATAAAGTTAGTACAGAGCATATCATAAATGGAAAACATCCATTACAAAGCATGCCATTACAATGTATTTTTAAAAACTACCATTACAATGCATTCCATTACAACGCTTACCATTACAACGCATGCCATTACAATGCATACCTTTGCAATGCATGCCATTACACGTCATTATAAGGTAAGTAATAGAGATTTTTTAGTTTTAGGGTGGGTATGGGTTTTGTGGTAGATTGGAATAGTAATCTTTACAACTACACTATCCAACACTTTCCATATTGTTGCACTCACTGGAGTGGGAATAGTAATTTTATCCCCACACTATCCAATACTTACCCTACTGTTGTACTCACTGGAGCGGGAATAGTAATTTTACCCCTACACTATCCACCACTTAACCTACTGTTGCCCTAAAAGGATTATGCATTGTAATGGTATGCGTTATAATGGTATGCATTGTAATTGAATGTGTTGTAATGGTAGTTCTTAAAAATACGTTGTAATGGCATGCGTTGTAAAATCATGAGATGTAATGTTAGTTGCGATGTAAAAACCTTGTTGTAAAAGCATGCCTTGTAATTGTTTGCATTATAATGTCATATATTCATCATAAATTGCATACATATTGTTCCATAATGGAAAGAATCCCTATTCTAAGACAATGAGGCATAAATGATGTCAGTCAAAACTCATGAAGAGTTCAAGAACAGAAGCAAGAGTGAGATTAGCATGAAGCTAAATCAATAATTAATAATTGCAGAATCTCCCATAAAGAGAAATAAAGCATAGAGAATATTAGCAAGCTAGTCAAAGCCTAAAGTTTGGGGATTTTAATAAAGGTCAAAATGGAACAAAACCTATATCTAATCTGCTTTCTGCTACCTCAGTTCTGCTCTCCATCAAGGTCTGCCCTCTCCTTCCCTGCATCTACAAATCACATCTGCTCTGCTCCCTTCGGTTCTGCATTGAAGTCTGAAACTCCTCTGCAGCCTCCTGTCTCTGAGTCTTTCTCTTGCAAAAGTCTCTACAAGGGTTCTGAAACCCCTAAACTAGGAAAGTGTTTATATAAAAAATAAAGTTACAAAGCATGTGGTGTGATTTTCGTTCTGCATCCAACTGGAATCCAGCCATCTCCAAAAGGACCCACCAACCGTCTTCTGTATGCGCACATCATTAATCAGGCAGTCGAAAATTCTTCCCACAACATATTCTGCATCTTATTAAATATAACTTCATCTCCTAACCTTTCTTTAAAGAAACATTTTATTTTTAACTAAAAAAATACCATTAGCTGCAAAAGAACTTAAATGAGCCTTAGTTTAATTATTTCCAGCAACTAAATAGATAAGACTCTGAGGTTAAATGCTGTGAATTATGCCAAGCATTCTCTCTTTCCACAGAGAGAAATTCCTACGTTATCTGAAGGTCAACTGGAGCTTAAAGAGCATGAGCTAAATCATGAGCTGTTTCTGTGTTTCTACATTTTAAAATGTACTCTTAATTCTAATACAATTTATATTCTACTAATACACACATTTAATATTTTTACAAATTAAAATAACATTTCCATAGTGAGAATAACATCTAAATTAGCCATATTAAAATCAAGCTATGAATGAATTGTGCAATGTTTTACATGGGTTGCTAAGTGGAAAGCATCTGACTCAAGCCTGTGAATGTCAATGCCCCATGTTTTCATTTTGCAGCTCCAAATGTCTGCATGTCACTTTTTAAATGCGGTTTATGACTGAAGCCAAAGGCAGGTTTGCCATTAGTGATGCTAAATTCTATCGGAAATGTTTACGCTCTTTCATAGACAATAAAATTGTCAACAGTCAGTTCTTCTTACGTATTCTCATTTAATTATATGAAATGATACTAAAAGCTTGGATACAAGGGTAAACTACTTGCCAAGTCTTGCACTGTGCTTTAAAGGGAGGGGAGATGGAATATTTCGTAGGATTAGGACCTTTCTTAGAATTCAACAAACAGGATTATCCCATCTGCCAAACTGTCAGTTTGTCCGCTGTATTTACGGTTGGACTAACAGTTATGTTTCTGGTTTTGGAGCCCCTGCTGATCTCCAGGAAGAACCCTTAGATTGATGCCACCATGGACATCGTACAATTGGTCGAAGTACCTCAGATCACCCCAAATAGAATAAGCATTGGTAAATGCATTTGGTTTCAACTATGGAATTAATAAGTTAAGAGTTGTGGGAGCAGTGTATGTGAAGGGAGAATGGTGTGAGTTGTCTCTGTGTAGGGTGAGTGGTGCATGAATGAAGTCGGTTAGATGTCTGAGTGCAGGGTGAAAGTGCCTCAATGTATGGTGATTGATGTGTGTTCAGTGTAGAATGACAATTGTGTAAGTGTGCAGGATGAGATGTTACCCTGTACAAGGTAAGAGGTGTGCATGTATAGGGTGAGTGGTATATCAATAGTATAAGTGCAGGATGAGCGGATTGAGTTCAGGGTGAGAAGAATGTGAGTACTAGGTGAGAGGTATGTTGATGGTGTGTGAATGCAGAGTCAGCACTGTGTGAATGGTGGGTGAGCAGTATGGCTGCCAGCGCAATGTCATGGTGACTGCGCAGAGTAATGGTGGATGAGTGTGCAAGGTAAGCGGTGTCTGAGAGTTGGTGAAGTGCTTAGAAGTTCTTGTATGACAGAGCTTATATTATTATAGACAGAAGTATCTAGGGATTACACGTTTTGTGGGCAGTAGGAGGAAGAATTTAGAATGTGCAGTAGGCATTAGATACTGCAAACGTGGCTTCAATCCCTAATGAGTGTTAGCTGTTAGAATTAAAATGCCCTCAGGTTAATTAGTAGAAATGCTTAAACATACATGTACAATTTGAATATGATAGAGTACACAAGCACAGCGCAGACGCTGTGCAAGCAAAACATAAAAAGAAAGAAGGAGCAAGATGATTAGTTTGCCACTAAAAGTCACCTTAGAGGCAACAGAAGCAGGTAAGTAAAAGTGAAAGCATTTCAAATCCCTAGAATAAAATGACTTGCCCTAACCAGGATTTCAGTGTATGGCCCAATAGATACTTAAGCCAAAGCAGCAATAAATGGTTATATGTCGTTACAACGAATTCCGTTGCAACGCTGGCCTTTACCACGCATGCGTTACAACGGAATTCGTTTTCTACGCATAACCTTTACCACTAATATTCCTTTACCACGCATAGATTAACAACGTTTTTCGTTGTTAATTTATGCATGGTGAGGGCATATTCTTGTTAAAGGTTACATCTCTCCCCTTACTCCTTAAAATTACCCCTGCCCTTAACCCTTAATTTTTTTGTTTCTAAATTACATTTCCCCTTACCTTTTTAACTCGTCTCCTCTCCATCTTCTTGGTTACGGCGGCCGTACGTTGTAAAGAGTAAGCGGAAGTTTAATTCCGTTTCCTCTTTAACGACGCTGATTGCTTGATCTTTGGCACTTCAGGTTGGTTCTTTTTAAGGGGGGGCCCCCCAACCCCCTTTTTTAATCCCACGCTTTTTTAGTTTTTGGGTGGAGACCCCCCAAACCCCCTTTTTTCTTTTCATTTACCACACATACCTTTACTACGTATTTCGTAGTAAATGTATGCGTGGTAAAGTCTCTCGTTGTTACCACGCATGCGTTGTAATGCATGCGTGGTAAAGGTTTTCATGGAAACGGCCGTGTTGTAGTGGCCGTTTCCCCAATAAATCATGTTAAAGTAGTATCATTTATTTTAAAGTAAAAACGTAGGTCCTCTGCACTGATTAAGAAGAGAAAACCCATCAAACTTCTGCACATAACAAGAAACACGACCCAGTCCACGTCTCAAATTGTGCAGAAGCCACAAGGGAAAACAAACATATAGTGAGCCTGTTGTGCTTTATTTAGCAATTACCAGCTTTAAGCAGCCGCGGCCTGTGGAGGGAGTTCCGTGGGGCAGAGAGGCGGGGTGGGGGAGGGGCAGGGTGGGGGTTGCTAAAAACCGGAATATGGATAATTGGAGGTATGTAAACAATTTAATAAATATTACGAATTTCGTAGCGCGCCCTGCATCACATTTTACGATGCTGGGTGTGCTACAAAATTCGTTTTATTTATTAAATTGTTTACTTACCTCCAATTATCGATTTTCCGGTTTTTAGCAACCCCCACCCTGGCCCTCCCCCGCCCCGCCTCTCTGACCCACGGAACTCCCTCCACGGGCCGCGGCTGGCTTTAAGGCATGATTCATTTGCTGTCAGCTAATAAGCTTAACAAGGCCCGCAATGGTTTAAAAACAAAATTTCTCACTAACCAGAAAGCAGTTCCTCCGCACTGCACAAAGAAAGAAACCATCAAATTTGTGCACATAAATAAAAAACCCAAGCGCAAGCCACCATGTCTAAAAAGTGTACAGAAATCATAAAAGAAACCAAACATTTAGAAAACCTTTTGCGCTCTGTTCAGAAATGGCCTGATTAATAATCTCCCAATTAATAAGGTTCATAATGGATTAAAAAACAATATTTATCACTCCTCAGAAAGAAGGACCTACACACTTCCTAAAAAGGAAAAACCTCAGGCTTATGCAAGAAAAACAGGCCCAAGACGCCGGGTCTCAAACATGTGCAGCAATCACAAGGAAATACAAACATAGGGGGTGATTACAATGGCGGGTGGACTCAAGGCCGTCCGCCTTTTAAGGGGGTGTCTGGGACCGCCCGCCTGCAAGACGGCGGTCCTGCAACCCTCATTAGGATGCGACGGCCACAATGGCGGTCGCATCCAGGTATGTTAACATTGCACCGGGTGCTGCTGGCAGCAGCACCTGTCGCAATGTGAAAGTGCCATGTCGTGCCTTTCCCTGCATTACGTGGCAGGCACCACACGGTGCCTGCCACTTAGTGCAGAGAAATACAAGGGGGTACCCTGGGTACCCCACCCCCCGGAGCACCACCACCTCCCCCAACACAAGGGGGGCCCACAATAGGCCCCCCAAACCAATCCCCACCAGCCTTTCCATTGCGGTTCTAACGCAATGGAAAGGCTGGATGAGGCCACTATTTTACAGCTACAGTCCGCTCCACCAGTCAATTGGAACGATTGTCTGTGGCACATCCGTAGTTTGCAGTCTTTGCGCCACCATGGTTGTGGTCTGATTCTCCGCCATCCTAATTAGGCAGGGGGAAAATTGCTGTCCGATGGCAGAGGGACCGCTACCGCACGGCTGTCGGTAGGAGACACTCAGCCATCGCAATCACCCCCATAGTGAGCTTGTCGAGCTCTGATTCCCAAAGAACAGCTTTGTGGCAAGGTTACTGTGCTGCCAGTTGATAAACTCCATAAAGGTTTAAAAATAACTTTTCTCACCCACCAGAAAACCTGCCTTCTGCACTGCCAGTGATGCCCGCCACAAATAAAGGGTGGTGAGGTGGGTGGAGGTAACGTGGAAGGGACGTGGCACGCAGCGGGGTGGAATTAGCAGTGGTTGCTCCTCCGCAATGGTGGAGGAGCATCGCCCCACTACCTGGCTCAGAGCCAGTAAATGAAAAATAAAACAATGTCATTGTTTTATTTTTCATTTTTCGTCTCTGAGCCAGCTTGTGAAGGAAAGGTAGCGGCATTGTGAGGAGGAGCGTGACGTGCACTTCACTCCCTAAGTGCACATATGTGTTTTGGCCTGCTGTCTAAGCCGACCAAAACACACATGTGAACTTAGGTTTTACTCACTGCAGCTGGGTTGGAAAAACCCCATATATTCCCTGGTCCGAGCAGGGCATCTTTCCTGCCTGCTCAGACCAATCCGCTGCTCTCAAGTGCTTTTCCGATCGTTGCTTGAGACGCTTGAAAAAAGGTCCACCAAAGCGTTTGAACACAGTACTTTGCCAATGGGGAGATGATCAGAGAAACACACACAGAAGAACAGGAAATAGAGCACCTACATCCAATAGGAATGAAGAAAAGTAAAGTGACAAGCACAAGGACCAATAAAAAGTGAAGGCTGGATGTAAGTTCCTTTCAAGATATATATGTATTACAAAAGATTTGACAAGGACAGCGTAAGTGCTTTGTAGGCAAAACCAAAAAAACGTACAAATGACTTCCACACCCTGGCAGAAAAGTCCCAAGATCTTGGAGCCATTCGTTTATTGTCTTTTAAAAACCAACTCCCACTTTGAGAGCTTGTTTTTGAAATACAAAAATGTTTCCGGAGTGGCCTCTCATTGCCTTGAGAGGAGCCACCATGGCAGTAACTACTCTGAAGGCGCAGATCACTGAATATGACTGACGATCAACAGGGTCACGGAGGTCATCGCATCTGCCCTCTTGGTAAGACAGTAGGCTGTTCATCTAGCTCTATATAAGCCTTGCATCTGTAAACGCATACAGGCCCCAATTAAACAGCACTTTTCAATTCACATAGTTACCTATTTAGTACAAAAGTTAAGCTTTGCATCTTGCCACAACACAACATTTAAGCCAAATTGACACCATGTTGATGTAAAGCTAACATTTTCTTGGGTGAACACCAGGTAGATTTATTGGCATTCAAAATATTGATGCCGGCTAAACAAAAAAATTAGCTCAATGCTAGTTTGTTGATAGGGGTTGCAAGGCTACTAGCAACACCACACTTTAAAAATACTTCAGATTAGAAAACACACTTTATTTTAAACCTGTTACCAACTGGAGGTGTGCCTTATGCCAATGACCCCAGATACCACTTTATAAACTACTCAAACAAAAGCAAAAAATAAAACCCGCAAAAAATAGGTGATACAGGTTTTACACAAAGGTCTTCTTGGAACCTCAAGCTCATAACGAGCCAAACTTCCATCTGGCTTATGCCTGCTGCCCTCCTGCTACCCAGGATGTGCCATTACGGTAAGAACTGATGACTTCAGAACTGGGGAACCCGGCTATAGTCTCGGAATTGGCTCAACATTCTGTGATTCTGGGTGGATGACTTTATCTCCCTGTGCCTATAAAAAATGAATGCCACCTTGTGTAATGTAACTGGTGCTCATGTAAAGTGCTCAATACTATTGAGTTGAGTTGGGGCTATATAAACACTGCAGAAAAATGCACAAAGAGCTGAGACTGACTAATTTGTATATAGTGAATCCAGAAAACCTGGAAAAATCTAAGCTTCTCTTAACTAGTGTGATCTTAGGCAAATATTTTATTTCGCCAAAACTAGTTTTTCTTCATTATCACATGAGAAAGCACTTTCAAATGTGTGAATTAAGAATACCAGTTGTATAAAAACCTATTGCGTATAAATTACTAATAAAGAGTTTGTTGGACCCGGTCCTTTGGGCAGGTTCACCCCGTGACTTTTTGCTTTTTCCTAGCCTGTTTTTGGAACCTGAGTTGGTGATTTTTAGGCCTCTGCGCACTTCTTCACTGTGGTACAGTGTAAAGTGCGTGTGCTCTCTGTGTATGTGTGGTGAGCGCCCTGCCCTCCCATAGGAATGAATGGGGAATATGTGTGCCCATGGTAGATTCCTGATGCGTGGGGAGTGCAGGGTTGAGTTTGATATGTGTGAACTCGTGAGAATGAATGCTGCATAATGGTATATGCGGCATGGCTGTATCTAGTCCAGAAGCGCCACTTTTAGAAGTTGGCATAATTGTGTAGTGAGTCTGCTAGCACGTGATTGGCTGATGGGCCTGGCCCTGGATACCTGGGCCTGCTGGTAGATGGACTGTCTGGAGGAGGGGGGTCTGAGTCAGCCGTAGATGAAAGGCCCCCATCTGCTGTTAGGGAGGGGAGGAAAGAGCGTCTGGTGGAACCAGGCTGTGCCTGGCGGCCCACCCCTGATGGCTCTCCCTCCTGATAACCCACTGTCACCTCTGACCTGAGGCTGACAGGAGAGGGAAACCAGATACACCCAGGGCTTAGGGCTTGCTTACACAAAGACTTCAAAAGACTTCAAAGCCTTTTCTGTGTATAAGAAGGGGCTGTGTTCCCTTCCAATTTGTTCTTGTTTTCTGACTTGAATCTGCCAGGAGCGTGTTGCTGCTTGGGCTCAGGGGACTCCCTGAGTCCTGCCCAGCCCCTGGACTCCTGATGGACTTTCCTGGACTCCTGGGGGACCCTTCTGCCCTGCCTGGGCTGATGGGGGGACTTGGCTTTGCCCCCTGGGAAACTCTGGGGCCTTGGCAGCATGGAGAAGCTGCATTTTCCTGGGGAGGAGCGCTGGAGCTGTACTCCTAGCGCCTGGAGGTGCTGTGCTTCCCCCTGAGCGCCTGGGAGCGCTCTGCCTGTTATCTAGCGCTTTGGAGCGCTTCATTTTCCCCAAGCGCTTGAGAGCGCTTTGTCTGGACTTTTCCTAGCACTGAGGAGCGCTTCGTTTTCGATTATAGCGCTGGTAGCGCTCTGCTCATTTTCCCTAGCGCTTAGAAGCGCTCTATTCCCATGGCCGGTGCCCACCCGGTATCTGGCCCGTAGAAGGAATCAGCCCCCGCCTGCCTGCCTAAGGATCGGGCCGCCGCGCTGCCCGCGGCGACCCGGAAGTGACTGACCAGCCGGCCAATCCTGTCGCGGCCGGCCGGAAGCCCCGCCCCCCGCATTCGGCGGGAAGGAGAGGAAGAAGGCGCGGGAGATGGCGGCGGTGGAAGGGGCTCCTCTCGGCTGAGGGAGCCCCAGGGAGACGAGGCGGCCGGTTGGCAGGGCTCCCGTGTGCCGAGGGAGCCCTGCAGAGACAGGAGGTCCGGCCGAGGAGAGGAGCCGGGAGAGCAGCGCCGGCGAAGGAGAGCCCAGCAGAGGAGCCCCGCCGAAGACAGCCCGGTGAGTGAGAGGGCTGGGGGCTCCGTGAGGCTGCTGGCGGTGCCGGTGGGGGGGCACCAGGTCCAGAGCGGTCCCGAATGGCAGTGGACCGCTCCCACGTAGAGATGGAGGTACTGGAAGGGCGGCCCCGGTTGGCAGCGGGCCGCCCCAACGTAGGATGGAGCCCCAGAAGGGTTATGGGGCATTGCGGGCTTTGAGCCAGCGAGGCTCCAACGTCCAGGGGGCATTGGGTTGCCAGCCCAGCGGCCGCATCAAGGGGCATTGTGTTCTGAGTCCCCCGAGAGGGACTCCCCGCCCCCAGTAGTGCGAGCATCGCCAGGAGGAAGCCCCGAGGGCTTCAAGGGCGACCCCGGTTGGCAGCGGGTCGCCCCAACGTGACGCCGAGCCTGTGTGGCTCCAACATGGGGGCATTGCCTGCAGAGCCTGTGTGGCCCCCGCATGGGGGGCATGTGATGCCCAGAGCCTGTGTGGCTCCAACATCTGTGTAGTGTTGCCCAGAGCCTGTGTGGCTCCTACAGTTTGGCGCAGTTTTGTCTCCTAAGGGCTAGCGAAAGCCCTCTCGCAGTTTTTCTCCAGCTGCCCAGCAATTAGTGGGCAGCTGCACCGTTTAGGCGCAATTTCAGGAGAGAGTCCCTGTGTGGGACAGCGAGGGCACAGTGGTGCCAGCCTTCCCAGCTGCGCAGCACTTAGTGCCAGCTGCAGCGTTTAGGCCCTTGTGAGTGTTTCCAGGTGCCCAGCAAGTAGTGGGCCCCTGCATCGTTTAGGCCCCTGACATTGAGACTCAGGGCGTTCTAGCCACAACAAGGCCAGTTGGCCTAGGGACTGCCACAGGTGGTGGCTTATGTAGGTTTTGCGCAATTGTATGGTTATTACACCTCTGAATGTATTTCCTTGCATCATGTTTTATTCCTGCACCTCTGAATGTTTTAGACATCATGTGACTATTGCGCTACTGTATTATTCTGGTACCTCTGAATGTAATTTTATTGCATCATGTGCGTTATTCTTAACACCGCTGAATGTGTAGGTTTATACTTTATGTGTTTTTCTTTACTACTCCTCTGAATGTATATTTATGCACCATGGGTAATGTGTTCTTTCTTAGACCCCTAAATGCTGTGTGATACTTAGGTGGTTTTCCTTTACTGCTCCTCTGAATGTATATTTATGCATCATGGGTAATGCGTTCTTTCTTAGACCCCTAAATGCTGTGTGATACTTAGGTGGTTGTTCTTTTAGTACAGGTGGTCCTAGTGAGGTCCTGGTCCCCTGCGCAACAGTCTCCTAAGGGGTTTAGGTTTGCGTAGGTGGTACTTACCTGTTCCCAGTAGTTACTGGATGTGATCTATAACTGTTACTTTGTGTTACAGTGAAGTTTATATACTTTTATTCTAATTTCTGACAAGTATTTCTATATCTGCAAAGTGTTGATTCAGACAGTGGCCCATGTGGCCCTGTCTTGTAAATAATCCCTTGTGAATATTGCCGTGCCAGTTGGCACAATGTACATGTGTGATTTCTATCTGATATGTTTTGACAATACAAAAGTTATTTTAATATAACCTTGTGTGGAGTCTCCTTTGTGGTGTGCCTAGAATGTTGTTGCTGTCGTGCGCTGACGCAAATGCTTTACACATCGCCTCCGAGTTTAGCCTAGACTGCTTGCGCCATGCTACCTAGAGGGTGAGCAGGGGTTATCTTGGCGTGTGACTTCCTTGCCCTGACTGGAATGGTGGTTTCGGCCTGGTTTTGGCGTCAGCCTTAGCCTACCCGAAATAGCCGGTTTCCAACAGAGTTGCTTTATGATAATCTGGGGCTCATACAGAGTTTACATGACAACTGTCTTTCCTCTTACCTCACTAATGATTCATGTTTAAAAAGTATCACTTTTAATAATCACTTGTCAGTGCAGTACTATATAATGTGACTTAATAATGGCATGGCTTCCACGTGTTAAAAAACCCTTTTTGAATTTTGAACATGCTTTATCATATGTTACGTGATATTTCTTTCATGAATTACATAGAAAATATGTTCAGGACTCGGCTCATGTGCAGGCGGTAAGAGCCAAGCAGGGTCGGATTAGGATAGAAAGTAGGCCCAGGCACCAAAGTAAAAGGTGGCCCCCAATTAGTGACTTATGTAGCTAATAAAGTGTCCATGTTTACAGATTGGGGCAGTATTTAACTTGTAAAGACACATTGTATGTGTTTTGCAAGGTATGGATAGATTTGCAGTGCAGCAGGCAATGTTTGTTTCAAGCATTTCCAAAGCCAATAGATCTCGCAGATGCAAGAACTATTTGCTGTGCCAATGTGTTTTAGCCATGTTGTATACTAAATTGGCTGCTATTCAGCATGGTTAATAGTTAGTGGCATAGAGAAAAGCATTTGCAATGCAATAGATCTCACATTCACTCGAGTTTGATCTATTGGCATTGTAAATGACAATGCCTTTTTTTAATGTTTTGAGTTTTAAAACATAAATAAAAGGCATTGTCATTTACAATACTAATAAATTAAACTCTCGCAAATGTGAGACCTATTGCTTTGCTATAAAGGGTCTTTTCGACCACTTGTTAGATTGTAAATATCTTCTTCTGTCTTCAAAGTAGTGATAAATAGTGCAGTGAATAAGTGTTGTGAATTACACAGACACGAAGAGTGAAGTGAGAGTTACATATGATCCGAGCTATAAACACTAATAAAGAGCTCCAACACTTTTCGCTCTGTGATTACACTGTCGCGGCTCAGAGGAAGAGCGGAAAGGGGGGCTATTCCCTGCCCTCTCCATGATTTCAGTGTGCTGTGTGGCATTGCGCAATGTCATTGCTATATTTGGCCTAATAAAAACACTCCAGCTGTAGTAGGGCACTGGCTTCAGCTCCTGGTGCAGGGCGGGCTGTGCTTCATGCCAGGCATGGAGGTAGGGATGGTTTTGGCTGCAGCTCCGGCATTGTACACTGCCCCTGCTGTTACTAGTGAGCGAGAGGAGCTGAGGTGGTTGGATTGGTGGTGGTGGTATTGGTATTGGTGGTGGTGGTATTCATGGTGGTGGTGGTGGTATTGGTGGTGGTGGCATTGGTGGTGTGGATGGTGGTGGCGGTACTGGTATTGGTGGTGGTGGTATTGGTGGTGGTGGTATTGGTGGTGGGGTATTGGTGGTGGTGGTGGTATTAGTGGTGGTGGTATTGGTGGTGGTGGTAGTATTGGTGGTGGTGGTAGTATTGGTGGTGGTACTGTTGGTGGTGGTATTGGTGGTGGTAGTATTCATGGTAGTGGTACTAGAGGTGGTGGTAGAGTGGTGGTGGTATTGGTGGTAGTGGTAGTATTGGTGGTGGTGGTGGTGGTATTGGTGGTGGTGGTGGTATTGGTGGTGGTGATGGTATTGGGGGTGGTGATGATATTGGGGGTGCTGATATTGGTGGTGGTGGTATTGGTGGTAGTAGTGGTATTGGTGGTGGCATTGGTGGTAGGGGTTTTGGTGGTAGTGGTATTGGTAGTGGTGGTGATATTGGTGGTAGTATTGGTGGTGGTAGTGGTATTGATGGTGGTAGTGGTGGTGGTGGTGGTAGTGTGTTGTTGGTGGTGGTATTGGTATTGGGGGTTGGTGGTAGTGGTGTTGGTGGTGGGAGTGGTGGTGTTATTGGTGGTATTGGTGGTGGTGGTATTGGTGGTGGTGGTATTGGTGGTGATATTGGCAGTGGTGGTATGGGTGGTGGTGGTATTGATGGAGGTGGTGGCTTTGGTGGTGGTGGTACTGGCTGTGGTATTTGTAGTGGCGGTGTGGCTAATAAAACAGGCTTTTGAAAACAACCCATCAGGTGGCTTTAATACAGATGACATGTAACACAGATGTGCTGTTGTCAGCTTCAGTATCACAAGAGTGGGGCGTAATCACGTCCCAAGCAAATGCACAGCTCATTATGCCTCTTGGCAGAAATGTATCCGTATCAAACCATTAATTTTGCTCGATATAATCCTTATAATCCAAGTTTCATTTCCCATTATTCAAATTCTAAAGCGAGTCCACACTTTAAATACGCATGCTTGTTTTCAAGTTTCTGCTGTTCCAGCTGTGTCTATCCAGACCTTCTGCAAGAACATGAATGAGGGATGGGTTCATTTCAGGCAGCATTTATTCGATAAAAATGACCCAATGCATTTCGGGCTCAATGCCCTTCTTCGGGGGTCGCTGCCGTGCTCCGTTAAAAAATCATCCAACCACGCTGTGTTTTCAACCGAATACCCATTAGCACACGATTATGTGCTACCTGGAATTCACGTGACTTCATTCGCTAATCATTTCTAATTCCAATTTACTTTTGGGAGGGGGGGGTTGGAACAGACACAAGCTAATGCCGGGATAAAGTGATTGAAAGCTGGCGCCCCTGTTACGGGAGCGGCCATGCTGCTTAAAAAAACACAAGCGGTTTCAGCTGAAGCAACGTATGTCCGGCCTGTAGTAAGAGAAACTCAATAAAGTAAATAGGGATTACAGACTAAATAACAGGTCCTGTGGAACAACTGAAGTAAAAGGGCCAGTCGCAACAGGAGGGTACAAATGAAGACAAGGCCGTATTAAGGAGGGACTAACAAGCCTATTAACGAATTTAAAGGCAGCATTTACAAAAGACAAAGACACAAGCCAATGAAAAATATGGGGGGAGAGTGGGCGCGGCTTCTCTCCCATACTCTACTACAGCAGTCTCCAGAGCGAGCAGCGCATGAGCGCTGCCGCTAGGCTTGACCTAAAAAATGGTTCTGTGGTATATAACATTGCTTGTTCGTAGTCCTTTTTAACAGGCTGTCCTGCTGTACTAATTTTCCATTGGCTATTGGAATCACGTTCCCTTATTTCAATGATTTATGCTTGTGTTCCTGTGTCCTGCTGGTTACCTGGTGTTGGTTTGATTTTTTACAGATAAATGAGTATGGATTCCTTAACCATATGTAGGTGAGCTGTTCAATGCAAGTACAATTGTGAGCTCTGTAGCACACAACTAGAAGTCAAGCAAGTTTGGCTGGGTCCCATTACCTAAGGATGTAGTTAGTCAAAATGAATCAATATACACACACACACAGCCATTCTACGTGAAATGTAGCCTACAATGCTTGTGGCACTGGACGTAAGGAGTTGTTAACAAGGAAGTTGAGCACCCTCTCTGGACAGTATCTAGAGAGTATGTACGTTTTCCCCGACCCAAAAAAAAGGTATGGGAGAAAATGATTAAGGCAAAGAAAAGGAGTGTGTTGTTGTTAATGACAGTAGTGTTGCATCAAGATGCACAACAGTGGCAGGGGGCCAGCATGAAATTGATTTGTTTTTCATGCTGGGTGGACACAGGACATAGGAAAGCAAGATGGCGATGGCGTAGAGCTCCGCGGCAGAGCCTCTTTCCCTGAATCCCACACGGAGCGTTGCTGAGAAGGCTTGGACAATCTCAGATGGTCGACTTACCAGCCTGAACACAGACGAAACCTGATGACTTCGGTTGGAGCTGACTTGGGCACTGTGCTGGTGCCCTTCCTGACAATTAGCACTTCCGAGATTGCTGCACCCGATACGCGTTGCTACCTGGCTCGGGAACCGCAGATCCACGCGGCAGGGAGACGCTGTGGCGCTCAGGAGGCGGGTCTACACAACACAAAACGGCCATAAGGGATTTACCGCCCAGAGAATGGATTGAATCTTTGCGATGCTCCCTACGGATGTGGCCTGGCCTAGTTTCAACTGCCAGTGGAGGAGTTGCTCACAGAGTACGGAGTGTGCTCAGCAGCTGGTTAATCAATGTTAGGAAAATGCCACCCAAATCTACGAGACAGCAGAGGGAGCAGAAAGAGATAGCAGGGTCTAATGCTGCTCAATGTAGACAAGAACTATCACCTGCAAATATGGAGGCTGGTTTAAGGAAACCCCAAGAGATCCGCACCCTGAAAAGACTGTAGGATACAGGGACAGTGAAGCGGAGGTTCCTGCAGGAAAAAACCAAGCAGTAGGCAAAAGGGGTAGCGTCTCAAGAGTTTTGGAAGAAACAGGGGCAGCTTATGAAATAAATAATTTAACTACTACATCTACACCACCTCAGCTGGCTATAACTGCATTTTTTTTTAAAATTAGAGATGGACCTGCGAACATGAATTTTGAGGTGGCTAATCTAAAACCTAAGGAAAGGAACAGGGATGAGGATATGGTCGCTAATGTTAATGCTGGTTTAGAGAGCACCTCTCAAACTAACAGAGAGGCTCACACCATACAGGACATACAAGGAAAGCAGGTGGCTAAGGAAGTTAATATGGACACATCTTGCAGGGCCAGGGCTGTAGGGCATAAAACCTGTGTCTCAGCGTAATTACCAGTACATGCGGTGACATTGGCTGCCCAGCTCCAAACTAAAGAATGAATTGACTTTCCACCTGAATGCCCACGTCCATTTCCAGCTCCAGGTCAAGGCGGAGATGGGGATGTAGACAAGCTAACTTCTACAGATGCCGTTTCGGAAGCTATCTCGGACGGGCCAGATAAATTCTATTCCCTGACAGAAGATTCTCATTCAGGGACTTCGGACTCCGATCTTCCATATAGCGACTCTGATCATATCGATACTACATCAGGGTCTAGCACATTGGAAGCCCCCGAAATGGCTCGTAAGCAACATAAAAAATCTTGGAGGACCTCAAAAGGTTCTAAAGGGCTTAAAGAGACACAGAAGAAGAAAAACAGTGGTGCTTCTGGCCTGCAGTGGGATTATACAGACACTGGAAAGCATTGGCCCTCTGGAATCAGCTTCAGGCCTTATGGGTCCTTCCTTGCCTGAACATCTCGGGGATTCTGTAACAAATGAAAAATCATTGGCTAGTCTTATCCTTAAGACTATTAAGGAACATCCCGTAGAGACTAGAGTCGATGGGAAAAAGACAAGACAGAACACAAAGAAACTGGAAGGAGCTATTCGGAAAGTAGGTCGCACCTGCGGGGAAATCAGCGAAAGATTGGATGCGATGGAAGAAAGAACTGTTGCGGTGGAGAAGGATTTGGATGCAGTGAGGGAGCAAACAAAGACTCATGAAGCCCAACTATCTGACGTAATGTGGAAATTGGAGGACTTAGAAAATCGTCAGCGAAGAAATAATCTCCGAGTCCTTGGAATTAAGGAAGGCATAGAAGGGGATGAAATTCGGGGCTTCATGCTAGGTCTTTTTAAGGAGTCCTTCCCTGAGCTTATTGGGTGGGACTGGAAGCGAGAGATCCAGAGGGTTCACAGATTTCCCTTTGTTCGGCATAAGGCGTCTAACAGAGATACAAATCAGCCGAGGGCAATTCTGGGTTTTTTTGGGCAATTTTACACTTAGGCAGGCGATCTTTGAAAAAGCTCGTCCTGAGGCTAGAAGGCATTTCAAGGATGTTTCTTTTTTCGTACGCCCTGATTTTTGCCATATAACTGTGGATCGTAGATTGCGCTTGCGGCAATTAATCAAACCGTTCCAGGATGCAGGGTTTGAGGCATTTTTGCTGGCTCCAGCAAGGCTAAAAATGATTGTTAAAGGGGCTGTTAGATTTTTTACTTCAGAGATTCAGGCTAGAGAACACATTGAACAAATCCATGGGGAGAAAAGAAAAGAATAAGAATTGTGTCAATATGGTTGGTGGCGTGTCATGGGCTACATTCTTTTTGTGCTTTCTTTTCTCTCCGTGTGGCGGGGTGGTGCTGTGTGCTCTCTCTATCACTCATACCTGGGAGGTTTGGCGTCTTTCAAAGGGTGGGGTTGGGGGCGGGCAGGGGGGGCGGGCGTGAGGGTTGGTGGGGATGGCAGGGGGTTTGGTGATTTTGGTCTTGAAGTTGAGAGCAAACTACAGTTAAAGAATGCTACATTTTTTCTTTCTTTGACTTTTTTGCGTGTTTGAAAATTGGAAAAAGTGCTAAAATCGCAAAAATAAGAACCCAATGTTTTCTTAGAAATTTGATAGGCACCCTATGTAGCTATGTTGTGAGTCTTATGCATAATATGAATATATTGGTTGAATTTCTACGAAGAGAACTGATCTAATGAATAATGGCTAATATTCGCATCGCGACTATAAATATTTGTGGCCCTAATGATGAGACTAAAGGAAGAAGGATTAAAGAAGATCTTAAAGTTTTACAAGTGGATTTGGTGTGTCTACAAGAGACTCATATAGCCTTTAAAGATTATAAATTGCTCGACACACTAGGGATTAAGTTAATTGCATATACTACTCAGGAGGTCAGGACTAAGGGAGTGGCAGTGTTGGTTAAAGGCAAAAATATTACATGTGAGAGAAAGAGTGTGGATAAGTATGGTAAATGGATAATCATGGAAATTAAGGGAGGGGCCGGTATATTCACTTTGTCCTCAGTATATGCTCGTATGTTAGATGACCCTTCAGTATTGAACTATCAGTTGAGCTCCCTTCTTGGCCTGCCCCCTATTTAGTGTGTGGGGGTCTAAATATTAATGGGTCTAGGGGTATGTTAGATAAAGCTGAATCAGCAGGCATGAACCGTAAACCTCAAGCATGTAGGGCGATGTAAATTTACTTAGCAATATAGGTCTGACTGATGCATGGCCCAGCTTGAGGGGCACCGAGCCTGGATACACCTATTATTCGGCTACCCATCGGAAATTCGCCAGGTTAGATTACTTCTTGTTCTCACCATCTCTTTTGAAGGACGCTCGGTTAGAGATATTCCCTAGGGTAATGTCGGACCATAATCCGGTAGTGTATGAATTTCCATTGTTAGGACTAAGGAGGGCACAGAATAAATGGACTTTCGAGAGAGCACTTCTTTTTGATCAGGATTATGTGAGCTATACAAGAGGGTGGATCTGCGAATTCTTTAGGTATAATAAAGACAGTGCACCCCCAGGAATGGTTTGGGATGCCTTTAAAGTGTATATGAGAGGGGAGACACTGAGATATAGTTTGAACAAGCAAAGAAAATGCACCAAACAAATTAAATGGTATTATCAGAAACTAGCTCTTTTGGAGACCAAATTAATTTATGTGGCAAATAATGGTGGGGATCCTTCTATAATCACGGATTTAATTATGGTGACCAAAGCTGCTTTGAATGATTTTTATATGGGTAAAATGGCCGGCAAGTACCTCGCTACAAAACAACAATGTTATGAATATAGTGAGACAGTAGGTCTATTAACAGTTATGAATAGGTAACAGACAGCACTAGGGCATATAAAGCAAATTAGGAATATGCAGGGGGATATTATCTCTGATGCCACTGAGATAAGAGAAGCCTTCAAAGAATATTACGGAGTATTATATACTGCGGCAGCCCCAACAGTAGAAAACGAGATAACTCACGAGCTTGACTTCCCACCCAAAGCGAGGTTATCACAGGAGGAGGCCTTTTTTTTGGGCACTGAAATCTCTCAGGAAAAGCTTTTCGGAGCTCTGCAAGCTCTTCCATCTGACAAGGCCACTGGTTTAGACTATATACCACTAGAATTGTATAAAAACATTTGTCAACGAGGTGGCCAGGAGATTTTTGGGGTTGTTTAAGGAGGTTAGAAATGGGACCAGATCTCTGGCATCATGGGAGACCACAAATATTATTATTTTGTTGAAAAGAACATTTGTAGTCACGAGGTAAACCAAAGTAGAGGTTTATTTATAAGTTACAGGAAGGCATTTGCATATAGGTAAGTTGTTACAAGATGATTCGTGGTTAGTTCAAGGCCCCACCAGGAGCTGCATCTTTGCTGCTCAGCCCACTCACTCCAACTGTCATTCCTCCAGTCCACCAGGCACACCAACATTCAACACAGTCATCAGGCATTCCAAGGTTCCATACATACACACATGCATACTGGCTGAGCAGCACAAAATGTAAGTACAACATATTTTTTTTAAAGAAAGGGAAGAATTCCATGAATATGGGTTTTTACAGACCAATAACACTGCTAAATAGTGATTTGAAACTATATTAGAAGATATTTGCATCTCGTTTTAATAAGGTTATGCAGCAGTTAGTCTCAGTTTGGCAGCATAGTTTTATTCAGGGTAGGGGGATGGACGACCATATTAGGCGGCTTGTTTCGCTATTTGACCTAGCGAATGTCCTAAGGAAACCTTTAGCTGCGGCCTTTTTAGATGCCGAAAAATCTTTCAACCGCGTGTCGTGGAGCTATTTATGTAGGTGTGTGGAGACTAATGGTCTCGGCTCAGGGTTTATTAAGGCTATTCAGGTTTTATATACTAAACCCACAGCTCGTTTACAAATAATGGGAACGATAGTCAGAGGCATTTGCGATAGCCAGGGGAACTAGACAGGGGTGTCCATCTTCCCCCCTGCTGTTTGCAATATATATAGACCCCTTTCTCCGACGTCTTGAGGCTTCTATGAATATTCTTCCATTTAGCCTGTTTGGCCGGGGACACAAAATTATTGGCTTATGACGACAATGTGGCTATTATCACCTCCGAGCCGGATAGGGCAATGGCTGAAGCTGAAATACTGGCCAAGCATTTTGGCTCATTTTCTGGTTATCGGCTGAATAGAACAAAAACCCAGATTTTAGCTAATAGGTATACATCTGCAGCAGATAGTAGGATTGTGGAAGAGGCCATATATTTAGGTATTTGTGTAAGAGCTGAGGTGGAAGACATTATAGACATAAATCTTACCCCCATAATTGGTAAAATTAAGAATATGTACCGCTGGGACAATTGAAGCAATCTATAATCGGTGGATGCAATCGGATTAAAATGATGATTTTGCCTAAAGTGTTATATATCTTTCGTACAATTCCTTTAGAAATACACAATATATGGTTTAAACAGATTGAAATGGAGGTCGCCAGATTTATATGGTCCTACAAGCGGGCACGCAGATCGAATACATTACTATCTCTTCCTAGGGAAAGGGGTGGTCTTGGTTTACCTAATTTTAAATTATAATATTTAGCAGCTTCTTTACAGTATTATTGGCCTCTATTTGGTTTTATTAAAAAGGAAGATATTGACTCTAATTATGTGCCTTCAATATTTGATCATTTGATTGGCTCATGGGCAAATGGCTGTTTGTTAAAAATATATGAAGCGAATTATTTTAATAAGACTCACTTTAAGACTCTAATAGCAGCATATCGAAGCTTGGCATAGGCCAGGAAAAAATAGGGCTTGGCAGATTTAGCAGATATACACAATTGATGGATAATAATCAGACACCTGAGGCATTGGCAGATGAGCATCTACAAAGGTGGGAGAAAGCAAGGGTATTTAGGATAGGCGATCTTTTGACGGGGAACAAATTGCCTCTTTTGACATAGTTAGGGTTAGATTTAATATTAACCATTGGGAATTTTTTACGTTTTTACAAATAAGGGATTTTCTTTTTAAAAAGGCTGGCGGGCTGTGGGGTTTTCCGTGATTCCATTGATGGAAGTCCTAACTGGTACATCTGGTCTGTCAATCTCGTCTCTGTGCAGTATACTGCTGGAGGGTGTAACAGATGATCTTGAAAAGCACGCTTTGAAATGGCAGGTTAGGGTGCATGTGGCAGATTCTTGCCTTTTGAAATCAATAGAAATGGCGGAAATGGTATTATGTACCGCAAATTTGCAGGCCCAACATTTTAAGACTCTTTTTGATCTATACATTACTCCGGCAAAAATTGTTAAGTGGGGTGGTACGGAGGGGACCCATTGTTTTAGGTGCAATGGATATGGGGCGGATATGACCCACATTTTTTCTACATGTTCTAGCTTAGTTTCATTAAGAGGTGAAATCTCAGGCTTTCTGCAATATGTTCTAAAAAAAGAAGTACAGCTTTCTCCTCAGCTTATGTTACTAGGGGGTAACGGCACAAGATGACTCTAGCAGTGAGTTTCTATTTATAGCTATGTCTGTGCTTAGACTATGCATTGCTTCAGCATGGCTAGATCCTCTCCCTCCTACTTTTTTTGCAAGGGAAAGCCTGGTTTTTACATATACTTAATTTGGAAAGAGCACTTTATGAACAAAAAGGTAGGAAAGGTAGAAATAAAGAGCTTAAGATATGGATTAAATTAGAAGTGTTAATTTTGGTATTATGATGAATCCTTTAAGGTTAATCATATGTGTTATGAAGTCGCTCCTGTACACATGCTATATGTCAGATGCTGTCTGTCTCTGCCTTGTTTAATTCTTTATTTTCGTGAATTTACTGGTGTCTCGACAAGGAAAATTTGCTAGTTTGTTGTAAGCTGTCTTTTGCTTTCTCCTGTATGTTTGCTCATATATTTTAAATAAAAAAAAAAAAGAAATGGATTTGTTTTTGTTGAGGGGGTGGTGTGACCAGAAGGAGAACCCCACTGCCAGGCACTGCTCGGTTGCCAGCACCTTTACAAGGCAGGGTTTCAGGGCCACCAATCGCACTGTTACGACTTTCAAGACAAACTTGTTGCCAGTTCACCTAGAACAATTTAGTACATGAGTAGCTTTAAATCTGCTTCGAAACTGCAAGTGAAAAACATTTCCCAGCTGTGGGCATACGTTTTGGGGACATGCAAACGGCTAAGTGATCAAACAACCCTCTTGGGTGTGTTTCAGTAGGTTTGTGGTACTCCTCCACACACTGCGGTACATACACAGTCCAATGTCCCACTCCCTCCACCACGTGTACTGAAAGCTGGTACAGTCCACGCATTTTCGGAGCTAAATTAGTGTTTCCACCAGTGTCTCCTGTCAACGATCATATGGAAAAGGTACCTTTTAGAAATGGAATTTCTGGTTGGCTAGGGCATGCACCTATGCCACTCAGAAACCACCACTCTAGTCAGGGCAAGGGTGTTACATGCTGAATATAGCCCCTGCTCACCCCCTTGGTAGATTGCCAGAGCAGTCAGATTTATCCCAGAGGCAATGTGTAAAGTGTTTGTGCAAAACTTACCCATAGCAGCGTCACACTAGGCACACCATAAAAGAAACCCCACAAAAGTTTACATTAAAAATAGCCTTTGTATTACTCATTAAACACATTAGACCGTAATCACATATATACACTGTGTCACCAGGCACTAGGTATTACTTTACAGGGATTACATATACGTACAGGGCCAATCGGGCCACTTTCATAACCATTAGAACCCACAGTTAGTGAAACCAATCAGTAACTACTGGTAAAGGTGCTCTTAGCACCACATATTTGGCATAAACATATTAAGCATACATCCTAAAATATCACCAGTGCACCACAGTAACACTTGCCACAGTGCACATCCCATTAGCCCTCTTGGGCGTAAATATAATTGCCCACAGGCAACAATACCTCACCATGTCCCACTGACTCCCAAAGGGCAGTCCCAGCGGTTCTGCGCTCTCTACCTGGACTGCGTGGTAGTTCTGTGGAGGGCCTTTCCTCCACCAAGGCTCGGGCCAACGTCGACGTTCACCCCGAGCTTCCAAGACCCACACCAAGGCCTTTGACCCCAAAAGTTGGGCTGTGGGGCCAAGGGTCACTCCGGCAGCTGCCCACTACCATCCGGGGCAGCAGTTACCCTGGCTCCTTCAGGTGACCCCGACTCGGCTCCTCACCTTGCTTCTTCTCTCTCAGATGGGAGAGGGGGGAGTGCTGCTTCCCCCCGCGTGAAGCAACCAAAAGGCTACTGCCCCCAATGTTGCGGCACGTCCTCGATCCTTGGGGTTCTCCCAGACCGCAGTTTCCAGACTCCCACAGGGGAGACACAGGCACCTCTTCAACCGCTCGGTTCGCATGCTGAACACCTTTCCCACAGTCAGGCAGAGAAGACATGCAGGGCTCTCCTCGCTACCATGGGATCCCCGCCCACAACCAGGCATCCTCAGCCTGACTTCTGATCTTTATGACCGGCGTAGTACTGCTCGCAGGGTTCCTCATGTCTGCCCACAACCATGCTCCGCCTCGCCTGACTTCCGGCGACTCTGTGTCCCACATCCCGGCCGGGAATTCGTCCAAATGCAGGGCAACAAGCAAGAGGATCTCAGGAAGGTGAGAGAGAAGGAGAGCACTTCTGGCCTCAGCTCCCCTCTCTCTTTGCGGACACACAGCAGGCACGAGCAGCGCTGCACAAGCTAGCTCCAAGGCTTCCCCCATCTTCCCGGAGCTACACCCAGAGCCAGGCAACGGCCGCCTGGCTTCCTGGCCACTGCTCTCCTCTGCCACAGCGCGATAGCACCCACTGCATTCAAGGTCAGAGCCCTCCTCCTCGGGCTCAGGCAATGAAATAAAAAACGCTCATGGGTGCTGGAAAGTAGGAGCCCCCTTCTAGGGATCAAAGTCAATGAAGATGAAGCACTCAATTGCAAAGTCCCTTAGGGCAGAGCTGGACACAGGCAGGTCAGCATGTAGGACTCCCAGGAGACAGCAGTTGGGTCCCACAGTGGTTCTTCCTGGCCGTCCAGCAGTCCTTTCTGCCAATAAGCACAAAGTTCCACCCTTTACATGGGGTCACAGCCCCAATATTTATATCCATGCAAGTCTTTGTTCTCTCCTGGCCCAGGGCACTGGACCTAGTCCAAACCAGTCTGGGGGGCACTTAACCAGTGCAAAACAGTCCCCATTGTCAGTGTAGGCTCTGGCCCCAGACATACTACAAGGGGGCGGAGCAAGCATTATGGAAGGCAGGCACAGTTCCATTCAGGTTCAGGTGTTACTCCTCCCACTACTCCAAATGCAGATCGGCCTATTCACGCTAGCGCTGACTCACCCAGCCCCTCCGGAGGCACTGCACCTCCCCAGCCCCTGTCATCCAGAGCCAGACATGCAATACACAACAGGCAGGCACAAAGACATATAGCACACAGAAAGGCCCACTTCTAAAAGTTAATCCTGAAAGAAAAGACAAGAAAAATACACAAGCTAAACGCATTTATCTTGTGTATTTTTCTTGCCTTTTCTTTCAGGATTAAGTCCTAAAATAAGTAAAAATGAATGTTTCATTCGAATGTGACTTATAAAACTGTGTCTAGGACCACTCTGTTGTTTATACCATATGATACCCAGGTCCTTTGACTATGTCTGGGTCATACCCCATTTGTCCTAATGGTTCACTTCCAAAAGTGGCATGTCTAAAATAGTGATAATAAATCTGCGGACACCAGTACACAGCATTTATTCCCACTTATCCAAACATTCTAAACTTGATCATGCTACTTCTCTCCTGTCAGGAATCTCACTGAACACACATATCAGGGAATCCCCAATGCACTCCTATGAGAGGGCAGCCTAACAGTAGTGGGAAACAAAAATGATTGTTTGTCACTACCAGGACATGCCACACAGTTAAGGCACATGTCCTACCTTTAACCTACAGTGCACCCTGCCCATAGGGCTAGCTAGGGCCTTCCTTTGGGGTGACTGATATGTAGTAAAAAGGGGAGTCACAGACGTGGCACCCACTTTATCTGCCACGTCACATAGGCAGTAAACTGTGCATGCAGGCCCTGCAATGGCAGAGGACTGTGACAGGTTTGAAATGTTACTTTGGTGGGTGTCGAAAGCAGCGCTGCAAGCCCACCAGTAGCATTTAATTTACTGGCTCCGGGTATATGAGATACCACTTTACAGTGGACTGATAGGTAAATTAAATATGCCATACAGGTGTAGACCAATGTTACCACATTTACCATAGAGAGCATATGCACTTTAACACTGGACAGCAGTGATAAAGTGCGCTGAGTCCTAAAACCACCAACACTAGGTCAGAAGAAATACCAGGAGGAAGGCAAAAAGTTCAGGGATGACCCTGCAAAAAGGGCCAAGTCCAAAAGTGCCTCAGAAGTCTACTCGCAAATGACAATCCAATTAACGAAGTTAAAATAAAAAAGCACACCACACAAATACTCATTTGGGCATACCTGTTTGCCCACGGATATGCATTTTTCTTCTAGAATTATTATGGCCTCCACAACTGAAGCTTATAAAGGATGACCAACTGGACACTCAATGTACACAAAGTTCTACAGAGAGGCGGCAAAGGGTGGAATCCAGGGGGCGTGTTAAGGGATGATTACAAATAAGGAAACATTTGAAAAGGCTTGTGTTCTCAGCAATGATTGATAGACGCCCAAAACCTTCTGTTTTCTTCATCTATCCGCTGGGTCTGTGGAATGTTATCTCCCAGAATCCGATACCCAATAAGTCAGAAGAATGCAGCAAAACTCAGCAGGGCTTCCAGATGCAATCACAACCAAATGGGAAAAGCAGGCAAAAAAATCTATATAATTGAAAATGAGGTTGGTGTTTACAGTTGGTAAACCAAGCACTGCAACCAACTACTCAAACGAAAAGGGAGGGGCGGGGTCAGAGACAATCCCAACAACTTAAAATAGCCAGACAAGACTCCACCATGAAAGATGAGGGGAGAGGTGTTGCCAGCATCCTAATGATTAAAAAATACTTTTGCAGGGGGTTGCACGGAAACAGGCGATCTGCTATCGAAGGGAATGGAGTTCCAATGGTTCGATGAAGTTTGAATTTAAAAACACACAATTAACTATTTAGAGAGGGTTCACCGCAATGAATTTTTTCCTCGTTGTTTCTATAATATTGGCGTGTGAAAAAGCTATGGCAAAGGCAAATCAAAAAACTTCCACTGAAGCATATTTCGGTATAGTTGTCTCCAATATAAAACAATGATAGGTCTAAAATAGAAGCGATCCTTCAACTATAACATTAACAACCCTTTCACTAATGAAAAAATACCTAAACGTTTTAAAATAACCAGGGAGTAGCCTTAGGGCAGAAATCTCCGACATATATAAACAAGCATTGAAAATGCAATAGGTCTCGCCTTTGATTGAGTTAAAGCCATTTGCTTTGCTAATGGTATTGTATAGCAAAGCAAATGGCTTTATCTCAATGAAAGGTAAGACAGCGCAGCCCAGAGTGGCCAACAGAACTCTGATTACTAGTTCATTTTATAATTCAATCATAAGCCCTGGGCTATTTCCCTCTTTGCACTTGTACCCATGACACACAGGACATGCTACTACGCTCTGATGAATCATTTGAACCTCTACCCAAGTCCCTATCCTCCACCCCCTGACTATCTATACCCTACTGTACGTCTACCTATCCCCTAGCATCTCTGTATGCCATTTTTTCTTTCTAATTTGCACACTTTAAAAAAATGCATTTACACCATTTTGAAAAATAACAAAAAAGGAATGTTGCCACCCTCGAGTCTTTGTTTGGTTTTCTTTTCTGTGAAATGAGATGGAAAGGCTGTGAACACACGAGGGAAGACAACTCCACAATTTGGCTATTTGTCTCGGAAAGGACTTTTCTGCAGCGTGTGTCCTGCTGCATTTTAGTTTATTTAGCAGATTGTTTATACTCCACCAATCATCGGTCTGGATGGTCATCGAGCTCTTACAGCAGTGTATTTCCAAACACTGACCTGTGGGATGAGGTCAGTGTGTCGCTAGTGCACGTGCAACACCAGCCACCCCTCCCTCATGACATGGGAACATCTGTTACGACTAGAAAGGCTGAATGTTGCTCCAAAAAGCCATACAACTGTGGGGAAACCCTTGTATAAAAACGGATTTTGCCACAAGTGAAAATTTGCACTACAAAGGTGGGTTTGCCATAAACAACGTGTGCGCAGTGTTCAAAAGCTCAAAAAAAGCCCACTGACCCTACTTTGCCAGTGAAGAGCGTCCAACTGAAACCGTGTAGGTTGTTGGCACTTGGGCATAGTACCATCATGGCAATGGTCCCCCGCCTCTTAGCATGCATCCCGCAAATAAATACACACCACGCAAGTTTTAACTTGGGAAAAACTGCTGCAGGTTTATTATATACAATGTTATGTAATCTGGTGGGTTAGTTTACGGGCGATCCAAGGGCATGCAGTATTCTCGCCTCCTGCCCGCCTGATGAGCCAAGCAGCACCGTGGCGAACCACCTATGTACTGCATCTTCTAATGATCCCCTTGCCGGATCACATGACCATTCGTCCCTTATACTCATGCCCCTTTCAGGGCGGAGCGTAGCCAGGCAAGCCCCCAGTTGCTCAGGCCCACAACCGCCCGAAGGACCAACGGGGCGACAACACAGGTTTCAGGAACCTCTCATGAGGCCCCTGGGGTAAGCTCTGGCACCCCTATGTGCCGCGCTGAGGTACCCTCCTGTACCCATATGCTTCCAGATCGCCTTGTAACTCCGCCTGTAACATTAAAGTAAAACATTACAAAGTTCATGCCATGTCTCATTTCGCCGGGTAAGTGGTAGGGTGGGAGACAGCGTGCCCAGCCCCCAGGCGTCCGCGTGCGTCCGGTGCATCAAGAAGCAGAAAACATGGTGAGGGGCACTTATGTACCCCTCACCCTGCCTGGCGCACCGGACATGACGCAGCACGCCCACGACCCCAGAGGAGACTTCTCCCTTGGTCAACCCCCCTATGGAAGGGGGGGAGTGGTGGGGGGGAGCCCAATGCTACTAGAGGGCCGCCCTCCTGAGTGGCCCCCTGCGGTGGACTCGGGCAGCCGCATTTTATGGGCCTGGCGAACTAAGTGCTAAGAAGGTGTATGTATGAGCTTTTGAGGCCTGGCATGTTCCTTTTGTATAATCAGATGAGCAGCAAAATACGTAGAAATACTTGTGAAGATAGCTTTCAACCAGCGCAAGTCCTCACCCTAAATAAAATGTTGATAGTCTACAATGCAAACGTCTTGGGTTGTTTTCCAGCCCCCAACACTCTAAAGTCACCGCTCGTGGCCTCGTGCACTCTGGTGTGGATCTATAGCAGCGCATCGGCATCATGCGGAAGAAAGGAAGGCGAGAAAGAGAGTTGAAAAGTGAAAAGAGGAAGAACGGAGAGTGGAAGTCAGAAATAAAAGAGAGAAAGTGGAAGAGTGGAGAAAACAAAATAGATGGGGAAAGAAAGAAAGAAATGGAACTGATTACCAATATAAAATGGTTACAAAACAATAAGCCATTGACATGTTAGTATGAAGAAGCACACGCGAGTCTGGTAAAAGGTCTAGTGACGTGCCAGTTCCAGCAGAGGGAAATGTCAACACCAGCATATGACTTATTATTGCTGCGTAGTGCAACAGAGGGAAAATACAATAGCATTGATATTGCCACGTGTAACATGTCTCCATTGCTCGGCGCACTGTCCCTCCCCCGCTCCTTCGCCCCCGTGATTTGTCCACGCACATAAACAGCCCTAGCACCGTGTTGTAGAACTCGGCTATCGCGGGCACAATATTATAGTTGCTAGCAACCACCCTTTAGAGAGGAGATTGCACAACGAGAAGAAGCCGGTTTTATCTGCTTTTAATTTTCAAGTGAAAAGCCTTGCTGAAGGCTTGGTACTCTCCCTCCCACCGGGCCGCAATTCTGTCAGCGTCAAGCGATCACAGCCCAAGGACGCAAGGACGCAAGGCGTGCTTTTCTTACCCCATTTACCCACCTCCCTGCATCTACATGTATACTTAAACTTGCATGCACAGCTCGAGATGATCTCTTGTGAACTATCAGTTCCTTAGCATGCTAGGGCCCGTTTCACCTGAAGCACAGCCCGCTAACATGTGAAACCGACCAAGCAAAGCTTTTTAAACGCTTGCCATGCTTGGTATGGCTTACTCTCTGCAATGCGCTGTGGAGACTTTCCGCTCTCTACCTCCCTGCCAGGACCTGAGGTCTCTGAATTCCTTTCTTGGAGCAAGGATGCCCCCACCACCACTGGTTAAAAAATGCAAAAAGAAAGTGCTTAGCGAGCCACAGGGATCGCCGCTCAATGCTGTCTGGGAGGTGGGAGGGGTGTTCTCTGTAGGCAGGCATGCAGGTGTCCCATTAAGTAAATAATAAATAAAGACTGAGCCACAGGGATCACCGCTCGATGCTGTTTGGGAGGTGGGAGGGGTGTTCTCTGTAGGCAGTGTTTTAAAGTTTGAGAAGCACTGGCTTAGATTATATTGCCAAACTTTACAAGTCTGCCTCTTATTCGCTAAAACATTATTACAGTACCTGAGATGGTGTCAAATAAAGACTTCAGGTCAGTAGAACAGGCATTGGAATTCTTTAACCTAGTTAACATCGACTTCCTGAATACCTATCATGTCCCTCATGGTGTTCTTCAGTGAGCCTCATGGAGATCTCGGGTGAGCTGCACGTCTTAGGAGGCATACTGTGGAGGAATATGGCGCCGCGCCAGCGCCTCGAGCTTCCTGACACCCACACACTGATGAGCGCAACTCTGGGAAGTTTGCTTTTGGGTGGGGGAAGGGAAGGGAGGAGCTGGTACAATTGCCAATGAGGAGCCAGCTTGTAGCATACCCGCTACACGGCAGTCGTGAAGACTTTTCTTATCTGCTTGTTAAATAAACAAGCAGATTAGAAAAGTCTTCACGACAACCGTGAAGCAGACGAGGCAGTCCATCAAAAAAGCCGAAGGGAGGCAATGAAAAACCCTCCTTTCCAATGGGAAGCAAGAGTTTACCATAAACGCTGACGCTACCCAATGGAAATGATGGGCAGGGCTTGAGTTCACTGCTCGAAACTGACTTGTTTACTATAGCTCTCGCAGGCGAGGAGCGCATGCGCGCTCCAACACCAGGCAAGACCTAAAAAGGAAATGATTTCATACGTTCAGCAAGGAAAGAAAATACATTTCCCTTTCTTGTGAAAGAGTTTCCAAATCCCTTGCCGGATTAACATTTTGCTACAGTTTTTAAAGAGTTTCAAGAAACAAAGTTGCTAAACACCGTGTCAAATCTTTTCAGATTAGAGCAGCAGATACCTGCTGGGTCTCGTGCTGAACACCAAGGCAACATCTGTCTGGAGGCCACTGCCAAACGGAGACCGTTTAACTCAGGCGTCTGGCCAAAGCACCATGCACACCCCGGTACCTCCCTCACAATGCTTTGTACTGATCAAGAAACTGTGTAAAGGTATATAGTGTGGACTAAACTAGGAATACATTTTTTTAATCTATTTATTTTTCTTTTACACCCAACCCACTGTTGCGTTTAATAGACCTTAGCCCAGTTTTAAATGACTTTCAAAATTGGGGTGACATCAGGTTTGACTGACATAAATACTGCTTCTACATTCCAACTAATTCAAAAATTAGCTGAGTACTACATTAACGAAGATACAACCCCCTGTGCGTGATTATTAAGTGGAAAAGGGGGGGAGGTGGAGAAGAGGTTAGAGTATAGCTAAAAAGCGCATGAGAATCAAAACCTCATCTACCAATTCACTTATGCACACTGTTTACCAATATCTACCCATCAATTATTGTTACCACTGCACTGAAAAAGTGCGACAAGCGCGACCAAGTATTCAGACCGGTGATGTAACATGCGGTGTAAATTCAATAATAGTACTGATGGAGCAAGGTTTCATACGTACAGAAACTTGCTTGTACTCAACCCTCTTGAAATATCCTGTAATATATTAACCAACATGTTTCGTTAAGTAATATTTGTATTTCACAACATTTCCAGTATCTAGGGGAAGCTCGCCTACGTGCTTTTACTAACAGTAACTCTAACGCATTAAAATGGCCGCTGCAACACGGAAATTTCACTGCGCATGCGTCTACCACACTCACGTGGTGTGACGTCATTTCTGCTTGGTGGGAAATCTTTGCTTCTGCGCACTACTTTACTAGTAAAGTAATGGGGTTAGAGTAGAGAGAAGTGGTATACAGTGCATTCATTTATTTTTGTATTCTAATGTGTCTTTCTTTGACTTTGTTACTACCTCATATTATGAGACGAAAACTCCATATTGAATAAGCCGCACCTGCGCAACAAATCCCTGAAAGGCATGCAGTCATTGGCATGGAATGGCTGCCAACACCCTTCTTACCCACAATGTTCCTGGGAACCTGCTCTACTGACCTCTAAAGAGGAAGCAAGAAGACTCAAACAAATAAAAATGTATATAATTTGTATGCTGATATTGTTGGGCGTAATAAAGTCATGGGAAAATAAATTGTGGGTGGAGACTTGATCAATACAAGTCAATTGAAATCATCTCATCTTAGTATGGTGTGATAACCTCTCCTCATCTTTCCAACCAATCACTGAAGAGGAACACATAGATTTGCAACATTTAGGGGTGGTACATTGCCCTTAAAATGGTATAACTAAGGTAGGTCAGATAGAGAAATTGTCCGATTTGTCCGAATAGCTGACCTATCACTGACCCAACGCACTCAATAGGCGATCGAGATCAGAGGTGCTGGCGGAGCACTCTGTCAGAAGAATTGATTACCCCATCGGGGTACTAATTAGCTTATCCTAGAGAGAGGGGTGCGACGTTGGCGTTGCACTTAGAGGAGGTCACCTGTCCTGATCTGCACCTGTCTTGTCCCATGGGCGCATGATTAATTGGGTGCCTGGTCCTGTTTTGTCCCGGGCCGTGACCAGGATTGGTCATTTCACCATTCTAGGTAAATATAATCTATGTGGTATGTCCTTGTGCTATTTTCCTTTCTCACCCTTCTCAGGTAACAATGTCTAAAGGTGTTACTGTGATTTCTTACAAACTTTATGTCCTACTTGTTATATTCTTGCTTGTAAAATTTATGGTCATGAGATTGTGGCCCTTTTCATTTGATACAGAAAATCTCTCATAGATAAAGGTTGTAAAACTTTCCCCGAGTCTGTGGTTATTATAAGAAACGTAAATGTGTTTAAATATTGCCTGATTATTCCAACTCCCTTTTCGATCCCTAAGATTTATACCAAAGGTGACAAGGATTGGTAAGTCATGGTTTAAAAGTATAAGTCCTAAAAGGACTAAAAGCACTGATAGGGTGATTAAAATTAGTAATTAGTTAGGCAGGACTACTAGTTCAAAGTGTGAATGTCTTTATGGGCCCAGGTGAGTATGGTAAAAATGAGCTGGTAGGTCCCTGCGCACTCTATCAGTACTTACAGGTAAGCATGGGCGGATCTAGCGGATCTCGCGTACGCGAACTTGCGGATTTACGGATTCGCAATCCGCGAAGATCCGCGAACTCTAGCGGATTTGCGGATTTTCCCGTTTTTTGTGTTGGCGCGCGTTCGCGCCGATTTTGGGACAAGTTCGCAATTGCGAACTTACTTTTCGGCTCGCAACGGCCGCGACTATGTTGTTTCAACGTCTGGTTTATCATCACAGGTTCACAGCACCCTCTGTTTCACCACTGCCACCCTCTGGGACACCCATGCCACCCTCTGGTACATCCTCACTGCCACCCATTAGGTTTATTTATCACTGTAGATTATGGTGGTTGAAAAAAGCAAGCACACCTGCCCTTCTTCAACTGCCATCAATTAATTTGTGTTTCATTAATGTGTCAGTAATTTTGAAAGTTCCAGTCTGGCTGGCACCTGCTTCCTTCCTTATCTGTAATTTGCTTTTTGTTGCAGTGAAATTTTTTTTTCACAGGACCTTTATGGTCTACTTGTAGCTATTCTATGAGCCTGCTGTTTGGGTCATAGCAGGGTCATAGAATAGTTGCAAACTTTGGAGGGGCCCATCAGGAAGCACTACCTTGAATGTTACTAATGTTAAGTTTGAACTTTTGCACCTGCTCATTGCTTTCAGTTTAGCTAAAATCGTTTTTTTCTGCAATTTCGCGCGTTTTTTGGGGCGCGAATCCGTGCGAGATCGATTTCGGAAGCCGCAAATACGTGCGAATACAAAATTGTTTTTTTTGCGACGTGTATGTTCGCGTGATCTTGCGCGTGTTCGCGAGGCGCTTCTAGCTATACGTTTGCCAAGTTACCCTATCGGTCGTACACGGGCGCGGCCATCTTGTTGGCGTGACGTAATTCCGTTTCCGCCCGCTATGTGTAATCTCGCAAAGTGTGCTGCTCGCTAGTACAATTTCGCGCGTACTCGGAAGGAAAATCTCGCGCGAACTTACCCACGCGGTCGTGAACGGGCGCGGCCATCTTGTTTCTCATTCATTGCTATGGTTCTGGGCATGCTTTCTCTATCCTCTCTCAATCTCTGCCATCCTTTGCTTGTTTGAAGTTTTTTTGATCTAATTTTACTTATTATCTATCCCTCTATTTTTCTAGCTCTATATTTTTGTGTTCTCTGCAGCTTTTAGTTACTTTTAAACTACTTTTTTTTAACTCTTTTCTTTTCTTCTTCACTATTCTATTTCTTGTTTATCATTTAACTCTATTTCTGCCCAGACCATGGTAAAGGGAGCCGGGAAGCACCCTGAGAAGGGGAAGGGTCCCGCACCCCGTGCCCGGCTCCCGTGCGGGCGTTTAAGGGGGGAGCAAGTGGTCCCGAGGGAGATCTTCAGCGCGGAGGAAGTGGCGGCACTGATCTTCCATGTCCAGCGCCGCCTCCCCAAGACGATCCTGGGAGGCGGCAAGATCGCGACCGGCTATGGCATCCGGGAGCGTCGCAAGCGGTGGGAGAAGGTGTGCCGGGCCATGTACAAGATCTCTGGGGTCCGGCGCACATATAACCAAGCCACCCACCGCTGGACCGATGTCATGGACCGGGAGCGGGACTTGCTGGACGCGCTCGGCGTAGAGGTCCCCGGGCTTGGTGAGTAGTAGTAGTAGTACATTTACTACTCTGTTTTATCCTGCTCTGTTATTTGCAAATCTTTGTTCTTTACCAAGAGCAATAATGCTGCCGATTACATTGAGGTAAATTATATTTCAAAATCTTCTATGCATTTCAGGTGCACTGCTCTCCTTCTCAGTAGCCTTGCTTGCTACTATGCTTCTTTGTTTTGTATGTTGTGTTCAGAAGCATTTCATTGGCCTGAGAAATTATGTATGAGTGTAGTGTAAAGAAAAGAACTGCGTAATGCTAGACAGTAAGGGTCATATTTTCAATTACCGGCGCATCCCTGCAAAGTAGCAGGGATGCGGCAGTAATTGTGTGCCATGCCACCACCACCCATTGGCCCAAAACGTCACAGAAGCCTTACGCATCTGTGCCGTAAAGGCAGCGCATTGCTGGAGTTGCGTGCCAACGATGGCGCAGCTCCAGCAATGCTCTGGGGTACCCTATCTCCCCAATGCTGCATCAAGCCGTACGTCGGCTTCAAGCGCGCAGGGTTTGAGTCATGCATCATTGTCCTAAAAGTGACTGATTGACATCTTGTAGATTTCCCTCAGCCACTTTTAGGATTCGTTCCTGCGCAGGTACGCCCTCCCTTGCGCCGGAACGCCCCCTGATGGCGCAGGGCTTTACAACGTGATGCATCGCCCATATGCCCATATGTGTTTTTTTTTAATATATACGCCGCACCAACACCATGGCGAGTCTTTTGTTCTGCCGCTGCGTCAGAAAAGGCACGCAACAATGGAGGAAAATGAGCCGCAACTTCCGCAAGGGACTTCTATCAGCCCCAACAGACTGAAGTCCAGTCCTTCCTTTAGACACATGGCTATAAGAAGAAATAGTGGCGGTGGTGGCGGGTGGATTGATAGTTTGAGTATTCACTGATCTGCAAGCAGGATGGACTTTGTCTGTCACGTGTTGCGCACTGCTGCCTGCAGTGCCAGGCCTAGGCAAACCTCTTTAGTAGTCTGTTTATTGAGTTACATAGGAACTTTCTAAGTCAACGTTCCGCAAATCAGGCAATACGAATAACGTAGTATACCACATGAGATAGATCCCGTGGAATAGTTGTCTATCTATTTGCTATTTTTCCAAAATATGTTGTTATTGTTCTTTTGAAATGTTTGATTTGGTTGAAAAATCTCATCCATGTTTTCTGGTTTTTCTTTCTTTCATGTTGTACATCAGCTCCCCCCAAGGGCAAGAGGACACAGGAGGAGGGTGCTGAGGATGCAGGCCAGGATCGGGCAGGCGAGGGCTCCTTTGCTGGCCCCAGTAAGTTTACATTTTAATAAACAGTACCTATTTTTTCCTAGCGTTCCTCATTCGATTTTTTCTAAATCGTCTTTGATCTTCTTGTAGACTGGATATAAATTCTTATCCTGCCTCGAATATGACTCCCTGTGGTATTACTAGACTATTCTTATTAGTCTGTCTGTGTAGCTAACTAAGATTGGACATTTGGCAATTCCATTGGACTCCCATTATATTCAGCAATACCTCTATGCACTGTCTCCTTACTGACTAGATAGTGTGGCAGAGTCATTCAGCTCCCGAAGTCACCGATTATAGATCCCCAATGATCTCTAGATTATCGTACGCAGGACAAGAGAGTAGTACGGAGTCACAGCACAGTCAAGAAGTGTCAGAGGCACTCATGCTTGCAAAAATTCCAAAACCTTTAGCTCATCCACTCTAGTCTAGAGGAACAAAAACCACAGAGTCTATTTAAGTTTAAAAGCTTTATTAAAAGTAAACACATTTATTAAAATCTACTTTGTCATAAAACTATTTAACTGAAAACGGAAAAGTGGTTAGTGCTGACGATTAATTGGACACATTTCTTGTGGTCGAGCCGAGCTCTCACCTGGTTTGAACTTGATCCTGGTCGTGTTCTTAGGACTCAGGAGTCAAGCTTCTGTCTGTTAGGAGAAAAAGTGGTGCGTGTTAAAAATCAAAAGCAAGCATTCATCAGTTGTGCATAAAAGTGCAGCAAGACAACAGCCTTCCCTGGAAAATGGGACATTTTTACTATGGAGTAGACAGTCACAAATTATTACATTGTATTCTGTTTTTTTAACATTTCTCCTAGACCAAATATTATATAGTAGTGAGTGGTGTATTCTAACATTCTTAAATGTACTTTGTAGGTGTAACATCTGGTGACGGGGCCAGCGCGGAGGTGGCTGTGTTGGACCAGGACTCGGAGGCCTCTGGGGAGGAGGCGGTACAAGAGCCGGCGGACGTTCCTGTGGGGGATCAAACGGTGGTGGCGGAAACAGGTAAGCTATATATTCCTTACTTATTGAGATTGAAGACTGCATAGTGTGCTTTCTGCACGGGTGTATTACAATTACAAATCAACCAGGTAGTAGCCTCCTCGAAATGTACTTCGACTTAGCTGTGAAGTTTTTGGTGAGAAGAATCCCAATAAGTTCTTAGACGAACGTGATGGATGGGATGAACGAAAAGCGAAAGAAGGGTGTAAGTAAGTGGGACGCGAACTTGTATGATGGCTGGCAAAGAAGAACGATATGTGTTTGCTTGGCCCCCGAGGTGGCTGGGAAGGAAAGAATATGGTATGGTGCATGGCTGGGTCAATGATGAAGCAAGGATGGGTGGAAGGACAGCAGCCTGGGTGGGTGAAACAGAAACTGTATGTGTGCGTATACTTTGACTGAATGGATGCCTGGAGCATGGTATTCTCTGACTCTTAGATAGCACATGTGTATCTAGAGAGAGTAGATGGTCGCCAGGTGAAGTAAGTGTTACCTTGAAGAGCATGTACCACCGCACCCGCACGTCCGTTCCAGTGCAGGGAAGGCAAGGAAAAGAAATTGTAAATGTGTCCAATACTACCATGAATAGTAGCAGTACTTTGTATTGCGTTTGCATTCACAGCATATATCTGGTTATTACGGTGGACACTCCGTACCTCTCTTAATAACTTTAGTTTACTTGTAGTACGTCATTCATGTGTGGGTGTATCACTGTTCACTCAATATTAAGCAAAGCACCTAAAGTCATCTCATCTGTCATTAAATACGTCCCATGTGAAGTGATAGATAATCAAATTAGTTAGCTTCTTCATTTTCCTTTTCTAGTACTCATTTGCACTGTAGGGTGAAAGGTAAATTAATTAAGCAGTAGCCCTTGTAACAGAGTATTCTCAGTGCCACCCGTAATAGAAAAGTAATAGCTTCACCACCTGCATGTACTGGACCGGTACAGTAACGCAAGTCTGTCTCACTCATCATGGTGTGCAACTTTTTTTCTCGGGTGCAAGTTCACTGTGCTGTCCATGTCATTCTGCCGGCTTGCATAAGATAACGTACCCATTTCCCTAAACAAGAGAGAAGAAGAAGAATAAGACTGGTGTACTGTCATAGTCGACTGTAATGGAAGTCCATAGTGGTCGTAGAATTAGTTCATTAAACTACCACTACTGTTAGAGCAAGGATGCAGAAGTGGGAGGTTACATAGATACTGTCCTCAATAGTTATGTACTGTGCTTTCAATTTGCTACTTGTACTCTGTGACCCAACTTTCGGCTCAATCACTTTGTGTTATTAATAAGGAGCATTGGTTACAGACTATGTCTTTCTTTCTTCATATAGTTGCTCCTTCCAAATCAACAACAAGGAGGGAGCAGGCTAGATTGGCCCGGCAACGGAGGCTGGAGGCCACAGTCGCCAAATATCGGCGGCTGGTGGCCCTGGAGGAGGAGGAGGAAACGCAGTCGAGCGGGGCAACAACGACATCCTCGACTGTGACCACTGCATCCTCCTCCGTGACTAAGCCAGCGGGACCGAGCCGGGCTAAGAAAGACGACCGCCACCGCCAAGCAACCGAAATACCAGCTGCCCCCCACAGGAGCTGCAAGGACCGCCAACGCCGCCTACGAGTCCGCATGTCCAACCTGGAGCAGGAGGTCCTGAGGTATAAGAACTTGGTTAAGGGCCTCCGCTCCGAGCTTGCCACCCTCCGCAAGGAGTATGATGCCCATGCCGCATCATGCACCAGCACCAGCACCCTCCAGTAGTGGAGTGTCCCTTGCCCTTTTTTTATAGACTTTTGGGGGGTGGGATTTGGGAGTTGGGATCGTTTTGGGACGTTTCAGAGACAATCGTTGGGGTTAGGGTGGGTGAGGGAGATTATTTTGTTAGGGCTAAATAAATATATTTTTCAACTTTATCTGACCATACCTGTTTTTTACTGCTTTTCAGTCTGGTGGGTGGGGGGCGGGGGTGTAACAGTAACTTTGTTTTCCTGAACAGTCGTAGGACTTTAGTAGTACAACCGTCAATCTCTTGTCTACTCCGAAATAATACTCCATTATACTACCTCCCACCAAACGCTTATCTTACCTGTAATTTGTGTTAGAAATTAGGGCTAGGCCCAGGGCTGGCTCCAGGTGAAATGGGGATTAACGTTGTCAATCCTGGGCGGGTGACATTTCCTCATTGCGGTGGTACTAGTGGTGTGACACAGTGGCAGTTGCATGCCTATGGAAAAAAAGAAAACGAAACCTTGTTTGTCCTCCTTACTGTAGCATTACAACGGTTACGGTACGATCGAGAAAATAGCAGGTGACAGTACACTAGAACAGTGCCATAATGTAGCCTAACAAATGGTAAAGTATTTGCTTGCAAGTATAACTAGTACTTGCGTTGAATTTATTTGACATTGGCTACCACTACTAGAAGATATAGTACTGAAGCTGAGTAAGTCTAGAAGATATCCTCGTATTCCTTCACCAGCCTGTTGCTGCTATGACCTTATCCTCCCCAGCAAGTGTGTGGAATTATTGATGTCATTTTAGTCAGACATCAAGCAAAACAACACAGCCCGGGGGAAGAGGGTTAGGGTTTGTAAAATGGATGGGAATGGGGGTTTCTTTTTGGGTAGGTTTTGTTGAGAGAAGAAAAAAAAAAGCAGAGCATGGACAAACAATAATTGAAGATACAGACAATCTTTGGTTACAAACTAAAGGTAAGCACATGCAGTCACACTCATAGAATAAAAGACAACAATGGATACTGTATCTGTATTGCGTATGTTGTTGGAGTTGTCCTGTTGAATTTGGTAAGTAATAAGCATGCAGCAAACAATTCCTCTTATTGGCGGCACTCCTCCATTCCAGCTGACGCTTCGTCCATCAATGTGGTGACCACTGACAGAAGACACCCTGTCCACTGCCTGCCTGGCGGATGTTGACTGAAACCCGGCCTGTAATTATTGAACGGAAAACAGGAAGTGCTATTACAATACCACTGATAAATAAATAAAAGGTATGTACGCTGTGTGGTGCAAAAAGTCACACTTTGATTTCCCTAATAGACAGTACAATATTTTTGAAATTGCGTGCTCTGTCTGAGTCACCTTTTTAAGGATCAATAAGTATGGCCAAAATATTATAGCGGATCTTTCCCCTCAAGGTAGGTGTACTACTGTGTTTTAGAACAAAATTTGACCTTGAAAAAAAGGCTGTTCCTTATGGATTTTGTCCAAAACACTTCTATCCGGTATTAGACCTTCCCAGGAATGCCCCAGGCAAGACCCGCCAACCCACCCGCAAAAAACCACCCGACAACACCCCCAAACAGCGAAAAAGCTAAATCTCATACTTACAATATCTCTCGGCCTTCGGTCCAAATGCGGCGCTGTTCAGCTAGGTCATCATCATCAATCATCATAACTCCTGTTTTCCACCACGGATTTCCTGAAAAGCAAATGCAATCAAGATTAGACTGTCGCAGCAGTGCTTCGACAGAGACCCCGGCCGCAACCCACCCACGAACAGCAGGAAGCCCCCCAAAATGCTACATTGAGCAAGATGTCAGAAGAAATAGCAAAAAAAAGGCTGTTCCTTATGGATTTTGTCCAAAACACTTCTATCCGGTATTAGACCTTCCCAGGAATGCCCCAGGCAAGACCCGCCGGCGCCAACCCACCCGCAAAAAACCACCCGACAACACCCCCAAACAGCGAAAAAGCTAAATCTCATACTTACAATATCTCTCGGCCTTCGGTCCAAATGCGGCGCTGTTCAGCTAGGTCATCATCATCAATCATCATAACTCCTGTTTTCCACCACGGATTTCCTGAAAAGCAAATGCAATCAAGATTAGACTGTCGCAGCAGTGCTTCGACAGACACCAAAAATTACCCACAAACCCCCGGAACCCCGCCAAAGAGCACCTCAAAGGCAAGCAAGTCAGCAAAAACGGCAAGAAATTTCCACCTCATATTTGGTCCAAAACACTTTTGTCCATTATTAGAGCTTCACAGCAATGGGCCCAAATCCGTCAACTCACCCGCAAAGAAGTACAACACCCCCACAAGTGCTGAGTCTTTCTTCATTGGGCGTAATCCAGCACTCTGCTTGGAGGGAAATCGCAGTCTGGAGGAGGAGGATAGAGGAGCATGTTCTTCGGAACTTGTGAACCTGAGGAATGTAGACTGCGGCACCTTCAAAGCAATAAGCAAACAAGTGAAGACAGTTCTGATGATGGTCTTGTTTTTGGGATTAGGTGATTAAAGTTTGAATTTAATTAACTGTGCAAAACAAAGAAAGAGAGACACAAAGCACACAGGAATAAAAGTGAATAAGGACGAAAAAGAAAGTTCTTGATTGATTGTCTCATTTTCAGGGCTCGGTGTCAGGGAATAAGAACAAGATTTCGTCATCATACTCTGCGAATTCAGGCTGGATGAGGTCAGTGCCACCGAACAGAGAAAAAATCCCCTCATCTACGTTGCCGTCCTCCTCGTCTTCATGCGGCGTGCTTTCTCGTACTTTGTAATCTGGTGGTATGAGGTGCTGATTCATCTTGATCATTGTCAGCCGCTCCACATTTTTGGGCGAGAGGCGGCTCCGTTTGGGAGTTACAATGCCACCAGCAGCACTGAAAACACGTTCAGAAGACACACTTGCGAGTGGGCAAGACAAATAGTTTATAGCCAGGTTGTAGAGCTGTGGCCACAATTGTTTTTTGCCATGCCAATACTGCAATGGCTCCTCATTAAGAAAGACCACTGTTGAGTCATTCATATAGTCCTGCACCATCGACTTAAGGTCATCAACGGTTCCTCCACTTTGCTTACTTTTTGCTGTGGCTGTGACATTTTTTCGAGAACCATACCCAAGCAAACTTAGCCAATCCTCTACAACAGCCACTGTTTTTGTTGTGTGTGGTGCAGATGATCCAGTTGCCGGTGTCTTTAACGGCTGAGAGGTCACTTGTGCCCCAGCCACAGGTGCAGAAGTGGATTCTTGTGACTGGGGATGGCCTGCTGATGCTGATGCTGATGTACTGGCTTCTCCTTCAATAACCTGCCGTTCTTTTTCAAACCTCTTGGCTGACAAGGCTAACCAATGTTTGTACTTTTGAACATCTGCATCATCAAAAGGAAAGAATGCTTCGCCTGCCAGCGCCTTTTTGTAGCGTGGATCCAGAATAGTAGCACAAATGTAATGCTGATCTGACTTGATCTTTTGAAGACGTTCATCACCACGTAGGCGCTCTAATAATTTCTCTTTCAAAAGAACAAGGGTCCACAGCTTAGAACAATTTCAAAAAGAACAAGATAACATAGAGACCACAATCGGACAATATGTACAATTCTTCTTCTACCCAGCCGGGCAAAGAATTTATTTTAAGAATGTTTGACAAGGAGTCAATTCAAATGTTACAATATCATATCAAACATAATAGTGTTTGAAGTAAGACACAAGCCTGTGCCGTACTCATTAAGATAGAGAGAAGTTGTGAAAAAGGGTGCAGGAGAGAGAATAGTTTACATCAGGCAAAGGAAGAGTTGAGCAAAACAGTGGTACTGCTTTCGAATTTAGATTTGCAGTATTCCCTTTAGTAGAACACACAATAATGATTCACAATAGTAGAAATGTATGTCTACATAGCAGTGTCGACGGCGTTTCGATCCTATGCTCTACAATAAAAGGATCATCATCAGGACTTAATATATGCCTGGAATAACATAAAATGATCAGGCCTGTAAGGAGAAACAGGAGAAAACAGAGAAGCAAAAAGAATTTTTTTTTAGAAAGCTACTCTGTGTTTCAGTGTATAAGAAGTCAACTTAGTCACACTCTAAATACCATGCAATTCGGAATCGCAGTGCGGTGACGGTGTTTTCAATATTGAAGGTGATCAATTTTTATTTTGGAGATTGTGGCAAGGATGTGCCTATTTCGTGAAAGGTAGTCATTTCTGTGAAAGTGAAAAAATGACCATTTGTGTTTTTAACACTTAATTCGTCAGAGTAAATAAGGTGTGAGACAGTGGTGGGGGAGTGCAAGTCTTATGCTTTAATAAGCGTGGGAATGGCTAGAGTAAAGTTGCCTCTTCGACGTACCCAGGGGCGGGTTTGAGGAGGCACTTTCAGTAGTTACTGAAATCACTGCAGGATTATACTGGGAGCATTTGCAATGAACTTCATGAGGCTGTAAGAAAGAAGGGTCGTTAAGGATGACTCGATCAACCCCAGAACCATACTTGTATCTAGCCAGATCTCAGTTGCTGGCTCTTACCAGTTAGTTCTCAGTGTCCTGGGGTGGCTGCCCAGTCTGGAGTGCTTAATCAGAGGCAATGTATGGGGGGATGATCTATGAGAGAATTGCGCGATGTTAAAGGGCGAAAATAATGAATTCTGTCAAGGGGTGGAAGCGGGAGTTTGCTCACCTCGGAGTGCGATAATCCGTAAGCAAAGTGAATTGCAGTGAGCGCCTTGGTTGGCGTTCTCACCCGGGTATCAGGGGCTCCGTAGCGGCGGTCGGATCCTGCAGTGATTTCAGTAACTACATTAACTATATTAAGTCCTGATGATGATCCTTTTATTGTAGAGCATAGGATCGAAACGCCGTCGACACTGCTATGTAGACATACATTTCTACTATTGTGAATCATTATTGTGTGTTCTACTAAAGGGAATACTGCAAATCTAAATTCGAAAGCAGTACCACTGTTTTGCTCAACTCTTCCTTTGCCTGATGTAAACTATTCTCTCTCCTGCACCCTTTTTCACAACTTCTCTCTATCTTAATGAGTACGGCACAGGCTTGTGTCTTACTTCAAACACTATTATGTTTGATATGATATTGTAACATTTGAATTGACTCCTTGTCAAACATTCTTAAAATAAATTCTTTGCCCGGCTGGGTAGAAGAAGAATTGTACATATTGTCCGATTGTGGTCTCTATGTTATCTTGTTCTTTTTGAAATTGTTCTAAGCTGTGGACCCTTGTTCTTTTGAAATAGTTGATACCCATGGTCCAAAGCCACTAAGTGGGTTCCCTTGTTAAATTTAAATACTAATAATTTCTCTGACAAAATGAAATGGTTTTTTTTTTCTTCATCTTCTTTTTCAAACTCAGAAGACACCGCCAGCATGCTCCAGCATGCACAACAATGGGATAGCTTTTCCCAAATTACAGTCCTCCTGGCTGACTGCACGCGTGAAGAACTCAAAAGGACGAAGCATGTCTGTCAGGCTTTTAACTATGTCCCATTGCGCCGCACTCATCCGCAGGTCCTCCTTCTGAGATGTACCCTCTGTGAAGAAATAGTGATCGAGTACCGTATACTGCTCATACAGACGCTCAAGCATGTAGAAGGTTGAGTTCCAACGTGTTGCCACCTCCTGGATGAGTGCTTTCACTGGCATTCTACGTTGAAGTAGCAGTCTCCGCAGATGCTTCCGGGCCTTAAAAGAATGGCTGAAATGGTTGCACATTTTGCGGCAGGTGGCCATTACCGCGAACGCTGCACTGTCTCTATCACTCAAGAATTTTTGAACTACCAGGTTGATACAGTGCGCCAAACATGGCACTCTGAAATAGCCACCCTCCGACATGGCCTTAACTACATTGGAGCCATTATCCGTGGAAACATAACCAATCTTGCGTTTTAGGGGGGATAGCATTGTCAAGACCTTTTTGTTAAACTCTTGCAAAAGGTTTTCTGCTGTGTGACTTTTCTCCAAGCCAAACATGGCTAGTGTTGCATGTTTCCGAGCAGCTTTGAAAACTTTGTCCGGGTCAACACCTGCGTTTAGCTTTGCTTTAACACCTGAAAAAGAGACCCAGTGTGCAGTGATGCACATGTAATCATGGCCTGGGCCACTGGTCCACATGTCTGTTGTCAGATGTATTGTGTGAACAGCACTCTTCTGCAAAGCTGCCCCAATCGCCTGCAGCACATCTTCATGTAGTGCTGGAACCGCAACTCTGGCAAAATAGAACCGGCTCGGAACTTTCCATTTAGGGCAGAGCGTTGCCACTAATTCAAGAAAACCTACCGCTTCTACAAAAGAAAAAGGTAGAAGGTCCACAGCTAGCATTTTAGCCAGCTTATTGTTATACAGACGCGTCAGTGGGTGGTTGCGTTCATATGGCACGTCTGAAGTAAGCATTGTTCTAATGTTGCCCTGGACCAAGCATTTACGGGCTGATAATGACTTCGTTGACCCAATTTTGCTCGCTGGTGAACTTTTGTGCGTTGGTGTCTCACTCGCTCCAACACTCTTAGTGTGCCTCACATTGGGTGTGCTGCTGACAGGGGTACTGGGTGTAAGGGACGTGTTTGACACGTCTTCTTCCTGCTCGTCATCATCAGATGAAACATCAACGTTTCCTTGATTTTGGCCTTTCTTGATCGCATCTAGGTGCGCAAACCATTTGACAGCGTGCTTTCTCTCAAGATGACCACTCTGGCCGCCGGTACCATAGTTGGTACCTGACTTACCACGACTAACTGCAAGCTTACAAAGGGTACAAATGGCAAACTTTGGATTTTTGGGACAAACAGTAAAGAAGTCCCAAACTGGGGACTTGAAGTGTCTGTGGGACCTGGAGGAGGCGGCGATACTGGTGGTGGTGGTCATGAAGCTAATGCCAGATGAAGTGGAGGATCTGGATTGCCCAACATTTGTACGTTTTGCACTTTCACCGCCACTAATTAAGGTCGAGGTTGACGGAGGTCTCTTCTTGCCAGAAAGAAATATGGAAGCGGGACGAGTTGGTGTACTACTTAACTCCAATGATTGTGGTGTTTCCACTGCCTCCTCATCGACAACATCATCATCATCATCATCACGCGCAGCAGCTCTTCGGGCTAGGGTCAAAATGTCTGTTTGCTGCATGCCCGCTGGGGCTGCAGTGACCTTTATGATGACTGGGTCGTCGTTGGCAGAGTCTTCATCAGCAGCAGTATCCGCCACTTCTTGTTGAGCCTCATCACACTCCATAACTCTGAGACTTTGGACGAGCTTCCTTTTACGCTTAACTACCTTTGTTGGATCATGGTGTGCCTCACTCTCAGACGGCTGTGGTGCTGGTTCCCAAGTTTGATCCGTATCATCAGAAGGAGGTGTGCTTGAAGAGGATGTAGACACCACCCTTGATCTCTTCCTTGCTAGGGGTGTGGAAGACAATGAAGGATCATCAGGAGGAGTGGCTTCCTCAAATGATACCTCGCCTTGATTGTCGATTTCCTGATGTGCCCCTACTTCAGGAGGAACAACTATTGTGGGCACTTGTGACCCTCCATGTACCTCTGCTTGCGCATCTCCTTGCGCTGCCTCTCCTTCCACATGTACTTGGGCTTGTACTTGCACATGTGATTGTTGTTGCGGCTGTGGTTGTTCAACACTCGTCAGATGAGCTACAACAACCTGTGTTGATTGAGGGACATTGCTGCTGCTTTCTTGCGATGAGCCAACATCACTGGTCGATGGTGATTGAAGAACTATACTGGCTGCCTCTGCAGCACTCAAGGGCTTGGACTTAAGTTGGCGTGGTGGTGGTGGTGGCACTGAGCCCAATGGAGCGGGGGTGCTGCTGCCAGCTTGGTCCCCAGCAGATCCCGCTGCTGCTGCTGCAGGCATACTTTTTTTTTTACTCCCAAAAAAAGGGGCGGGCGGCACACCAGTCTCCTTGGTAACTTGCTTCTTCTGCTCCTTACTGGCACCTTTCTTGCTAGAGGAGCTACGGGTTACTTTTTTTGGGGCCATCCTCTTCAGAGCAGGTCAGCAGGCAGCAGTTGCACGAGTTGCAGAGGGTTCTGTGTCCAGACGTGACGTCGCGTGACGTTATGCTGCACACACCGCTGCAGGACTTCTTCCTGGCACTGGTGGTTCTCTTGAGTCTTCTTGTGCACCAAAAAGCAATGGAAGACAGAGGAACATCAGTTCAGTTATACACCCCAAAAAATCGACAAAACACAGAAAAATGAGCACAATCCCATGCCATCCTTGATGTTTACATTGAAGACACCCCACAGAAAGACTACGGACATGCAAGTATGCAACACTCACTACCCCTGGGCATAATGGATGAAAAGTAGGCAAAATAAGTGCAGGCCTCAGACACTGCCTCTCCTCAAAATGGCCCCCTTACACCCCAAGCACATGTTGCCTGTACCAGCCAGCACTCAAGATGGCCACCACCACCACCCACATGGCCAGTCCACATCAACAGTACACCCCCAAAAAACAGAAAAACAGCCAGAAATCACCACAATCCAATGCCATCCATGATGTTTACATCAAAGAGAGTGAGACCACACCACAGGCACACTCAGTCCATGCACCACCACCACCCCTGGGCAAGCAAAAGGCCACACCAGCAGCCCCCCAAAAACGACAAAAAACAATAAAATAAGCACAATCCCAGCCCATCCATGGCCTCAATTATGTTTAAATTCAAGAAGACACCCCACAGAAAGACTAGGCCCATGCAACACTCACCACCCCTGGGCAAAGGGCCACACCAGCAGGCCCAAAAAAACGACAAAAAACAATAAAATCTGCACAATCCCAGCCCATCCATGGCCTCAATGGTGTTTAAATTCAAGAAGACACCCCTCAGAAACACTAGGCCCATGCAACACTCACTACCCCTGGGCATAAGGGATGAAAAGTAGGCAAAATAAGTGCAGGCCTCAGACACTGCCTCTCCTCAAAATGGCCCCCTTACACCCCAAGCACATGTTGCCTGTACCAGCCAGCACTCAAGATGGCCACCACCACCACCCACATGGCCAGTCCACATCAACAGTACGCCCCCAAAAAACAGAAAAACAGCCAGAAATCACCACAATCCAATGCCATCCATGATGTTTACATCAAAGAGAGTGAGACCACACCACAGGCACACTTAGTCCATGCACCACCACCACCCCTGGGCAAGCAAAAGGCCACACCAGCAGCCCCCCAAAAACGACAAAAAACAATAAAATAAGCACAATCCCAGCCCATCCATGGCCTCAATTATGTTTAAATTCAAGAAGACACCCCACAGAAAGACTAGGCCCATGCAACACTCACCACCCCTGGGCAAAGGGCCACACCAGCAGGCCCAAAAAATGACAAAAAACAATAAAATCTGCACAATCCCAGCCCATCCATGGCCTCAATAGAGTTTAAATTCAAGAAGACACCCCTCAGAAACACTAGGCCCATGCAACACTCACTACCCCTGGGCATAAGGGATGAAAAGTAGGCAAAATAAGTGCAGGCCTCAGACACTGCCTCTCCTCAAAATGGCCCCCTTACACCCCAAGCACATGTTGCCTGTACCAGCCAGCACTCAAGATGGCCACCACCACCACCCACATGGCCAGTCCACATCAAGAGTACACCCCCAAAAAACAGAAAAACTGCCAGAAATCACCACAATCCAATGCCATCCATGATGTTTACATCAAAGAGAGTGAGACCACACCACAGGCACACTCAGTCCATGCACCACCACCACCCCTGGGCAAGCAAAAGGCCACACCAGCAGCCCCCCAAAAACGACAAAAAACAATAAAATAAGCACAATCCCAGCCCATCCATGGCCTCAATTATGTTTAAATTCAAGAAGACACCCCACAGAAAGACTAGGCCCATGCAACACTCACCACCCCTGGGCAAAGGGCCACACCAGCAGGCCCAAAAAAACGACAAAAAACAATAAAATCTGCACAATCCCAGCCCATCCATGGCCTCAATGGTGTTTAAATTCAAGAAGACACCCCTCAGAAACACTAGGCCCATGCAACACTCACTACCCCTGGGCATAAGGGATGAAAAGTAGGCAAAATAAGTGCAGGCCTCAGACACTGCCTCTCCTCAAAATGGCCCCCTTACACCCCAAGCACATGTTGCCTGTACCAGCCAGCACTCAAGATGGCCACCACCACCACCCACATGGCCAGTCCACATCAACAGTACACCCCCAAAAAACAGAAAAACAGCCAGAAATCACCACAATCCAATGCCATCCATGATGTTTACATCAAAGAGAGTGAGACCACACCACAGGCACACTCAGTCCATGCACCACCACCACCCCTGGGCAAGCAAAAGGCCACACCAGCAGCCCCCCAAAAACGACAAAAAACAATAAAATAAGCACAATCCCAGCCCATCCATGGCCTCAATTATGTTTAAATTCAAGAAGACACCCCACAGAAAGACTAGGCCCATGCAACAACCACCACCCCTGGGCAAAGGGCCACACCAGCAGGCCCAAAAAAACGACAAAAAACAATAAAATCTGCACAATCCCAGCCCATCCATGGCCTCAATGGTGTTTAAATTCAAGAAGACACCCCTCAGAAACACTAGGCCCATGCAACACTCACTACCCCTGGGCATAAGGGATGAAAAGTAGGCAAAATAAGTGCAGGCCTCAGACACTGCCTCTCCTCAAAATGGCCCCCTTACACCCCAAGCACATGTTGCCTGTACCAGCCAGCACTCAAGATGGCCACCACCACCACCCACATGGCCAGTCCACATCAACAGTACACCCCCAAAAAACAGAAAAACAGCCAGAAATCACCACAATCCAATGCCATCCATGATGTTTACATCAAAGAGAGTGAGACCACACCACAGGCACACTCAGTCCATGCACCACCACCACCCCTGGGCAAGCAAAAGGCCACACCAGCAGCCCCCCAAAAACGACAAAAAACAATAAAATAAGCACAATCCCAGCCCATCCATGGCCTCAATTATGTTTAAATTCAAGAAGACACACCACAGAAAGACTAGGCCCATGCAACACTCACCACCCCTGGGCAAAGGGCCACACCAGCAGGCCCAAAAAAACGACAAAAAACAATAAAATCTGCACAATCCCAGCCCATCCATGGCCTCAATGGTGTTTAAATTCAACAAAACAGTTGTATCATGCACCCATAACCAACCCTGGTCCTACTGGATACTGTGGCTACCCACAATATAATTTATTTAATTTTCTGAAAAAGTTCAAAAATTGTACTTGCAGCAACTGTAATGCCCCAAACAAACTTACTTGTGAAAGTTGATTTCTAATCCAAAAGTGATCCAAAGACAGTCAAAAAGGCCTCAAATCCAAATATCCAGCAGCACCCACAAAAAGTAATCCTTCCAGCTCCAGATCCAAATGAAAGTGACCAGGAGATGGACAAAGCACTGGGAGGAGCCTGCTGGACAGGAACAGGAAGTTGGAGACTGTGGGGCACTTCCTTACTCCCCCCCCCCCAAAATGGACTCCTTGCAAAAAAAAAGGCCATGCAAATGTCAACCTGAGGAGTGATTCTGATAAAAATCATAATTTTCTGAAGGTTTATCCTGTTTGCTGGTGATTTTCTTGTGCGAAATTGCAAAATCTCTATTTCGCAAGTGCGAGATTGTTCCTTTCCGCCGCAACTACGTGTTCGCTATTGCGAACTCTCGCGAGGTGTGCTGTGCAAGGTGGCAAGCCGCGAGTACGTATTCGCGGGCGACAAACTCCCGCGGGAACACGCAGCAAGATCTAAAATGGCGCGTCACTCGCAAAGAAAAACAACTCGGCAAACGCTAAAATGACGGAAAGTGAACGCCGTGCACCACGCCGCACGCCGCAACCAAGCAAAAAATCCGCCGTGAGCGGATTCACGGATTTTCGACAAATTCGCGAGCGTTCGCGGATTGCGAATTTGCCGAAAATCCGAAAAATCCGCGAGCGGAGCGGATTTTACGCCCATGCTTACTTACAGGCAGGAATGTCCATATCCCAGAAGTCTGTTGCTGCCAATACATTGCAATAAACGGTGGAACAGGGACATTACCGATACTAGGGCAAGGTGTAAGTCTACTTTGGAGTGTGCATTGCCATTTACACGTCAGAGGCATCCACAAAGGCTCACTGACTAAACAAGCATTTGCAATGCAATATGTCTCCAATTTACACGAGACCTATTGCATTACAAATGGTTGGCAAAACGGTACAGAGAGCGGGGGGGAGTAGGCACGGACAACGTGAGGGCTGTTGGGCGGGCAGGGGGTGGGGGAGCAGAGAAGAAGGCACGGACAACGGGAGGGAGGGCAGGGAGGGGAGGGGAAAAGACACTCCACATTTACCTGGTCCGTCTCCTGCAGCAGGTTCTGGCTCCAGCTGCTCCCTGGGCCTAGGGCTTTGACTTCCAGAGGAACCACACCACCACAATAAAGGAAATAGTACACGGCCGGGTAACAACCAAAAAGGGAGGAGACAAATGACGACATGGCTGTACTAAGGTGGGATTAACAATCCTCATAGTGAATCAGAAGACAGTATTTACAAAGGACAGACACTCAAGTCAATGAAAAATAAGGGTGGGGGAGTGGGCAGAGCTTCTCTCCATACTGAACTACCACAGCTCTTCGCAGAGCAGCGCTTGCGCGCTGGCTCACGCTCAACCTAAAAATTGCGTTGAGAGTCATAGGGTGGAATGCCGAAGAGTGGAGTAGAGTGATGTGGAGCGACATAGAATGGAGTTGCATATGTTTATGTTTAGGGTATTTCTACAGCACACGGCTGCCCAAGGGCCTCCCAGCGCTAGTGGAGCAAACCAATACTGAGGGCAAGGGAGGTTAATGGTATTGAGTACAGACTAGACTGGGAGGTTAATGGTATTGAGTAAAGAGCCAGGTCTAAGGGTGGTGGACGGTAGGGTGGCACAGAGTAGAGTGAACTGGTTTAGAGTGCATTGCCGTAGAGAGTTGCAGAGTATAGTGGCGTAGAGTGCAGTGGCATAGAATTCAGAGATGTATAATGCTGCATCATAGAATGCAGTGGCATGGTTTAAAGTGTTGCCTAATAGACTGCAATGGCATTGACTGCAGTGGTGTAGAGTAGAGTGACATAGAGTTTAGTGCAGTAGAGTGCAGCGTTGCAGAGTAGATTACAGGAGCAAAGAGTGCAGTGGTGTGGAGTTGTGCAAAGTAGAGTTGCGTAGAGTGATGTAGAGTTTAGTGCTCTACAGTGCAGAGGCATAAAGTGCAGTGGTGTAGGGTGTACAATCTAATGATGCAGAGTAGAGTTGCATAGAGTGCATTGGGTTAAAATGCATTGGCATAGAATGCAGCAGTTCAGAGTAGAGTGGCTTAGAGTTCAGTAGCATAGAGTGCTCTGTTGCAGAGTAGAATGTTGTAGAGTGCAGTGTTCCAGAGTAAATTGCAGTGGCATATAGTGGTGCAGAGGAGAGTACAGTGGTGTGTGTGTGTAGAGTTAAGTAAAGTGGACTGGTGTAGAGTGCATTGGCATACACTGTCGCAGAGTATAGTGGCACAGAGTGCAGCGGCATAGAATTCAGCAGCATACAATGCAGCATCGTACTATGCAGTGGCCTAGTTTAGAGTGGGGCATCATAGAGTACAGTGGCATAGAGTGCAGTGGTGTACAGTAGAGTGCTGCAGAGTGTAGTGGTGTTGAATGGAGTAATGTACATTGGCATGAAATGCAGTAGTTCAGAGTCAAATGTTGTAGAGTCGAATGACAGAGTGCAATGATGCAGAGTAGTGTTGTACATTGCAGTATGTTAGAGTGGAGCAGAGTGTAGTGGCATAGAGTAGAGTGGCATAAAGTGCAATGGCATTGAATGCAGTGGTGTAGAGTAGATTGTTCCAGAGTGGGGTAGAGTGGCGTAGAGTGTATTGCGTTAAGTAGTGTAGAGTGCATTGGCACAGAGTGCAGTGGTGCAGAGTAGGCTAGAGTGGCATGCAGTATATTGGTAAAAAGTGCAGGGGTGTAGAGTTGAGTGGTACAGAGTAGAGTGAATTGGCATAGAGTGTATTGGCATAGAGTGCAGTGTCGTAGAGTGCGGTGTTGCAGAGTGGCCTCAACTGGAGTGGTGTAGAGTAGAGAGGCTTAGAATGAAGTGGCGTAGAGTGGAATGGTGCAGAGTAGAGCGCAGTGGCGGGGAGTGCTGCAGAGTAGAGTGGAGTGGCGTAAAGTGCAGTATGCATGGTGTGGTAGCAAACTGCCATTACAGACAGCATATTTTCAATTAAAATGATCATTACATTTGCACAGAGAGTCAGTTTTATAAATAAAACTAAACAGTTTACAAATACTTGCGCAATTCATTTAAATGTTGTGCGCTAGAAAAAATCAGTTTCTACCTCCATTATACAGAAAGATTGTCACATAAATCCTCTCACTTTGAAGTCAGACAAAGTTAAGCAAACACCAACCTCCCTCTTGAAGGCTGAGCCTGATATTTGATATGTGTCTGTGAATGCACAGAAAACGTGACAAGATAAGGACAAGAACCAAGAACGCTGACTTCTTACACAGTCTATACAGCATTAGTCTATACTGCTACCATAATTCGATGTTATATTGGATGTAACAAACCAGCTTCTATTAGATTTATGAGTCGACCATGACTTGACTTTATTGAAGGAGCTCTACCGTTAAAACACCTGCTAAACTATGTACAGCTTTGAGTGCTGCCACTACTTTGAAGTGAAAATATAGGAAAAACATAAAAGAAAATACTCTAATGAGATTTGGGATTACGATATCCCAGTTGTACAGAAAGGATAATACGGGGTAGAAGGCACAGAAGCAATAAGAAAGCGTACACCTCTCATAGGTCAATTGATGACCCCTGAAGAAGTCCTTAAATAGGACGAAACGCGTTGGCTACTGTGAAGAAAGAAATTATAATTCAAAGAATAAAGGAATATGTAAATTACGACACCTTGGTGGAACTGTTTTCTTACTTTTTAATGTGTGCGGATCAAATCTTTTGTGCAATTGTGTGGTGTGAAAGTTTCTTTCACTCCTTTAGCAAACTAAGGGGTCTTGTTTCTTTGATCTTCACACCATAAGTCAACAATATTCCCGAGACATATATAAGTGCTGTACTGTGTCTTAGACCTCATTTGTAAATCCTTAAGATTTGCAGGCCTGTTTACAAGAAGGAGATCTCTAGTGGAAGAGTACAAGGAGAGGTAGTGTGAAAAGACTTTGATTCTTGGAACGGACTAACTCACCCTGGACAGCCTAAAACAAATGAAGGCAGCAAAGAGAGAGTCAGAAAATGTGAGTTACAAACCACAAAGCCAGTAATAAGCAAGGGGTGGAATGCATTCCCAGGGAAGCTTTCTGAATGTCTGCAAAGTGCCCCCAAGATGTCTTTAGCAAACAAGACAGCTGTGCTGTCTGGTAGGCTGCGGCCTGAAAACGGCCCAGCAGACCAAAACAAGCATTTACAATGCAATGGTTTTGCCTTTGTTAAAGTTAGAGCTATTGGCATTGCTCTTGACACTCTGAAGCTCCACTCTGAAGCTCCACTCTGAAGCTCCACTCTGAAGCTCCACTCTGAAGCTCCACTCTGAAGCTCCACTCTGAAGCTCCACTCTGAAGCTCCACTCTGAAGCTCCACTCTGAAGCTCCACTCTGAAGCTCCACTCTGAAGCTCCACTCTGAAGCTCCACTCTGAAGCTCCACTCTGAAGCTCCACTCTGAAGCTCCACTCTGAAGCTCCACTCTGCACTCTGAATCTGCACTCTGACGCTCCACTCTGCACTCTGAAGCTCCACTCTGCACTCTGAAGCTCCACTCTGCACTCTGAAGCTCCACTCTGCACTCTGAAGCTCCACTCTGCACTCTGAAGCTCCACTCTGAAGCTCCACTCTGCACTCTGAAGCTCCACTCTGAAGCTCCACTCTGCACTCTGAAGCTCCACTCTGAAGCTCCACTCTGCACTCTGAAGCTCCACTCTGAAGCTCCACTCTGCACTCTGAAGCTCCACTCTGAAGCTCCACTCTGAAGCTCCACTCTGAAGCTCCACTCTAAAGCTCCACTCTGAAGCTCCACTCTGAAGCTCCACTCTGAAGCTCCACTCTGAAGCTCCACTCTGAAGCTCCACTCTGAAGCGCCACTCTGAAGCTCCACTCTGCAGCTCCACTCTGAAGCGCCACTCTGAAGCTCCACTCTGCAGCTCCACTCTGCAGCTCCACTCTGAATCTGCAGCTCCACTCTGAATCTGCAGCTCCACTCTGAATCTGCAGCTCCACTCTGCACTCTGAAGCTCCACTCTGAAGCTCCACTCTGAAGCTCCACTCTGAAGCTCCACTCTGAAGCTCCACTCTGAAGCTCCACTCTGAAGCTCCACTCTGAAGCTCCACTCTGCACTCTGAAGCTCCACTCTGCACTCTGAAGCTCCACTCTGCACTCTGAAGCTCCACTCTGAAGCTCCACTCTGCACTCTGAAGCTCCACTCTGAAGCTCCACTCTGCACTCTGAAGCTCCACTCTGAAGCTCCACTCTGCACTCTGAAGCTCCACTCTGAAGCTCCACTCTGCACTCTGAAGCTCCACTCTGAAGCTCCACTCTGCACTCTGAAGCTGCACTCTGAAGCTCCACTCTGCACTCTGAAGCTCCACTCTGCACTCTGAAGCTCCACTCTGCACTCTGAAGCTCCACTCTGCACTCTGAAGCTCCACTCTGAAGCTCCACTCTGCACTCTGAAGCTCCACTCTGAAGCTCCACTCTGCACTCTGAAGCTCCACTCTGAAGCTCCACTCTGCACTCTGAAGCTCCACTCTGAAGCTCCACTCTGCACTCTGAAGCTCCACTCTGAAGCTCCACTCTGCACTCTGAAGCTCCACTCTGAAGCTCCACTCTGCACTCTGAAGCTCCACTCTGAAGCTCCACTCTCCACTCTGAAGCTCCACTCTGAAGCTCCACTCTGAAGCGCCACTCTGAAGCGCCACTCTGAAGCGCCACTCTGAAGCTCCACTCTGAAGCTCCACTCTGAAGCTCCACTCTGCAGCTCCACTCTGCAGCTCCACTCTGAATCTGCAGCTCCACTCTGAATCTGCAGCTCCACTCTGAATCTGCAGCTCCACTCTGAATCTGCAGCTCCACTCTGAATCTGCAGCTCCACTCTGAAGCTCCACTCTGAAGCTCCACTCTGAAGCTCCACTCTGAAGCTCCACTCTGAAGCTCCACTCTGAAGCTCCACTCTGAAGCTCCACTCTGAAGCTCCACTCTGCACTCTGAAGCTCCACTCTGCACTCTGAAGCTCCACTCTGCACTCTGAAGCTCCACTCTGCACTCTGAAGCTCCACTCTGCACTCTGAAGCTCCACTCTGAAGCTCCACTCTGAAGCTCCACTCTGCACTCTGAAGCTCCACTCTGAAGCTCCACTCTGCACTCTGAAGCTCCACTCTGAAGCTCCACTCTGCACTCTGAAGCTCCACTCTGAAGCTCCACTCTGCACTCTGAAGCTCCACTCTGAAGCTCCACTCTGAAGCTCCACTCTGAAGCTCCACTCTGAAGCTCCACTCTGCACTCTGAAGCTCCACTCCGCACTCTGAAGCTCCACTCTGCACTCTGAAGCTCCACTCTGCACTCTGAAGCTCCACTCTGCACTCTGAAGCTCCACTCTGCACTCTGAAGCTCCACTCTGCACTCTGAAGCTCCACTCTGCACTCTGAAGCTCCACTCTGAAGCTCCACTCTGCACTCTGAAGCTGCACTCTGAAGCTCCACTCTGCACTCTGAAGCTCCACTCTGCACTCTGAAGCTCCACTCTGCACTCTGAAGCTCCACTCTGCACTCTGAAGCTCCACTCTGAAGCTCCACTCTGCACTCTGAAGCTCCACTCTGAAGCTCCACTCTGCACTCTGAAGCTCCACTCTGAAGCTCCACTCTGCACTCTGAAGCTCCACTCTGAAGCTCCACTCTGCACTCTGAAGCTCCACTCTGAAGCTCCACTCTGCACTCTGAAGCTCCACTCTGAAGCTCCACTCTGCACTCTGAAGCTCCACTCTGAAGCTCCACTCTCCACTCTGAAGCTCCACTCTGAAGCTCCACTCTGAAGCTCCACTCTGAAGCGCCACTCTGAAGCGCCACTCTGAAGCGCCACTCTGAAGCTCCACTCTGAAGCTCCACTCTGAAGCTCCACTCTGCAGCTCCACTCTGCAGCTCCACTCTGAATCTGCAGCTCCACTCTGAATCTGCAGCTCCACTCTGAATCTGCAGCTCCACTCTGAATCTGCAGCTCCACTCTGAATCTGCAGCTCCACTCTGAATCTGCAGCTCCACTCTGCAGCTCCACTCTGAAGCTCCACTCTGAAGCTCCACTCTGAAGCTCCACTCTGAAGCTCCACTCTGAAGCTCCACTCTGAAGCTCCACTCTGAAGCTCCACTCTGAAGCTCCACTCTGCACTCTGAAGCTCCACTCTGCACTCTGAAGCTCCACTCTGCACTCTGAAGCTCCACTCTGCACTCTGAAGCTCCACTCTGCACTCTGAAGCTCCACTCTGAAGCTCCACTCTGAAGCTCCACTCTGCACTCTGAAGCTCCACTCTGAAGCTCCACTCTGCACTCTGAAGCTCCACTCTGAAGCTCCACTCTGCACTCTGAAGCTCCACTCTGAAGCTCCACTCTGCACTCTGAAGCTCCACTCTGAAGCTCCACTCTGAAGCTCCACTCTGAAGCTCCACTCTGAAGCTCCACTCTGCACTCTGAAGCTCCACTCCGCACTCTGAAGCTCCACTCTGCACTCTGAAGCTCCACTCTGCACTCTGAAGCTCCACTCTGCACTCTGAAGCTCCACTCTGCACTCTGAAGCTCCACTCTGCACTCTGAAGCTCCACTCTGAAGCTCCACTCTGCACTCTGAAGCTCCACTCTGAAGCTCCACTCTGCACTCTGAAGCTCCACTCTGAAGCTCCACTCTGCACTCTGAAGCTCCACTCTGAAGCTCCACTCTGCACTCTGAAGCTCCACTCTGAAGCTCCACTCTGCACTCTGAAGCTGCACTCTGAAGCTCCACTCTGCACTCTGAAGCTGCACTCTGAAGCTCCACTCTGCACTCTGAAGCTCCACTCTGCACTCTGAAGCTCCACTCTGCACTCTGAAGCTCCACTCTGCACTCTGAAGCTCCACTCTGAAGCTCCACTCTGCACTCTGAAGCTCCACTCTGAAGCTCCACTCTGCACTCTGAAGCTCCACTCTGAAGCTCCACTCTGCACTCTGAAGCTCCACTCTGAAGCTCCACTCTGAAGCTCCACTCTGAAGCTCCACTCTGAAGCTCCACTCTGAAGCTCCACTCTGAAGCTCCACTCTGCAGCTCCACTCTGCAGCTCCACTCTGAATCTGCAGCTCCACTCTGAATCTGCAGCTCCACTCTGAATCTGCAGCTCCACTCTGCACTCTGAAGCTCCACTCTGAAGCTCCACTCTGCACTCTGAAGCTCCACTCTGCACTCTGAAGCTCCACTCTGCACTCTGAAGCTCCACTCTGCACTCTGAAGCTCCACTCTGAAGCTCCACTCTGCACTCTGAAGCTCCACTCTGAAGCTCCACTCTGCACTCTGAAGCTCCACTCTGAAGCTCCACTCTGCACTCTGAAGCTCCACTCTGCACTCTGAAGCTGCACTCTGAAGCTCCACTCTGCACTCTGAAGCTCCACTCTGCACTCTGAAGCTCCACTCTGCACTCTGAAGCTCCACTCTGCACTCTGAAGCTCCACTCTGAAGCTCCACTCTGCACTCTGAAGCTCCACTCTGAAGCTCCACTCTGCACTCTGAAGCTCCACTCTGAAGCTCCACTCTGCACTCTGAAGCTCCACTCTGAAGCTCCACTCTGCACTCTGAAGCTCCACTCTGAAGCTCCACTCTGCACTCTGAAGCTCCACTCTGAAGCTCCACTCTGCACTCTGAAGCTGCACTCTGAAGCTCCACTCTGCACTCTGAAGCTGCACTCTGAAGCTCCACTCTGCACTCTGAAGCTCCACTCTGCACTCTGAAGCTCCACTCTGCACTCTGAAGCTCCACTCTGCACTCTGAAGCTCCACTCTGAAGCTCCACTCTGCACTCTGAAGCTCCACTCTGAAGCTCCACTCTGCACTCTGAAGCTCCACTCTGAAGCTCCACTCTGCACTCTGAAGCTCCACTCTGAAGCTCCACTCTGCACTCTGAAGCTCCACTCTGAAGCTCCACTCTGAAGCTCCACTCTGAAGCTCCACTCTGAAGCTCCACTCTGAAGCTCCACTCTGCAGCTCCACTCTGCAGCTCCACTCTGAATCTGCAGCTCCACTCTGAATCTGCAGCTCCACTCTGAATCTGCAGCTCCACTCTGAATCTGCAGCTCCACTCTGCACTCTGAAGCTCCACTCTGAAGCTCCACTCTGAAGCTCCACTCTGAAGCTCCACTCTGAAGCTCCACTCTGAAGCTCCACTCTGAAGCTCCACTCTGCACTCTGAAGCTCCACTCTGCACTCTGAAGCTCCACTCTGCACTCTGAAGCTCCACTCTGAAGCTCCACTCTGCACTCTGAAGCTCCACTCTGCACTCTGAAGCTCCACTCTGAAGCTCCACTCTGCACTCTGAAGCTCCACTCTGAAGCTCCACTCTGCACTCTGAAGCTCCACTCTGAAGCTCCACTCTGCACTCTGAAGCTCCACTCTGAAGCTCCACTCTGCACTCTGAAGCTGCACTCTGAAGCTCCACTCTGCACTCTGAAGCTCCACTCTGCACTCTGAAGCTCCACTCTGCACTCTGAAGCTCCACTCTGCACTCTGAAGCTCCACTCTGCACTCTGAAGCTCCACTCTGAAGCTCCACTCTGCACTCTGAAGCTCCACTCTGAAGCTCCACTCTGCACTCTGAAGCTCCACTCTACTCTGCACTCTGAAGCTCCACTCTGCACTCTGAAACTCCACTCTGCACTCTGAAGCTCCACTCTGCACTCTGAAGCTCCACTCTGAAGCTCCACTCTGCACTCTGAAGCTCCACTCTGAAGCTCCACTCTGAAGCTCCACTCTGAAGCTCCACTCTGAAGCTCCACTCTGCACTCTGAAGCTCCACTCTGCACTCTGAAGCTCCACTCTGCACTCTGAAGCTCCACTCTGCAGCTCCACTCTGCACTCTGAAGCTCCACTCTGAAGCTCCACTCTGCACTCTGAAGCTCCACTCTGAAGCTCCACTCTGCACTCTGAAGCTCCACTCTGAAGCTCCACTCTGCACTCTGAAGCTCCACTCTGAAGCTCCACTCTGCACTCTGAAGCTCCACTCTGAAGCTCCACTCTGAAGCTCCACTCTGAAGCTCCACTCTGAAGCTCCACTCTGAAGCTCCACTCTGCACTCTGAAGCTCCACTCTGCACTCTGAAGCTCCACTCTGCACTCTGAAGCTCCACTCTGAAGCTCCACTCTGCACTCTGAAGCTCCACTCTGAAGCTCCACTCTGCACTCTGAAGCTCCACTCTGAAGCTCCACTCTGAAGCTCCACTCTGAAGCTCCACTCTCCACTCTGAAGCTCCACTCTGAAGCTCCACTCTGCACTCTGAAGCTCCACTCTGAAGCTCCACTCTGCACTCTGAAGCTGCACTCTGAAGCTCCACTCTGCACTCTGAAGCTGCACTCTGAAGCTCCACTCTGCACTCTGAAGCTCCACTCTGCACTCTGAAGCTCCACTCTGCACTCTGAAGCTCCACTCTGCACTCTGAAGCTCCACTCTGAAGCTCCACTCTGCACTCTGAAGCTCCACTCTGAAGCTCCACTCTGCACTCTGAAGCTCCACTCTGAAGCTCCACTCTGCACTCTGAAGCTCCACTCTGAAGCTCCACTCTGCACTCTGAAGCTCCACTCTGAAGCTCCACTCTGAAGCTCCACTCTGAAGCGCCACTCTGAAGCGCCACTCTGAAGCTCCACTCTGAAGCTCCACTCTGCAGCTCCACTCTGCAGCTCCACTCTGAATCTGCAGCTCCACTCTGAATCTGCAGCTCCACTCTGAATCTGCAGCTCCACTCTGCACTCTGAAGCTCCACTCTGAAGCTCCACTCTGCACTCTGAAGCTCCACTCTGCACTCTGAAGCTCCACTCTGCACTCTGAAGCTCCACTCTGCACTCTGAAGCTCCACTCTGAAGCTCCACTCTGCACTCTGAAGCTCCACTCTGAAGCTCCACTCTGCACTCTGAAGCTCCACTCTGAAGCTCCACTCTGCACTCTGAAGCTCCACTCTGAAGCTCCACTCTGCACTCTGAAGCTCCACTCTGAAGCTCCACTCTGCACTCTGAAGCTCCACTCTGAAGCTCCACTCTGCACTCTTAAGCTCCACTCTGAAGCTCCACTCTGCACTCTGAAGCTCCACTCTGAAGCTCCACTCTGCACTCTGAAGCTGCACTCTGAAGCTCCACTCTGCACTCTGAAGCTCCACTCTGCACTCTGAAGCTCCACTCTGCACTCTGAAGCTCCACTCTGCACTCTGAAGCTCCACTCTGCACTCTGAAGCTCCACTCTGAAGCTCCACTCTGCACTCTGAAGCTCCACTCTGAAGCTCCACTCTGCACTCTGAAGCTCCACTCTGAAGCTCCACTCTGCACTCTGAAGCTCCACTCTGAAGCTCCACTCTGCACTCTGAAGCTCCACTCTGAAGCTCCACTCTGCACTCTGAAGCTCCACTCTGAAGCTCCACTCTGAAGCTCCACTCTGAAGCTCCACTCTGAAGCTCCACTCTGAAGCGCCACTCTGAAGCTCCACTCTGAAGCTCCACTCTGAAGCTCCACTCTGAAGCTCCACTCTGAAGCTCCACTCTGAAGCTCCACTCTGCAGCTCCACTCTGAATCTGCAGCTCCACTCTGAATCTGCAGCTCCACTCTGAATCTGCAGCTCCACTCTGAATCTGCAGCTCCACTCTGAATCTGCAGCTCCACTCTGAAGCTCCACTCTGAAGCTCCACTCTGAAGCTCCACTCTGAAGCTCCACTCTGAAGCTCCACTCTGCACTCTGAAGCTCCACTCTGCACTCTGAAGCTCCACTCTGAAGCTCCACTCTGCACTCTGAAGCTCCACTCTGCACTCTGAAGCTCCACTCTGAAGCTCCACTCTGCAGCTCCACTCTGAAGCTCCACTCTGCACTCTGAAGCTCCACTCTGAAGCTCCACTCTGCACTCTGAAGCTCCACTCTGCACTCTGAAGCTCCACTCTGAAGCTCCACTCTGCACTCTGAAGCTCCACTCTGAAGCTCCACTCTGCACTCTGAAGCTGCACTCTGAAGCTCCACTCTGCACTCTGAAGCTCCACTCTGCACTCTGAAGCTCCACTCTGCACTCTGAAGCTCCACTCTGAAGCTCCACTCTGCACTCTGAAGCTCCACTCTGAAGCTCCACTCTGCACTCTGAAGCTCCACTCCACTCTGCACTCTGAAGCTCCACTCTGCACTCTGAAGCTCCACTCTGCACTCTGAAGCTCCACTCTGCACTCTGAAGCTCCACTCTGAAGCTCCACTCTGCACTCTGAAGCTCCACTCTGAAGCTCCACTCTGAAGCTCCACTCTGAAGCTCCACTCTGAAGCTCCACTCTGAAGCTCCACTCTGCACTCTGAAGCTCCACTCTGCACTCTGAAGCTCCACTCTGAAGCTCCACTCTGCACTCTGAAGCTCCACTCTGAAGCTCCACTCTGGCTGAACATAACAGTCTGCAGTTTCACACGTTACATTTGTGTTAGCTGCATTACGTCATAATTTATTGTCAAAGGCTGGTTCAAATATGTTCTTTCAATGTTTCAAGCTGTTTTCAAGCGTTCACGCTTTAGTCAGCCCACTACCGAGCAGACTGACCCGGACCCAGCCCAGTCCATCCAGGGCTTTCAGTGGCATTCATCACAGTGTCTCACCGGAAGGCGGGCATCAGAGAGAAGCGGGAGGGGGCAGGAAAGGGGGAGGAGAGAGCTGACGACGGCCGGCCGGAGCAGAAGACGGGCACCAAAACAAGCGGGAGGGGGCGGGAAAGGGGGAGGAGAGACGCTGACGACGGCCGGCCGGAGCACGAAGGCGGGCACCAGGAAACAAGCGGGAGGGGGAGCAAGGGAGGTGCCGGCAATGCCGGAACAGAATCGGGGGCGTTCCCGGCGTCGCGTGACGTCGGCAAAAGCCAAAGAAACGCGGGAACGCCCCCGAATCTGGTCCGGCATTGACGGACAGGCCCCTCGTCCAATGGCTAGGCTCCATTTATGGAGCCAGCCAATGAATGACGAGGGCCGACCCAAAGCCACACTACAGAACTCATCAGGATTTCGCCTGCGCGAAAAAGATGCGCAGAGCGCATCTTTTCGCCAGGCAAAACCTAACAAGCATTTACAATGCAATGGTTTTGCCTTTGTTGGGGGTTTAATAACTCCCTTACCTCTGCCTCTGGCGCTGTTTACTCCGGCGGTGGGTTCCTTCCTCGCCTTCTTGCTGTGCGGTCGGACGCTAGAACGCAGAAAGTGTCTCTGGTCCGGGGAGGGCTGCACGGATGGCTGAAAATCCTGCTCGCCCTCCTCCTGGGGGTCCCGGGAAGCTGCCTCCTCCTCCTCCGTGGGCTCCTCTCCCAGCGCTGCGGCCGCACACCTTTTGCCCAGCAGCTTCTTGGCGGCCTCGTCCTGGCCCAGCTTACAACAAACCGCAAACCGAGGGGAAAAAGGCAGCCAATCACCGCGCAGGTCGCCCGGCGAGCCTCCCGCAGCCTGAAGCAATGGCAGCGCGGCTCCCGGGTGACGTCAGCGGTTGTTCCCTCGGCTTCTCCGCGGCCGCGAGGCCAGCATCAGGCAACAAGCGGGAGGGGGCGGGAAAGGGGGGTGGAGAGACGCAGAAGTGCCGGCAATGCCGGACCAGATTCGGGGGCGTTCCCGGCTTTCGCGTGACGTCGGCAAAAGCCAAAGAATGTCGGGAACGCCCCCGAATCTGGTCCGGCATTGACGGACAGGCCCCTCGTCCAATGGCTAGGCTCCATTTATGGAGCCAGCCAATGAATGACGAGGGCCGACCCAAAGCCACACTACAGAACTCATCAGGATTTCGCCTGCGCGAAAAATTTCTTTTTAATACAACAAATGTTTTTTCTAGAGTCATGGTATTGTTTCAATGATGAGCCAGTTCTTATCCATGATTCTCTAAAGTCCATTTGTTACACCGTTAGAGGTATTTACACTAACAGAGCAGGTTTATATTCCTTATATCTAGGTGTTAATGTTCTATGGGGTTGTACCAGGCATATTTAAGTGACCCTTTCAAGAACTGTTGTGCGCAACTCATTTACGATAATCTCTTCATCAATCACTCTGGTAAATCAGTCTTCCATGCATATACAGTTTCTCCATAATTGTAAGAACTCCCCAAATAGCAGATTCTCCTACATACTACTACTTGGGTGGAAGCTTCTATACCTAAGTAGACTATTCAAGACTTTTGCCTTATGGTGTGCAAAATAATGCTTCTTTGCATGCATCTGTAGAGTACATCATAACTGAGATGACAACAACAATCAATACACATTTAATGATGCCTTCTTCAGGTGTATACAAGTGGAGTGAAAATGAAACAACCCCAGATTATTAATTGTTCCACTTTTATTTCACACATTAGGGAGATATGTCAAAGAGGATACAGGTGCTGATGAAGACCTCAGTAATTTGTCAATTTTTGAAGGTTGAAATATAAAGAGTTGATATAAACTGGGGAGTGCAGAGAGACAAGGCCGATTAAACCACATAATGTATGCTGAATAATGCATTGGTAATACTGCTTGCTGCCAAGGGCACCGCCATAAAGGCAAAACAAAAAAAAGATTGAATATATTTGATAGGGCATTTCATCATAAAGTAATAAACCTTATCAAATGTGAGCCTCATTTTTAAGGTTTTTTTAATATTTACTTTATTCTTGATTGCAAAATAACAAATAACTGTCAAGCACAAAGGTATACGTGTGGCATCTGGGTGATGGGAAGAAAGATTGTAAAATATTGAGCTGGAATGGTTACTCAGTTTTGTGTACAGAGAATAAAGGTAACTGAATGTGTTTAAAGTAATAAGTCAATAAAAAATAATATTTCTGACGCAAAAAAACAAGTTAGAAAACTAGTATTCATAAAAAGGTTTGCTTTATGATTGATGGTCAATTAGAGATTTATTTATTTCGGTTGGTTCCACGACACAAGTCATGCAAGATACTAAAAATATATATTTTGTTCTTAAAGTGTCATTCTGCAAAACATTTCATGAAATTTCACAAAACAATTACGCAATTTCGTACACGCCATACGCATTCGTTTTTCCTCTCCTAAATGTTTTAGGGAAGATCTAAGATCAGCGATACAAACAGCTATGGCTTACAGAGAAGTGCCCACCAGATGCAGGAGTCAGAAAAAGCACATATTGTAATGAAATACATTTCAGCCAATTAATGGAAATTAATTTCCAATTTTTTTTCCCTAATGTACCATTGAAAGAAAGAGACATCGCATGTTATGTGCAATACTTTCACGAATATGCCAAAATACCCATTTCAGTGGGGAGACTCCGGATTTGTATAGCTTAAACGTATTTAATTTAGGGCTTTCCTACTTAAAATTGTTTCTCGTCATTGGAAGTTAATGGGGAAAATAAAGTTTACATATTTTTTTTTTTCAAAATCTCTTTAATTTATTTACAAATGCGGTTAGGTATGCCTTCAGACAGATGTTGCTCTATAATAAAGAGAACGTGACTTGCACTTTCGCTTTTTGTTTGAAGTATGAGATAAAATAGCTCAGCATGCCAAAGACTAGAAAGCCCGGACTGGCTAAAGGGCAGCCAGGCCATACAGTAGGCAGTTTGTGACACAATGCCATTTTCTTCTAAAAGCACAGAAAACTACTTTAATGGTTTTCGCTTTACCTGCTCCAGCTGTAGATAGCTCCCGTAAGCACAAGGCGAGCTCCTTCCTACCTGCTGTGTATCGTGTCTTCTCTTCTCGCGCTAGACTTACCCCTTTTCAGACCTGTCAGCACCACCCCTTCACTGGAGCGTGAAACGCGCACTCGTTATTACTACTGTAAGGTGAAGCTATTGTCCTAAGTGCGGTGATCCAGGCCACACCTAGGAGAGCGCACGTGCACTAGCAAGAGACTATTTCGCCGCTGTACACTGTATTGTGAGACTCAAAGTGCATCGTCTTTACGCACCTCTGTTTGCTGTCAGGTGTGCAGGTCGGCTGAGGTGAAAGCAGCGGGAGTTTTTATTTTGTTGCGTTAGATTGGAGGAGTACCTTCATACTAGGCGTCCATGCTCCGAGGTATCATACTAACAGTAAGGAAGGACAACCAGCCGGCATGTGAAACCCTGGGCAACTAGAGACAGTGATGTAGGACTAAGGCTTGGGGTTATGAAGACAGAAGAAGGACACTGAGTAGTCCTAACTAATGATGGGTGACGGAAGCATTCAGCGCATCCTAGGCATTCAGTAGAAGGCTGTTTACGGAAACTGGTTTGGTTATATTAAAGCCCTGCACATAAATGGCGGACGTGCCCTTCTTTAACCGCACCTAACTCTTCAATTGCATGTAAAAAGTGTTTGGCGATCTACGCAAAATAACGCCTTCCTTTTATAGCGTGTTTATTTGTTAGTTGACTTCACACACAACAGGAGGGCTATTGGATAGAACGTATTGACAATCCCTTCTCGCGCATTTGAGGTCGTTACAGCATAGGGGATATTGTAATGCAGGTGACGTCAGCGGTTGTTCCCTCGGCTTCTCCGCGGCCGCGAGGCCAGCATCAGGCAACAAGCGGGAGGGGGCGGGAAAGGGGGGTGGAGAGACGCAGAAGTGCCGGCAATGCCGGACCAGATTCGGGGGCGTTCCCGGCTTTCGCGTGACGTCGGCAAAAGCCAAAGAATGTCGGGAACGCCCCCGTGTCTGGTCCGGCATTGACGGACAGGCCCCTCGTCCAATGGCAAGGCTCCATTTACGGAGCCAGCCAATGAATGAGGAGGGCCGACCCAAAGCACACTACAATTCTCATCAGGTTTTCGCCTGCGCGAAAAAGATGCGCAGAGCGCATCTTTTTGGCGAGGCAAAACCTAAAAACGGCCCTCACAATGACCTGGGCTGGTTTTGGTTCCCAGTCCGGCCCTGCTGATTGCCCAATGAGCCAGTCCTGCCCTGGAGCCAAACCAGACCCATGACTCATGTCCTCGCCCACCTCTGCACTGCAATATCTGCTGTTGCGTTTTTCTAACATTTCGTGCCACTTACACGTTAAGGCACGTCTGTAGGTTTCGAGCCAGTTCGAGTAAATCAGCATGCGGGCTTCCCTGCAGATAGCCCGAGGAACTGCATTCCAGGTTGTTTTCAAACAAACATCTTAGTCATCCATCACTGAGAAGTTCGCGAGAAATTGAACCCTTACACCTGCACGTCAGGAGCAGCGCTCGCAGTCATTTTCACAAGTTTACTGCAAAATGACGTAAGGGGGTGGATTGGGAACTTGGGGCTGGGCTCCTATCGGACCACATCAGCGGCCGCACGTGCTGCCTACCACTGAAATCACACGCAGCTGCCATTGTGCAAGAGGTTGATGCAAGCAGTTTCTCCAGAACCAGCAGCCAGCCTCTGGTGCTGGCCCACATCTGCTGCACCAGGCCCAGCGCCATTTTCCAGCTCCGCAGTTCCCAAAGCAGCAGCTGAGAGATCTACAGGGGTGGAGTTTAGTTGCCAGCTTTCCAAGAGAAAAATATTCGCTATTTGTTGTTGTTTTAGGAGCACGCAAATGCCCGGAGTTGGACTTTGAACAAACTCGTGTATATTATATATATATATATATATATATATATATATATATATATATATATATATATATATATATATATATATATATATATATATATATATATATATATATATTTGTAACATAATTTTACTTCCTTTCTTTCCTTTAATAATTAGTCTGGGGTCATTAACGCGGCTCTAGAGCGCATTTTAAAAGTGCCTTCTATTTATATTTGCAGTTTGAAGTATGTAACGCAAAGGGTGTAAATATCGTCTTTAGGTGAATTTGCTTATTTTTGTACCTGCCGGGATATTAGAATACCGATGGTAGTAAAACGGCCAGGTGCCAACCCCAGGGCAGAGTCACTGACCGAGCCTGCCCAGGGTAGGGGAGGTAGTGCAGCAGGGCCAGGGGAATTAATAACACATCTCTGGTGGCTGCGTCAAGCAGGGGGCCTTTTTTTGGAAGGGATACTCCAGCTTCCATCGCACAGCAGTGGTGATCCCAGAGAAGGACCTCTTTGTGATAATCACAAAGCAAAATGCACAACGCAAAGAGCTGTAAAATGGAATTTGTGGGCCTGGCCAACAAGTGAAGGACCTTCAAAAGAGCAATGGCTGAAAGTGGCTCACCAAGAGGGAACTGACCCAGAACTCACTCCTTGTTCATGACTTATAGTCTTTGGCTATTTCCGCCTTAAAAGAGTTAATTGCTTTTGTACATCCTGATTTAAAAAATGTATTTTTCAAAATAATTAATGTGAACTGTTGTTAACGGTTAACACAGATTCAGCCTCCATAACTATTGAGTACTACATTAACCAACCCTATTATCTTCGAAACAACCAACATTACTATCCTCGAAACAATTAACCTTAGTATATTTGATAAAAGAAATGCTATACACAGAAACCACTTCACCTGTGAGACTCAACCAAAAAGGCCTCCTTACTTCTTAGCAAGTAATTTATCACAGGCCGGGGAGGGAAAGAAGGATGCTTGATGGTTCCCATTCTGTCCTCTCATCCATTTCTTGCAAACCCCAAAAGGCCCGGAAGTGCAACTGACAACCATTGCAAACTACAGTAACGGAAAGAACCTGAAAATCAAACCACAGACAACCAAAACTATCGTCTTTAGAGAAAGCTGTAAAGTGATACGCGTTTTCCTCATTGATAAACACAAAACTCGAAGTAAACTCATTTACTTACCTAGGGCTCACCATAACAACAAGTTACAGTGGGATTTATACATCACTAATACAATCCGATAAAACATATGGATTCCTAAACACAAACCTTCAGATGGTTCATTTCCCCGGCAATCACTTTTCAGTCAACTATGGCAGAGTGGTCCAAGCAAAAGCGGGCACGCAATTCACCTGTGGGGCTGAACTCTGGGTCTTGAAAAAAGCATCCAAAACAGGATGTCATGAGAGGAAATTTTGGAAAACCCTACCAAAGCTGCCACAGGGTTTTCCCACGACAGCCCTAGAGGCAAATGTTAACTGGGCGTCAATACTAAGCAAATGCTAAAAAGTCCCTATAAAATATGCACTAAAAAGATTGACATCTGCTGGAACAAACCTGATGGACAAAGAATGGAGAGAACATTCAACCTCAGCAACATGTCAACATTTGCCATTAGTTGGAAAAAAGAGACTACCCGCCTAGGCTAAGACATACCCGACAATAAAGCTTACAGGTCTATAACTATTGAAAGAATAACACTGCCTGTAAATAAACAATGCGATACAAAAAAAAACAGTAGAAATGGAAAGTCTCGATAACTTTCATCCAGCCAGACACGCTAAAATATTTGACATTAATCCCCAAGTATAATTGTACCTGGTAAAACTCATGAGGGAAAGGAGACTCTGCAAAAGTACCAACAATCAACACCTGTTCCGCCTGCAGAGAACATTGGACCTCAACCAATTTCTTTCAAGATGCCCATTACATGACAAGGTCAGAGGTTATGCCATCAGAAGTATCTTAGAAAAGGAACACCTACACGATGATGATAAATGTGTCTTTTTCATTCAATGTGACTTCTGTGAGTAAGTCACTAGATGACAGAAAATATCGTGTTAAAATCAGACACATTAGAGAAAAGTCCCTCAAAACCAAGGTAGATGGAACTTTCCTCATGCCACTTTTGTGCATGGCACCCTTAATGACATCCATGTTTCTGAATGTCATTCCATGTAATTAATTACATGTTTTCCTGCAGCCCAACCCTTGGCTATTCGATCACACAAAATAGACTTTTTTGCTTTAAACACAATATTATACTTTGTTTTAAACCAGTTTTGTAAAGTTGTGAGTTAAAAAAAATCTTTTCTGTAAAGTCATTATTTATTTGGCAAAAGGTAGTCTGTGTATCCTGAAACCATCTATAAAACAAGCATTTGCAATGAAATTGGTCTCCCATTTGTGAAAGTTAGAGCTATTGTATTGTAAATGATCATGTTTTTTTACATACGTTTAGTTGTTTGTAGGGTAGTGTATGTATGTTGCTTCTAGTGGTATTGTATGTTTTGTTTTGGAATTGCTAGTTATGGAATTGTGTGGTGTTATGGGTATTTGTGTTTTGAAAATATGTGTTGAATAGATTTTGGTGAGAGGTGCATAGGATATAGTGGAAGTAATATGGAGAAGGATAGGCAGTTTGTATATGATGTGGTGAATGAACACTGGAGAGATTAGTTGAAAGGTTTGTGAGAAAGAGTGAAAGAAGGGTTGAGAATGTTGAAGACGTATAAAGAGGCTGTGTTTGTCTAGTTAGAAGACACCGTAAGCAGAGGATGATATTGTGTGCTAGAGGTGCTAATTTTTAGAATTTGTTTTGTGTATGAAACTATGCTGATAGATGTGAAGTGAACGAATCCGCGAAATGATGGATGTTAGAAGTGCTGATTTTTAGAATGTATTTTGTGTATTAAACTGTGCCGATAGATGTGAAGTGAACGAATCTGTGAAATAATGGATTAGTGTGTTAGAGTGTCAGACCATGTTGTGAAAGAGAGAGTAGTGTAAACGTTAATTAGAGAGCGGTGGAGGTGAGAGATGCATTCAAAAACCCTTTTAGTATTTATAGGAAGGTGGCATGTGTTAATAGGTAACTTGAACAGTAGAGATGGACTTCTAGGGCGTGATGTGAGGGGGTAGTTGAATAGTGAGATGTTAGGGGTAGTGGGCATGTGAGGTGTAGATGCTAGAGGTAACATTTTGTTTATACTGTTATTGTTAGTTGCCAGTGCTCCTGAGTGAAATACAGAAGTGATGTATTGGGAGTGCCAATCAATGAGGAGCCAGGAAAGAAGAGCGATGCAGGAGTCAACCTATGTTAAGCAGCAGGCGGGATTACACTCCGTATAGTGAATACAACATGTCTTGCAGACAGCACAAGCAGGTGGCGGTTGACCTTAAAAAAAAAAGACAATAGTCTGATCTGAATATACTGCTTTTTCACGCATGCTTTTTCCCTGCAGGGAATTACAACGCGGTTGTTACAATGACCACGTTGTAACCACGCATGCCATTACCCCCCAAGTCATAACAATGACTTGCGGAGGGGTGTGGGGGGGCGCTGGATGTTGTTTACTATTCCAACTACAGTATTTGCAACGGTAGGGAAAGTGTTTGATTTTAAATCCAACACCATCTGTCCCATCCGCAAGTCGCTGTTCCAACTTGCGGAGTAATGGTATGCGTGGTTACAAGGCAGTCGTTGTAACGACCGCGTTGTAATTCCCTGCCGGGAAAAGTTTTTGTGGTAAACAATGTTTATCGTCTGATCTTGACAGTGTGTATAGTAAATTGTGACCCATTTAGTAAATGTGGTAAAATAAAGAGAATTTTTGTTGCTGTTTTTAATTTTTATTAAAATTCGTTTTTTTAAATATATATATTTTATACATCTATTATTGGCAAACAACATCTTTATTTCAACTGAACTTAATGGTACTCAATAATCAACATGAGAAAATATGGTACACAGACATAATATCGACTCCAAAATATCGTTTGGACATAATATCGACTCCAAAATATCGTTTGGAGAAAATATCGACAGGACAGAATATCGACAGCCAAAATATCGTTTTTAAGGTAAGTGAAGTAATATCGTTTTTAAGGTAAGTGAAGTAATATCGTTTTTATTTTTAGGGTTCAGGGTCAGTTTTGGGTTTTTGGGTAAAGGGGTATTTTTAGGGTTCAGGTTCAGTTTTGGGTTTTTGGGTAAAGGGGTATTTTTAGGGTTCAGGGTCAGTTTTGGGTTTTTGGGTAAAGGGGTATTTTTAGGGTTCAGGGTCAGTTTTCAGTTTTTGGGTAAAGGGGTATTTTTAGGGTTTAGGGTCAGTTTTCAGTTTTTGGGTAAAGGGGTAGTTTTAGGGTTCAGGGTCAGTTTTCAGTTTTTGGGTAAAGGGGTATTTTTAGGGTTCAGGGTCAGTTTTCAGTTTTTGGGTAAAGGGGTATTTTTAGGGTTCAGGGTCAGTTTTCAGTTTTTGGGTAAAGGGGTATTTTTAGGGTTCAGGGTCAGTTTTCAGTTTTTGGGTATTATTTTATTATATTTTATTACTATATATATATGTTTAATAAATATGAAATAAAAAAATATTTATTTAACTTTCATTAATTATCTAATTATTATAAGTTAATTTAAGTAATTTTAAGTATATTTTAGTAATTAATTATTAATATTAATTTAATTTAACACTGTTTTTAGTAAATACGATATTTTTTACAACTATATTTTTGTAAACGATATTTTGTACTCGATATTTTTGTACTTACCTGTTTGTACATACAAACTCGATATTTTTGCTGTAGATATTTTTCCTCGATATTTTGGGTAGTCGATATTTTGGTAGTCGATATTCTTTCAGTGATCCAGAAAATATATGTGAACCCTCATGGATTCCAACCTGTGAACACAGTGTCAACAGAGATCCCTGCAATGTATGCATGAACCCACTTACCCTGGCGCTGCTAATTATTTCACTATGTGGCTTGTTGATTTGTTTTTGACATTAGCACTAGGATTCTTTCAAACACAACAGTTTGTGTTGGTGGGCAGAACGCAGCAGTGTGGACATCTACCCGTGATTTTAGTGAAGTTCCCGGTTTCAGATTTACTTGTAGAGCTGTGCAGTGTTTAAAATAAAAGTTTATTTTTGCAGAGTTCTTTATTGATTCTCCCAACAACAGTGTGGTACTGCCTCGTTGCCCCCAGACAGCCTACTGGTCTGCTGACCCTGGGCTCCCTGCGATTCCCAGACAATTTGTTTAAAACTTGCTTACACTGCCATGGTGTGGCAGGCTTTTTTGTTACTCTAAGTCCCTAAAAAGTTTACTTTTCTATGTAAAAAGTGGGCGTGTACATAAACTCAACTATGCCATGCTTTCCTTAATTTATTATCACTTCTTAATATGTTTTTTCATACTATAGGCTATGTATGATAAGTCTTGAAAACACTCCAACTTCCAGTTCTAATCTGCAAATAATTATTGGGTGGTAATTCCTCTACCATGGTGCAATTCTTCCATCTTGTTAAAGGAACAGACTATAAAGCATATATTTACATGTTCTACTTAAAAAACAAGCACATTTCATTCCTTGTGGTGCAGCTCTAAAAACGTCAGAATGGCTCCTATCGCTCACTTAAGGTCAAAGCATATGTTGACAGCAGGCACTGTTTCTATTAATAAAACTGGTTTGCCATATCGCAAAAAAAAAAAAAAAAATTTGCTTGCTTGTGAGGCTGCTGCCTTTCTTGGCAAGTAAAATCATACACAGTATAATTACGAAGCAGCTACACAAAAAAGCAGATTAAAGTACTAGAACATTTAAAGTGCAAGAACTCTCAACAAGAAAAGCATGTGGTGAGTAAAATATGAATTCAAACCTTCACCGATAATAATATCAGTGAAAGCCGACTGCATTTTATAACATTTTGTGAGCGAGGCTGCAAAAGAAGAATAAAGACAACAGGGGAAAGGCCAGTGGAGTAGTAAGTGGTGTGCTGCGGTAGTCTTCCCCGGTGGCTAGGGTGACCAACTGGCATGGGTGCAAATTCAGGACGGTGAGTGAAAAAATTCTGGACAAAGCGTCAAATTCAGGACAAAAATTCAGGTCAGGAGGTCAAAATTCAGAACAAATCTTCGGAACAAAAGGTAAGTTTTACAGACACATCATAGGAGGTCGTGCAATAGTATAAAAGTAAGTAAATAGACAACTACTTAAGTACAAGTCAAAATAAGTTTATATTAGGTTGAGACAATCGTGCACTTCACGGTTTTTCAGTATGCCCGCAGCTTGCTACCATAGACGATTCAGGTATTAGTCACCAGACAATGGTGAACCACACCTGAATAGAAGTGGGGCCGCTTTTATTGTTGATTGAAAACTATTGGATATACAAGGAACTTTGCAGTGCCAGCTCCCAGTCACAACCCCCCCCCCCCCTTCCAGCCTCCCGAGAAACACCTGATGCCCGGTCCGGCCAGTCCGGCCTTGCAACTACCCTTCAATGGTGCCCCTCATCTTCACATAGACTCTCTCTCATGTGTATTTAATTTCTTTTATAGTGCGACTCATCCCAAGTATGTAGGGCAGGGGGTCAGAGTGCGTTACATCACACACTTCATATAGAGACAATGACTCATATAAATGTGAAAGTCAATGTATAGGAAATGTTATTTAAGATAATTGGTGCTACAAGGTGTAATCATTCTTTTATCTATCATTCAGTCGTTCACTATTCATTCTGTACTTCTGTGTTCCCATCTATATCCAAACATATTCAACCGTTTGCAAACCTATCCACCATGTATCCTTCCATCCATCATTTCACTCATCCATCCATCCCTCCATCCACCCTTTCACTCATCCATCCATTATTCATCCATCCACCCTTACACCCCATCCATCCGTACACTCATCCATCCACTCTTCCACCCATCCATCTAATCACTCATCCATCCAGTCATTTACCCTGTCACCCATCCAGTCATCCTTTCACTTACTCATCCATCCACCCAGTCACTTATCCTACCACCCATTCACCCTTTCAGTCATTCATCATTCCTTTCTCTGTATCCATCCCCCTTTCACTTATCCATCCATCCTTCCACCCAACCACCGATCTACTCATCCGTTCATCAATCCATCCATTGACCATATCACTCATCCATCCTTTCACTCATCCATCCATCCATTCTCTCATCCATCCACCCTTTCACTTCTTCACTCATCTATCCATTCTTTTGTCCATCTACCCCCTTTCACTCACTCATCAGTCCTTACATCCATCCTTTTACTCATCCATCCATTCTTTCACTCACCCATCCACCCTTTTACCCATCCATCTACCCTTCCACCCATAATTCCATCTATTTACCTTTTCTCTCATCCATCATTCCACTTACTCACTCACTCACCCACCCACCCTTTCTTTCATTACCTATCCATTCCCCCTTTCATTCATCCATTCATCTTTTCATATATATATAAACTGGATTCTCACGTTGCAGCATGGGCGTTTTACCTTTAATCAATTTCACAGAATTCCCTGCTGTACACTGAGGCAGGAGGAGGCCACCACATGCTTTAACAGCCCAGACTGCCCTATTGTCATTCTGTATGTGGCAATCAGCCAGCATACAGAATGACAACGGATGGGTGGGGCTGCTCTTGTACTCGAGGAGGAGTGCCAGGCTGCCCCATCAAGGGGCTAAGGCATCTCAGGGGAGCATCGCTACTCCCTGTAATGGCCATAATTAAGGACAAAAGGCGTCCGTAAAAGGGATCTTCACGGACAACTGACGTGAGGTGCAATTTACGGACAGTCATGAAATTTACGGACGGTTGGTCACCCTACCGGTGGCACAAGTTATGGCGATGAAGGCCTCCTCCACTTACCTGCGGCCGTGCGGGGCAGCAAAGGCACGTTTCGTTTGTCAGCACCCCTCCCCTATCCTCCCCCACACTCTTACAGCCGCCACAGGCAAAGGCTGGGACTGCCATGGGAAGCAAAAGGCCTCTAGGAAAGGCAGAAGCTAGGGCGCCTCTTTAGAACACTGTGTGAGATTTCAGATTGCATAGTGGGAAATGGGGTAAACAACAGGCATGCCCCCAGGCCTCATTCCGTACACAATGTTATGTTTAGTGGAACATTTATGTGCTGTTTTGAACAGTCATTGTCTACTGGTAGTAAACCACAGCACAGGGCAATTTTATCCCATTGGGGCCGATTCTGATCTCGCTCGGAAGGTCACCGAATGGCCAGAAAAAGTACGAGCCGCACGCATGTTTTCAGCCCTACTCGTACAGCTGTATGAGCGAGCAAGTACAATGCGAGCAACGTGAAATTCACCGACCGAGTCATTTCCGGGTCCGAACTGCTCCGTACGTCTTGTCCGTAAGTAAACTGTGCCATGCAATGGATGCGATTTACGACTGAGCCAGTATGATGCACGCGTCGGACAGCCGGTGCGAGCTGAAGTTTCCGGCTCGCAAAACGTCTGGGAAGTTACCTTCTGGAGTCCGCGTCGGACACCTGGTCACCCGCAGCCTTACGACTCGGACACCGTACACAGGCATGTACGGTGCGGATGGCACCGACGCGTATCCACTGTAGGGGGCGCCCTTGTGCGAGACGTACCAATTCAGTCAATGGGAGCCTATGTACGCATCGTAAGACCGGCTCCCATTGACTTCTATGGGAGTCCGACCGAACCGAATCTGGCAGCATGCGGCCGCATCATACTCGCTCGGTCGGACTGCAGGACTCCGGCTCGGTTGGAAAACACTCAGGATTCTTCTCGGTCGATGAGCTTTCCGAGCCTGATCAGAATCGGCCCCTATGTGTCCTTGTATGTTAGCTGATCCATCAAGAAGCTGCTTCCCAAACATCTTGCATTTCCAATCGGGGGAAGGTGCGTGAGGCGAGATAGGGAGCTAGAAAAATGAGCACAAAGAAAGTAGAAAACCTGACTGGTGATTGCAAAATGAAATAAGACTGGACCCCTGGCAGGAGCTTGTATTTACTGGTGGAAACTGCTGCTTTTTCAGCAAGGAGAGGATGAGGAGGCAAACAGGATGGTTGGTGTGCAGACAGAATATTGAGTAAAAAATATTGAGTTGCATAAATATTGAGTCATAAACATCTTGGTTCAGAAATATCGACAGCAAGAATATTGTGGTCAAGAATATTGACTTAAGGTAAGTAATATCAATTTTAAAAATATCAAAGTGTTTAATACTGTTTGCAAAAATATAGTTGAAGAACTTTTTTTATTAATGTTATGTATTTTATCATATATTTTAAACGTAAGTGATGTATGTTTTTTGTGTAAGAATTATATGTATTTTTAATATATGTTATACATTTCTGGTAAAAAAAAGTATTATTTGAATTTTGCGTTTTTAGTTCCGTAGCAGGTTGTGGGTTTATAGGAGAATAGTGTGGGAAGCAATTTAATTGTATTAAATTAATTGATTATTTATTTATTTATTAATATTTGTTTAATTGAGATGTTATAGTGTTAAATGTGTAAAGTAATGTATTATTAACTAATTAATAATTGGTTGTTAATTAATTTTAATTCTTTAATTAATTATGGCAATTGTGTAATTAATTTTAGGTGTGTGTTGTGTTGTTTATAGGTGTAAAGGGTGAGAAGTCTTTTTTTATTTTTTTATTAATGAATTATTAATTGGTTGTTAATTAATATTAATTAATGGTAATTGTGTAATTCATTTTTAGGTGTGTATTTTGGTGTTTATAGGTGTAAAGTGTGGGAAGGAATGTATTTTTAATTTATGAATTAATAGTTGGTTGTTAATTAATTGGTAATTAACTATGACAATTGTGTAATTAATTTTAGGTGTGTGTTTTGTGATTTATAGGAGTAAAGGTTGTTAAGTAGTTTATTTATTTTTATTAATAATTATTTGTTAATTGATATTAATTGAAATAATTAAAAATCTATTATGGCAATTGCGTCATTAATTTTAGGTGTGTGTTGTGGTGTTTATAGGGGGAAAGGGTGGGAAGTAATTTGTATTTAATTAATTAATATATAGTTGTGAATTAATGTTAATTATTTGATGTTTATTTTGGGTAATTGTTTATTTTTGTGTGTGTTGTTATTACTTTTAAAGACGTAAAGGGTGGGTAGTCAATACATTTTAATTACTTTAATATTAGTTGTTAATAGTAATAGTTTTACATTTAAAAATAAGTTTCAATTGTGTTTTATTATTTTATAGTTTGATTTAGGTGTGTGTTGTGGATATTATAGGGTTAAAAAGGTGTGTAGTCAATTATTGTTTATTAGTTTTTTATTACTAATATTTTTTTAATTGATTATTAATTATGTTAATTATGGAAGTACATTTAATTTAAAATGTTGAAGTGTTTTGTTATTGGTGTGGTGTTATAGGGTAGGAAATAAAATGAAGACATTTATGTATTAATTACATTTTTTTATGCAAATATTTTCTAGTTTAAAAGAATATTTTTTATGTATTTATTATTTTATTTTATATAATATTTGTAGGTTTTTGTTATAGGTAATTAATATGATATTATGTTTTCTTTTTATATATTTAATATATTTGATTTTTCATTTTTTTAATATTGTTTATTTATTTTTATGATTTTTAATTTTTTATAAATATATATTTTTTTAACTGTTTGACTGTGAATAGTAATTTTTGTCTCTCTGCTATCCAACACTTTCCCTACTGTTGCACTAACTGGAGTGGGAATAGTAATTTTTACCTCTCCGCTATCAAGCTCTTTCCCTACTGTTGCACTCGGTGGACTGGGAATAGTACATTTTACCCCTCTGCTATCCAACACTTTCCCTACTATTGCACTCACTGGAGTGGGAATAGTAATTTTTACCCCTCAGCTATCAATACCTTTCCCGACTGTTGCACTCATTGGAGTGGGAATAGTTAATTTTACCCCTCTGCTATCCAACACTTTCCCTACTGTTGCACTCACTGGAGTTGGAATAGTAATATTTACCCCTCCGCTATCCAACACTTTCCCTACTGTTGCACTGACTGGAGAGGAAATAACTTTGTTTTACCCCTCCGCTATCCAACACTTATCCTACTGTTGCATTCAGTGGAGTGGGACTAGTAATTCTTACATCTCCGCTATCCAACACTTTCCCTACTGTTGCACTCACTGGAGTGGGAATAGTAATTTTTACCCCTTCTCTATCAAGCACTTTCCCTACTGTTACACTCACTGGAGTGGGAATAGTAAGTTTTACCCCTTCTCTATTCAACACTTTCCCTACTGTTGCACTCTTTGGAGTGGAAATATTAATATTTGACCTTCTGCTATCCAACACTTTCCCTACTGTTGCTCTCAATGGAGTGGGAATAGTATATTTTCCCCTCCGCTATCCAACACTTTCCCTATTGTTGCACTCATTGGAGTCGGAATAGTAATGTTTAACCCTCCGCTATCCAACACTTTCCCTACTGTTGCACTCACTGGAGTGAGAATAGTAATTTTTACCCCTCCGCTATCCAGCACTTCCCTACTGTTGCACTCACTGGAGTGGGAATAGTACATTTTACCCCTCCGCTATCCAACACTTATCCTACTGTTGCACTCTTTGGAGTGGGAATAGTAATGTTTACCCCTCCACTATCCAACACTTTCCCTACTGTTGCACTATTTGGAGTGGGAATAGTAATGTTTGCCCCTCCGCTATTCAACACTTTCTCTACTGTTGCCCTCACTGGAGTGGGAATAGTAATTTTTACCTCTCCGCTATGTTATGTTATGTTATGTTATGTTATAAAATATTTTATTATGCGCTCTGCTACTACAGAGTATCCTGGCGCGATATGTAACATTAATCAGAGCCAATCCAGGAGGAGGAAAAAGAGAACTAGATACTGAGATTAAAGAGGTGGGTTTTTAGCCCTTTCTTAAATTCCGCCAGTGTGGCTGATGATCGCAAAGAAAGCGGCAGGGTGTGGAAAAGTAAATTTTGCCATGTTATATGTGCCTACGTGTTCCCCATTTTATGTTATATGTGCATGATCGATATGCATGTATTCCTCTCTGATCGATTAAAAACGCAATTACAGTTGTGTCCATCTCTAGTATGCCAGTTTCCAGTCATCGTGAAAACAACGAATATTAGGCCTATGTAAACCTACGTTGCCACATTTCACAGTGTGCACGTTAATTCATTGAATTGTCCCCGTTTCTAGGCCTCAAAAGGGCCCGGACTCAGATTCAGCTCCTGTCTCCTGAACCCTCTCCGAGGAGCGATACAGCCCCCACCTGCATCCCTGACCCTTAGCTTACTTCCTGCCTCACAGTGCCCGGCCCGGCCTGGCTCTGCCTCCCAGTCTGCCAAGAGTATGTTATGTTCCTAGTTATCAGTCCAGCCCTCCTTCTCTGCATTCCTAAGCTACTGAATCGCATCAATAGTTTCCGTCATGGTCTAGCCTTTATGTCTCCATGTAAGAGAAATACTGTATTAATATTCATAGAATATTCCTCTCACACACAATACATGTAGAATTATGCACGCATCAGTCTTAAAGTCTATTAGCCTTTGCCCTGATAACTTTTGGATTCTATCAACATGTACTCTAAACACCAGATACCAGATATGCCTTGGGTACATGTCGCTCTGACACTCCAGACTTTAGTCTCCTCTTCTAGCGCAGAAGTCATAGCCCCAGTTCTCCTGGTAACACGTCATTGCCCGTTTGCGCGCACCACTAGGTTAGAGGTCCCAGCTGCTCAGGTAGCCCCCTCCATGTTTCCGCCCCATTTATGACATTTCTGTTACGTTTACATCACATGTCTATGTATACGCCCTGTACACGCCTTCTTGTTACATCATTTTGCCCTTATCTTTCGCGACTGCTACGAGTCACGCCTACTGCTACGCCTACTGTATTGAATGTAATGCATTTGTTTTGATATATATATATTGTGAATTGTTACAAAAAGTTGTCCTTCCCCCATTATTTCCAGATCCTGTCCCCGGCAGCTGCCTTCATTCCCTTCCCGTACAGGCTGTCCTGTTCCTGTCCTTTATGCCTGATTAAAGCCTGTTGACTCAAGATACCTCGAATCCTGACTCTTATTTATTGAGCTACCTGTTTTATTGATTATATGAAAAATAGTACCGGTAATTAATTATTTATTTACCACATAATGGCGCCCGAATAGGGACTTGCCCTTTCCCCACACGCTGGAGAAGCCACGCAGGCCCCCTGATCTTCTGCAGCCGTCACGGAACCATACCGTGCACGTGCAGATATTTCTGCTTCAAGTATCCCTCAGGCCCACGGAGGAGACGGAGGTTGCGGTCCAGCGTCCAGACGAGGCGGTGAGGAACGCGGCGAGTCCCGACCAGAGCCCAAGCCGAGAGTTCAAGGTCCGAGGTATCCGGAGGCCCACCTGTAACTGAAGTCCGAAGTTCGTAGTCCGTCGTCGTAGCAGTCCAGTCCAGTCCGAGGCCTTCCGTTCTTGCTGCCCGGTGAGTACCGTTGCTGGGGTAGTATCTAGACAGGGTCAATTAATTTGTCTCTGGTCCGTGGGTTTGGGTACGCAGATCCAACACGAAGTGTTCACCTAGGTGGACGCGGGTCCTGACGTGTCTCTTTATGGGACCGGTAAGTTCGTGCTGTTTTAGCAGTGCATCTAGTCATTCCAGTAAGTTCTGTTCTCAAGAAATTCATGTGTTCTGTCCGAACTGTTATTTTAAATGTTATTTCATGTGTTTTCAATGTCGTGGTATGAGTGATTTGTTTTTCCAGTTATTATTGTGTTTATCGTGTATTGTATTGTGTCCAGACTCCAGCCTAAACTATGCCTCTATTCTCGAGGTTACGTCAGTTAAAAACCAGAAAAGGTCTGCTCGAGGAAGCAGTTCCTGTCCCGCCTAGGGCCAGTCCAGGTCATTTTATGTATCATAAGCATGGCTTAAGTGCCATATTATATCTAGACTTATGGGTGGATTACACCAAGGAATTAGAAGAGAAATATAGATGGCCCGTATCAGGTACGTGGGATGCCGAGTGCATCATGCGAGTAGAGGAAGCATTATGGAAAAAGAAATCCAGACAGTCCCAGAAAGATGCCATCGAGTTATGGCGTAAAGAATTTCACAGAAGAACAGAAAAAGAAATCAGAAAGACAGAATTAAGTAGAGAATACTCAGAAAGAGCCCAAGAAAGGGAATTAATCGAAGTAGGTGAACGAGTTAAAGCCGAACAGTCAGACAGACAGAGAAATGCCCTCATTAAGGGTATGTATCCTCTTCTTGCCGAGGGCTTGCCAAAAGCAACCCCGGAAGTACCATGTAATTTTCCGCCGCCATTAGTTCCGATTAAGCTACGTCACAAACCGACCGCAGCTGATATTTTCCTCTCGTCCTATTTGGACGACACAGTCCCAGAATATGCAAATCCTGTTCCGCCTGCTCCAGTAAATAATGTAATTCCTGTTCCTCCAGCCACCGGGGCACCCGTTACAGCACCTGTTACGGTACCCCCGGTCCAGCCTACAATACATGTACCCGCTACATCAGTCACTCTCCCAGCACGTACAGTACCCGTCGACGCTTCTAGTCTAGGGGCCACGGGGGGAAGTCCTCCTGGAACCCCGCCTCAACTCAGACGTCTGACACTTCTCGAGCTACACGAACGAGCGTTACAGCGTTCGCCCAAACTCCAGTCCGTTGCAGATATCAAGCGAGCCCTTACCGAATGCCGTTATGATCCAGTCCCAGGCGATGATGATATGGTCCTGTATTCATTACGTGTAAGACGGGTGACCGAATATTTGGACACCCTACCGAATATGAAAGGTTATCTAGACAGAATATATCGTTTTATCCGTACAGGAGCAGATCCAGGAAGCATTGGCGAGGCCATGGCTCAAAGGAAAGTCGAGATTCAGCTCATGCTTTTAAAGTTTCTAATTAATTGTTTAATATGAGAACAAGATTATCCGGATAAAGATCCGGAAGAAATGAAAGTCCTGACTAGGTGGAGTGACCATATAGCCGAGGGAAGACACAAGACACAGAACTGTATAGAGAGTATGTACAAGAAGATCCGTAGGGAAATAATAAAGTTACACGAGAAACGAGAAGCAGCACGAGTAACCGAGAAAGAAGACAACTCTGATACCGAAGAGGTAGACGACGAGAATCCCTCCAGAATAGCGTATGTAGGTAGAACTAGACTTCCCGACCGACATTCACGCCTAGAACACAAGAAAGTTTTCCCTCCTCCAGTACCAGAACAAGGTTCTCTTGAACAAGTATTTCAAGCTACCGATCACATTCTGAAATCACGAATCGGTTATAGTGAACTTAGTACCATGCATGAACAAGAACTAGCCCGATCAGCAGTCCGATGGACTACTGATTCTACCACTTTTCCAGACGAAATAGTGGCACAAATGTTTCTGAAACTGCCCCCAGCCGAGCAGCGACTGGTGGGAATGTATATGATCCAGCACCTCATTACACTATATGAGGAACAGCATTCTGATCCAGGTCCGTTACATGATGTTCTGAACGAGTTACTCCAGTATAGATGGAGAGGTCTAGGTACTGATTTAATTAGTATCATTCTAGAACAGCGCCACAAATATCGAACGTTTCTGAATCCGCATTTTGTTCGTGTCTCACCTCCAGAAAGTAAGTCATTTTACATAGATAGACAGCATCCGTTACGAGAAGTACACCCAGTTAGGACAACGGGTGGTGATCTAGAACGAGTATTTGTTTACACCCCTATCACAAAGATGGAACTCTTAGAGATGAAAAAGTTAATTCCCTGTCACGACAAAGATCCAGCAGGGTTCCACCGAGAATTAAAAGACATGCTCCGTATGGGAGAATACACGAATCCTGATATCATTAAAATGTTAAAGGTTCTACTGCCCGCAGGGGTATATGAAAAACTCAAGGAAAAAGAATGGGAGGTGGGAGAGAAAAAGATAGATTGGCCAGCTCTAGAAGCTGAAGATACTTCACGAGTACCAGGTACCGGTCTTGGGGGTAAAGTTAAAGAATTGCCCGAGTTATTGATACAGGTTTTGCCAAGGTTACTAGCCACGAAAAAGGAAGATTGGGATGCAATCTCAGCTTGTAAACAGAAACAGGATGAAGACACTAGTGATTTTTATTCTAGATTTGAAAAATGTTTTATAATTAACAGTGGTCTGAAAACGAGTAGTGAATCGTACCCTCATCTTTTTGTTACCAAACTAGTCGAGAATTCAAGTCCACAAGTTAAAAATCGAGTATTGAAAGTCGAAAGTAGTTGGCAAGCTAATACTCCATCACAAATGCTACAAATGCTCCAGTATCACCAGAATAGAATCAGGGAAGAGCAAGAACACGAAAGGAGACGTATGAAAGACACGAAAATGAAAGTATTAGTTGCACAATCTGTTCCACAAGACAGTCAGAAGAGGGGTCCGAATCAAGCCAGTCATCCTGCAGCTCCCGTTAAAGGGACTTGCAATTACTGTAAACAGCCAGGTCATTTTATAAACGAGTGTGCAGTTCTGAAACACAACATAGCTACTGGTAAGACTAAAGAAAGACCACGTCCGCCTAGACAAGAACAAGTTTCACAGATTTCTCAGCTACCACAGAATGCACAACAGACAGTTACAGCACCGCAGCCTATCGCTGCAACACAGCATGTTACACAGCAGATGTACCAGTATGCTCAGTCAGAGTATCCAGAGTATCAACAGTATTCATGAAATAGCCTAGAGAGGGAGGTAGGCTTGCCTCTCATCGAGATACCTGTAGATCAAGAGGGTCCCTATGTACACAGTCAAGTATTAGGGAAAGACAGAAAGTTTTTGATTGATACAGGGGCAAGTAGGACTACTATCAGTCATGACGAGGTTCCAGGGGCTCCGCTCTCAGGCTCTAAAAATGTTTCCCTTGGATTTTCAGGAAAGCCGATTGTTAATGACATTTCGAAACCAGTTTCCCTAGAAATTGGTCCATTGTCCCGAACTACTGATTTATTACTTACGAAGTCATGTCCAGAAAATTTGTTAGGCATTAAAACGTTAAAAGAATTAGGTGCAGTAATTTGTTGCTCCCCAGAAGGAGTCCGATTGTTTCTCAGAGACTTTAAAGGTCACTATGTATTACGTGATTTTGATCCAAGATTATTGAATGTACCGCAGCATTTATGGGCGCAAGGTCCAACTGATGTAGGATGCATGCACATCACACCCCATCGTGTGACTCTAAAGCAAGGTATAGTTTTGCCACGAATCAGACAGTACAGATTGCCACCTGAGGCTGTAGCAGCCTTATCCAAAATTATTGACGAGCTTATTAATCAAGGAGTGGTTGTAGAAACTGACTCCAATGTATGTAATTCTCCTATCATTCCAGTCCTGAAACTTACTGATCCAAATGCACCTCCAGTATATCGATTAGTGATTGACCTTCGAGAGCTTAATAAATGTATCATACCTCAGTACCCAGTAGTCCCAGATATTTCGTCACTATTGACAGCCATTGATTCTGAAGCTACGTTTTTCACAGTTATCGATCTCAAGAACGCATTTTTCAGTGTCCCCATTCATCCAGACAGCCAGTACCTTTTCGGTTTTTGTTTAAATGGAAGAAGCTATAAATTCACACGAGCTCCTCAAGGTTTCACAGAAAGTCCTAGTATTTACAGTCAAGCACTTAAGAGACAACTAGACAATATTCACATGCCAACTGACACTGCCCTGCTCCAGTATGTCGATGATCTACTGATCACAGCCCGTTCTGAACGTGACTGCGAGCGTGCATCACTCACGGTTCTGTATTTTCTGGCCGAGCAGGGGCACAAGGTGTCCCCTTCCAAATTACAATTCTGTGTCCAGCAAGTGGGGTACTTAGGACACTTACTGTCCAAGTGGGGTAGGCAGTTGACACCAGACCGTATCCAGTTAATAGCGAGTCTTCCACAGCCCAAGACACAGAAGGAGGTACGAGCTTTTATTGGCCTCACTTCTTACTGCAGACAATGGATTCCTCAGTATGCATTTCTAGCCAAACCACTGATACAGTTGACGACACAGGAGGCAGCCGTATCGACTGTCCTCCCTTGGACCCAGGAACATACACTTGTTTTCAATGAATTAAAGAAAGCCTTATGTCAAGCACCTGTTCTAGTGACACCCAACTACAGTAAGCCTTTTACACTTTTTGTCACAGAACGTGATGGTACTGCATTATCTGTTCTCACACAAGATCAAGCAGGACAGTACAAGCCCTGTGCTTATTTTTCGAGCACATTGGATCCAGTGGCCCAGGCTCTGCCTGCGTGCCTCAAGTCAGTTGCAGCCACAGCTCTAGTTATCAGACAAAGTGATTCCATAGTGTTAGGACACTCCCTGACAGTACAAGTTCCACACTCCGTGGAAGTTCTTCTAAACCGAACCCAGACTCAACACTTGACAATTGCACGTTTAACAGGTTATGAACTGACACTGTTCCAGCCACACATAGAAATCAGACGCTGCAACATTCTAAATCCTGCTACACTGTTACCGTCAGTTACTTCAAATCCTGCCACACATGACTGTGTGGAAGTTGTTAACACTATGACAAAGCCGAGACAAGACCTGACAGACATTGCATTACCTAATCCCGACCTGACACTCTATGTGGATGGTTCATGTATGAGAACAAGTACAGGAGAACTAGTAGCCGCGTATGCAGTGACTACTGAAACCGAAGTTATAGAAACACATCGTATTGACACCCTGTCTGCTCAAGCAGCAGAGCTAGTCGCTCTGACCCAAGCCTGCATACGTGCCAAGAACCTGAAAGTAAACATATATACAGATTCACGTTACGCATTCGGAGTCGTACACGACTTTGGAGTGCTCTGGCAGGAGAGAGGTTTCATGACTTCTCATGGAACCAAGATTCAGCATGGTTTCCTCATTCAAGCTCTGTTAGATGCAATACATTTACCGACAGCTATTGCCATCATGAAGTGCAAGGCACATACGAAAGTTACTGACATTATTTCCCAAGGTAACGATCTAGCAGATCGAACAGCCAAGCTTACAGCTCAGACTCCAGACATTCCAGTTAACACGACACAGACACTCACTCTAGATCCGACTACTTGTATGACAGTTAAGGACCCTACACAAGATGTCATAGACATACAGTTACACGCTACTCCCGAAGAAATCAAGAAATGGTCTGAACAAGGAGGGGTCCAGACAGATCAAGGATGGTTGACGAAGGGAAAAGCCACATGGTTTCTCCCCGACTCTATGGTTCAAGTCATTATTAATACCGCACATAGCCCAGCACATCTAGGAGAAAAGGCTATGTTAGACAGTATTCAGAACCTTTGGTTCAACAAGCACTTACGAGCTGCAGCCAAGCAGAAAGTCCGTACCTGTATGATATGTTGTCAGTTCAATCCAGGTAAAAGTGTCCCGGTGGAACAAGGTGGATTCCAACCTCCTGACCACCCTTTTGAAGTCCTCCAGATGGATTATATTCAGATGGAGCGATGTCGAGGTTTTAAGTATGTCCTCGTAGTTGTATGTGCTTTGTCCAGGTGGACAGAAGCATATCCAGTTCCAGATTACACAGCTGCGACCACTGCCAGGCAGTTGGTTCGTGAATTCTTTCCCCGCTATGGACTCCCTAGGGTCGTGTATTCAGATAACGGCCAGCCATTCTCATCTGAGCTCATGAAACATGTTTCCCTTCTGTTAGGGTACCAGTGGAAGTTCCATTGTGTGCGCCATCCTGAAGCAGCCGGTCTCGTGGAGAGACATAATCAGACCCTGAAAATTCGCACTGCGAAAATATGTAAAGAGAAAGGTGTAGACTGGCTAGTTGCCCTGCCAGTTGCTTTATTTTTTATGAGGATGGTTGCACATTCCATATCAGGTCTGTCCCCGTATGAGGTCGTATTCGGCCGCCCCCCAAACATGTGGGGTACACCTAGACCCCGCAGTATTACAGATGTTTCCAGTAATATGCTGACAGATTACCTAGCTTCCTTGATGTCTGCCCTACACTCTTGTCGTTCACAGGTTGCCGCCGCATTTCCAGACAACACCGAGGTGAAACCGCATGAGGTCATTCCAGGCGATCTGGTGTTGGTGCGGAATTTTGATCGTTCAAGTCCGCTGGAGCCCCGCTGGAAGGAGCCCCGCCTCGTATTGCTTACAACAAGGACTGCCGTAAAGCTCGAGGGGAGGAAAGGCTGGGTCCACCTGACCCACATAAAGAAATTCCATGGAGTACCAGAAAAGACTTTTGCTAAGGACTACCTCATTCCTAAAGACTGCCTAAAAACAGACTCTGAACTCAAAGTTCCCCTATTAGAGAAAACTCCGCAACAGGAGTATAAAGAGAAACTCAGGTCTAGTAAAATAAGTCAGCCAGTTTAATTGTCTAAGTCCCTCTCGGGTGAAACGGTTAGACAGGTTCCTGACATGTATGAGATAGACCCACACAGTGAGAGAGTTAGTCAAAATTCTAAACGATGTATTATTATTCTATGTTTTCTAGTATTTTTGAGTCTTATGGTTACCTGCACAAGTTATGCGTTACATTTATGTTTTCCAGTTCCACATGTAAAAATGTTTTCTAATGCTACAGTAGAGCACACATTTAGTGATCTGCCTCCTCACGAGCTATCCTATCGTCTTGCTATGCGTAATAATACATTCATTCGAATGTTGCACTATTCACACCAGACCAGCAATGCCACAAATTGTTGGGTGTGTGGTCGACTCCCCCCTTTCCAGACACCGAAGGGAGTTCTGCCACTCTTTCCTTATCCGTTCTCACATAATGGTTCGTGTGGAGCATGGTCCACGTTAACATCATCCTCCAATGATATGTCCCTTCTGAATAGAACATGTTTTCCAGACAAGCAGGGTCTCTCCCATAGAACAGGGTTAGAACTAGAAAATGAAGTATATGATTTAGGTAATTCTTCTTCGAATTTCATGGTCCTGAATGTTCAGTCCGATACTACTCCAGATTTGCCTGCTATTTCAGTACTACCAGTCAAAGGCGAATTATGTATCAGAAAGAATGGTTCCGCACATGTAGGACATAGTGATTGTACTACTGTGGTCGAGTATAGTGACAGTGGGAAATCTATTTTCAAAGCCTCACGTCATTCTTATTTTATTTGTGGTCAGACCGCATATGTTCGTCTGCCCCTCGATTGGGATGGAACATGTTACATTGCCTTCCTACTGCCACCAGTTTTTCTAGCCCCATCTGATTATCACAGAAACACACATCTAGTACACGTTAGACATAGAAGGGAGATCGAGTCCCCAATTGTCGATCAAACTGAAACTACTCTAGAACAGTATCAAGACTTTAATAAAGGTTTCTTCTTCTTTATAGGACCTATCCAGAATAGTAAGTTAATACGTAGGTTAACCAGAACCCTTGAAGCAGTAGTGAATGAGACTACTTCCGCTCTAGGTAATTTAACTGAAGAGCAATCTGCTATGAGATTTGTCGTGCTCCAAAATCGTCTCGTTCTTGACGTCATACTGGCCGATAGAGGAGGAGCATGTAGAGTCATCGGATCTAGTTGCTGCATTTTCATTCCTAATAACGCGCCGTCTGTTTATTCAGCTATAACCAGACTTCATGAAATTGCCCATCAGTTACACCAGAATCCAGGCACCTGGACATGGTCCGGTTGGCTCTGGAGTATCATATCTGCTTGGGGATGGAAAGTATTGTCATTCCTAGGTATTGCAGTAATGATCATATTCAGTTGCTGCCTCTGTATACAATGTGGTCCTGCGATTTGCGGCATGTGTGCTACCTCTTGTATTCCCAGTCCTAAGTCCCGTTCCAAGACAATTCGAGACAAGCAAATGATGCTATATGAAATGATAGATGGTATCATGAATATTGATGTTTCCTGATGGAAACGTAGGGCACAAGGAGGGAATGTGGAAAAGTAAATTTTGCCATGTTATATGTGCCTACGTGTTCCCCATTTTATGTTATATGTGCATGATCGATATGCATGTATTCCTCTCTGATCGATTAAAAACGCAATTACAGTTGTGTCCATCTCTAGTATGCCAGTTTCCAGTCATCGTGAAAACAACGAATATTAGGCCTATGTAAACCTACGTTGCCACATTTCACAGTGTGCACGTTAATTCATTGAATTGTCCCCGTTTCTAGGCCTCAAAAGGGCCCGGACTCAGATTCAGCTCCTGTCTCCTGAACCCTCTCCGAGGAGCGATACAGCCCCCACCTGCATCCCTGACCCTTAGCTTACTTCCTGCCTCACAGTGCCCGGCCCGGCCTGGCTCTGCCTCCCAGTCTGCCAAGAGTATGTTATGTTCCTAGTTATCAGTCCAGCCCTCCTTCTCTGCATTCCTAAGCTACTGAATCGCATCAATAGTTTCCGTCATGGTCTAGCCTTTATGTCTCCATGTAAGAGAAATATTGTATTAATATTCATAGAATATTCCTCTCACACACAATACATGTAGAATTATGCACGCATCAGTCTTAAAGTCTATTAGCCTTTGCCCTGATAACTTTTGGATTCTATCAACATGTACTCTAAACACCAGATACCAGATATGCCTTGGGTACATGTCGCTCTGACACTCCAGACTTTAGTCTCCTCTTCTAGCGCAGAAGTCATAGCCCCAGTTCTCCTGGTAACACGTCATTGCCCGTTTGCGCGCACCACTAGGTTAGAGGTCCCAGCTGCTCAGGTAGCCCCCTCCATGTTTCCGCCCCATTTATGACATTTCTGTTACGTTTACATCACATGTCTATGTATACGCCCTGTACACGCCTTCTTGTTACATCATTTTGCCCTTATCTTTCGCGACTGCTACGAGTCACGCCTACTGCTACGCCTACTGTATTGAATGTAATGCATTTGTTTTGATATATATATATTGTGAATTGTTACAAAAAGTTGTCCTTCCCCCATTATTTCCAGATCCTGTCCCCGGCAGCTGCCTTCATTCCCTTCCCGTACAGGCTGTCCTGTTCCTGTCCTTTATGCCTGATTAAAGCCTGTTGACTCAAGATACCTCGAATCCTGACTCTTATTTATTGAGCTACCTGTTTTATTGATTATATGAAAAATAGTACCGGTAATTAATTATTTATTTACCACAAGGGCATTCCAGGACCGCGCTGCTTGGACAGAGATAGACTGACCCCCCAATCTCACATATCTGACTTTGGGCGTAGACATCAGAAGGAGATTGGCTGATCGAAGAGCACGGCGAGGGGTATAAAAAGTGAACCTCTTGTGCAGATATTGTGGTCCTTGTTGATGCAGGGCTCGAAAGGCCAGGACCAGTGATTTAAACACAATGCGATGGGCCACCGGGAGCCAATGAAGCTTTCGAAGATGGGCATGTGCACTAGTTCTTCTCGGGAGATGGAACAGAAGTCGCACCGCCGCATTCTGTATGATCTGCATTCGATTTATAAGATATTTAGGGAGACCGCTAAAGAGAGCATTGGCATAATCCAGCCTTGACAGGATCAAAGCGCGCAGAACCGTCTCTTTTGCTTCCCTATGAAGGAGCAGAAGGAACCTTTTGAGTGACTTGAGGGTCGCAAAGCAGGTCGCAGTAAGTTTTTTTAAGTGAGCTTCAAACCTAAGATCCTGTCCGAACCATACCCCCAAGTTTTTGACTGGGCCTCCGAGAGAGCTGGGACATGCAAAATCGGTCGGCCAAATAAGGTCCTTAAAATTGGCCGGAAAATTGCCATAAAATAGCAGCTCTGACTTGTCCTCGTTGCATTTAAGCTGGGCTGAGACGAGCCACCGGAAGACATTGGACAGACAGGAGCAGACGACACGGGCGTCTAAGCAGTTCTTAGGCCAGGTAAACAGCAGCTGCGTGTCGTCAGCGTACGCCATTATTTTGGCTCCCCACTGCTCTGCCAGATGAATCAACGGGGTCATATAGACGTTGAACAGCAGAGGGCTTAACGTCGAGCCCTGCGGCACCCCTGTAGAGAGCTTCTTGGGTGACGAGGCATATGGAGGCATCCATACTTGCTGCGTCCTCCCTGACAGAAACGAAGACAGCCAGGCCAAAACCGCACCCGACAGTCCCACCTCTGCCAGTCTTGTCAGCAGCTGAGCATGGGGTACCGTATCAAAGGCGGCAGATAAGTCCAGCAAAACCAGGACCGCTCTGCCGCCTCCGTCCAGACATTCCCTAATGGCCTCTGAAACTTCCACCAAAGCCGTCTCAGTGCTAAAAGCCGCCCTGAAACCCGATTGAGCCGGGTGCAGGGCCTGAGAGGACTCAATGATATTATTCAGTTGCCTAAAAACAACCTTTTCACAAACTTTTGCTAGTGCCGGGAGCAGCGATATCGGACGATAACTGGAAGTAGCTAGGGGATCCAGACCAGGCTTCTTTAGCAGGGGAAGGAGTTTCGCCTGTTTCCAACAAAGGGGAACAGAAGCAGAGGCCAAAGACAAATTAAAAACCTGAGTGACCTCCTGATACACCAGGCTCGCCGCTCCCCCCAGAACCCTGGCAGGGTACGGGTCAGAAGGTGAACCCGACTTTAATGTCTCCAAGATAGCCAGCACATCAGCTTGCGAAGCTGGCTCAAAGGTGGAGAGTTGACTGACGGGTTGCTTCACACCAGAACTGATGATAGGCAGTAGAGGCTGAAGGAGACCACAGGAATTTTGGAGCTCCTCTTGGATTTTAACGATTTTATTGTCAAAAAAACATGACAGTTCCTCGCACCAGAGATCGGATGCCGGAAGAACTGGAGAGGCAGCACAAGGAGAAAGGAAGCTCTGAACAATGGCAAAGATTTCTCTGCCATTGTTGTCCGCCTTCTCAATCCTTCTTGAGAAGTACCTACTTTTGGCAGCCTTAATTTCGGCATAGTAAACCTTCTGAGCCCTCCGCAAATTGCTCTTCAGTTCAGGACGGAACTCAAGGCGCCAAGCTCGCTCCAGCTTTTTACAGCCGGATTTGAGTTCCCTGAGAGCATGGGAGAACCAAGGTTTAGAGGGAGATGACCTGACCCGCTTGCTACCACCTTTATTAATGGGCAAGACGGCACTTTGTTCAACCCAGGCGTTAAATGATTCCACCGCAGACTCTAGGTTTGATGACAGAGTCGGCCGGATAGACATAAGAGAATCCGAAAAGGTGGTTAGATTTATTCGCTGGGAGTGTACTTGAGAGGCAGGCAATTCCCTCGGCCCTTTTGGGTTTAGGGGCCAGGTGAACAGAATTAAGGCATGGTCCGACCAAGTAACCCTCCTAGGGGGAGACATAGTGATCTCGAAGTTAGAGCAAACCAAATCTAACCAGTGACCAGCCGCATGGGTGGGGAAGTTCACCCATTGTGTAAGGTGCGCCAGCGAGAGGACTCCAGCTAGACCCATCGATTCCGGTAGATCCACCGCGTCCATGTGAATGTTAAAATCCCCCAAAAGGAGATAGAGAGAATTTAAGGGCGCGGGGAACGATAACCTCCTCAATATTACCAGCAAAACTGCCCGCTTAGCCAGGGGGGCAGTAAAGTAAGGTGCCTCCCAAGGTGAAATGAGGGGAGAGGACCACAGCAAAGTGTAGCTTTTCTGTGCCGCCAAGTAGATCGGGCGGTTCACTCACCACTGCCCAGTGGTCCCGATAAATTACTGCCACACCACCGCCCCTGCCAATCGATCAATCCATCCTGGCAATCCTGAAGCCGCGTGGTATAGCCAGTTCAATCACCGGCATACAGGACTCAGTGAGCCAGGTTTCGGTGATGAAAAGGAGGTCAAACTCCTTCTCATCAAGCAGCTCGAATATGTCGGCCGCATGGCTGACCATTGATCTAGTATTAATCAGGCCAGCTTTAATAATATCTAGATTAGTCCTAGGTGCGTTGACAGGGGAATGTTGGCTAGTAAAACAAAACCCGCATGCCGGGCAACGATGATGCATAGCCTCTAGCACCTCCCATTGTTTGGCGGCATCGCAGCTGAAGGTATTGAGGGCAACACTTTCCCTAATGTTGCACTCACTGGAATGGGAATAGTAAATTTTACCCCTCTGCTATCCAATACATTCCCTACTGGTGCACTCACTGGAGTGGGAATCTTTAATTTTAACCCTCTGCTATCCAACACTTTCCCTACTGTTGCACTCACCGGGGTTGGAACAGTAATTTTTACCCCTCCACTATCCAACACTTTCCCTACTGTTGCACTCACTGGAGTGGGAATAGTAATTTTTACCTCTTCTCTATCAAGCACTTTCCCTACTGTTGCACTCACTGGGGTGGGAATAGTTAATGTTACCCCTCTGCTATACAACATTTTCCCTACTGTTGCACTCACCGGAGTTGGAATAGTCATTTTTACCCCTACGCTATCCAACACTTTCCCTACTGTTACACTCTTTGGAGTGGGAATAGTAATTTTTACTGCTCCGCTATTCAACACTTTATCTACTATTGCACTCACCGGAGTGGGAATATTTTTTTTTACCCATCCGCTATCCAACACTTATCCTACTGTTGCATTTAGTGGAGTGGGGATAGTAATTTTTACCCCTCCACCATCACACTTTGTCTACTGTTGCACTCTTTGGAGTGGGAATATTAATATTTGACCTTCTGCTATCCAACACTTTCTCTACTGTTGCTCTCAATGGAGTGGGAATAGTACATTTTCCCCTCCGCTATCCAACACTTTCCCTACTGTTGCACTCACCGGAGTTGGAATAGCCATTGTTACCCCTCCGCTATCAAGCACTTTCCCTACTGTTGCACGCACTGGAGTAGTAATAGTAATTGTTACCCCTTCTCTATCAAGCACTTTCCCTACTGTTGCACTCACTGGAGTGGGAATAGTTAATTTTACCCCTCTGCTATCCATCATTTTCCCTACTGTTGCACTCACTGGGGTTGGAATAGTCATTTTCACCCCTCCGCTATCCAACACTTTCCCTACTGTTGCACTCTTTGGAGTGGGAATAGTAATTTGTACCGCTACGTTATTCAACACTTTCTCTACTGTTGCACTATTTGGAGTGGGAATAGTAATGTTTACCCCTCTGCTATTCAACACTTTCTCTACGATGCTCTCACTGGAGTGGGATTAGTAATTTTTACCCCTCTGCTATCCCACACTTTCCATACTGTTGTATTCACTGAAGTTGGAATAGTACATTTAATTCCTCTGCTATCCAACACTTACCCTACTGTTGCATTTACTGGCGTGGGAACAGTTATTTTAACCTCTCTGCTATCTAACACTTTCCCTACTGTTGCACTGATTGTATTGTGAAATGTAAGTTTAAATATTTTTTAATAGTTTAATGTTTAAATTTATTATAGATTTTTGTTTTTTTACATTTTAAATTAATAATATATATTTTTATTTTAAACTTTTAACATAAATTAAAAATAATACCTTATTAATTGTTTTGAAGTAAATATATATGTATACATCATTATGTTTGTGTGTTTATTTTTTTATTAAGTGTATTTATGATATTTTTTTAATGTATATTACATTTATTTTATTTTGTTCAAATTATATTTAATATATATTATTTAATTTTATATTCATATACAAGTCGATATTTTATGCATCTATACTTTTTACATCAATATTTTCGAGTCAATATTTGTGTACTTATCTGTTTAAGTATAGGAGTCGATAATTTTGTTGTCTATATTTTTCACTGGATATTTTTTACATCGATGTTGTGTCAGTGAACCGGATGGTTATTGCATGGGAGGCCTGAAAGAGAGAAGCTGGCCGCCTAGCAGGAGAAAGCAATCAGAAGTTCTCTCACTCAGAAACAATATGTGTCTTGTGAAAGGTTCCCACTATTGTTGTGTGGAATGAAGGCTTGTGCTAAAGGTCCAGGAACAAAGAGAACCGGATGGCTGGCTCACCAGCCTCACAGCTGCCGGCTTAGGGCAGCCACACAGTCAGCAGCAGTCCCAGCTGTCACAGGAGACCAGTGATAGGAAAAAAATTAAGAGCAAGATTTAGAAGCTTGTTTACAGAAATGCAGCAGCTGAGCTAGTGAAAAGAGGACCATCCTGTCAAATGCTTTTCAACAAAGAAAAAAGCGGTTCCTGAACAGATTTTAAAATGGTGACCTGTGTATTTATATATTATTTAGTCACTGCTCTCGGGGAGGTTTGAACATAGCAAGAGGCATGCCAAATGCTTGCCATGGACAAATGGGGAGAAAGAATAGGAGAGAGACAATGGACCCTGCAAATGAGAAGCCTTTGCTCCACAGAGTAAATACAGCATATCTCGAACAGGAGACCTAAAGAGGGAATGAAAACCTGTCTTTTTGCATGAAGAGAGTGTGTTTTATTGGAGATCAGACCAAAACACCAGAGCACTGTGTCAAAGCAAAGCCGCACCTGGCCTTTGATTTCATATCATACAGTGCCACAAGTGTCAAGTGTAGGTGGGGAAAAGTCTGGGAATTATTCTTGTTTACAGTCTTTATTTCGCACGAGCCAAGACAGAGATTTCTCTGTAAGTTCCATCTTAAAATATGTTTGCCAGATGTTCCACTTACCATCTGTTTACATGTTCAGAGGCGAAGCATTATTAACACTATTTTTTACTACAGCAATGCTTTACACTAGGAAAAGTTGGGAAAACTCTTCACAAAACTGCAGGTCCCACCAAATTGTGCAGGTAGACAGATTTTAATCACAATATTTGGTCAAGATTATGATCTGGTAATGCGCCAAAAGAGTGACACTGATTGCAAGTGTATGATCAGCGACCTACTGCGATTGCAAGCGTTTAAAAATAAGGTGTAGCCACCAACTACCTTTAAATTGTATGTCAATGTCTTCAATCAGTCTCCCCGAACAAAGTAACTGTTCCCCAATTCACATGAATACTGATAATGGGGAAATCTCAGGGTAATCAATCTTTGGAAATTTAGAAAATGTGGCACCATTACCTTTAATTGCCATTACCCATGTTTCCGTTGAAGGTGATTGATCTTGGCCACCGTATTTTGCCCCAGGAGAGCTCCTTCATAAACATGGGCAAATAATCAAATGCAAATAAACAATTTTAGTCAATAATGGGAGTTGTGAGTACTTTTAAAGGGATTTATTTTCTAATTAATATTTAAGATTCTCTAACTCTTCATTTATTAGTCAGGTATCATTCAGGTTACAGAAAGGATAATAGAAAATTAAGTTAATACAGAGCATATCATAAATGGCATATAGCGTGATCCATAGGAAAGAATCCCTATGCTAAGAAAATGAGGCACAAATGATGTCAGTCAGAACTCTTCAGGAATAGAAGCAAGAGAGAGATTAGCATGAAGCTAAATCAATAATGAATAATTGCAGGCTCACCCATAAAGAGAAATAAGGCATAGGGCAAATAAACCTTGGCAAAGCCAGTTAGTGCAAGCATAAAGCTCGGGGATTTTAATATGTCAGAATGGACAAAACTTCCATCTAATCTGCCTTTGTCTGCCTCAGTTCTGCACTCCAACAAAGTCTGCCCTCTCCTTCCCTGCATCTGTAAATCAGATCTGTTTGGCTCCCTTCAGTTCTGCATCAAAGTCTGAAACTCGTCTGCAGCCTTCCGTCTCTAAATCTGTCAGCAAGGGTTCTGAAACTTCAAAACAAGGAATGCCTTTATATCAAAGAATAATGTTACACAGCCTGTGGTGTGATTTCATTCTGCATCCAACTGGAATCGAGCATTCTCCAAAAAGATACCTCTACCCCTCAGCAGTCTGTATGCGTCATCTATCAGACAGGCGAAGATCTTTCACACAGCATATTCTGCATCTTATTTAATATAACTTCATCTCCTAACCTTCTTTTAAAGACACATTTTATTTCTAAATAAATACATAGCATGAGCTGCAAAAGAACTTTTTAATTAGGCAAGAAACATTAAACAAAACATGGTAATGCACTTTTAAAATATGTGAGTGTTCTATTCTCTATAAAGCAAAGAATGAACAGAGGCTTTGTTTAAACATTTCCAGCAAGTAAATAGATAGGGCTCTGAGGTTTCAAGCTGTAAATCATGTCAAGAGATCAAGGCAGGTTAGCCATTAGTAATGCTTTATTCTATAGGAGATTGTCATGTTCTTTCAATACCCTAACAAGACTACGGCATTCAAGCAGGGACCACTATCTTGAAAGACCTCCTGCGTCGCCTATGGAATTTAATGGAACCACTCACTTTCAAATGAGCCCTGAATGCCTGGCGATCAAAGAAAGCCTTGGTATGAACAACAGCCTGTCTTTCCCCCGATTTGAATGTATGCATCATTTCCAGGCCCCGGGACATTTAGACATCTTTGCACTATGAAAGTATCCAAAACACGATTTATTTTTGTTGTACAGAAGCTTTAGTTCACTGGAGTGTGAATCCTAGTCAGGACAGTATCAGAATAGGATCTGATCAGTTTCTTTCTTCCAGCCCTTCCTCAAAGGAAGAAAGCAACATGTATCAACAGCAAACAACTGTCAAATAAATATAACTCTACCTGCTCCTTCCCTGTTCAGATCAGGACTTTTCTGCAACACCTTTGTTACGCTTACAAATGCTATTTCCAACGTCTTTTTTTCATTACATATCAAGACGACACTATTTATAACATTAAGCCAATCTGTCCCAGTGCCTTTCCTGGTAAAACACCTTTATTTACCCAACTCTCTCTTTATTTTTGTTGTTGTAATTACTTGACATATTTATGTTTAACCTCATAATGCAGCAATAATAGAATTGCGCTGCGGCAATGCCTCATGTGGCAATTCACTTGTATGAAAGGAAATGTTACAGGAAGGCTTGCAACTCGTAGTGCTTCTCCTATATCTCTTTTTTCAGCCCCTTTCTTGTAGGCCACATCCCATTACATGCATTGGCAAAGCCAAAAGCTCTCATTTGGTACACCAGTTAGCTATGCCCATTGTTTAAGAACACCACTATTTTAAGAATGGAATCACATAGATCCTGAGCTCTGAGGGCCACAACAATATACTGCTCTAACTGACACAACCAGGGCACAACAACCTAGATGACAAACTGTAGCAGAGGTGCAGCATAGGTGCCACAGTGCATGCAAAATGCCCCCCCCCATCCAATTGGTTGGGAAGTAAAGTACCACCACAATTGGAGTTCAGTGGGCCCCTAAAAGCCCTTGACTCTGGTCCCTGCACCTGCTGTACTATTGATAGCTAAGCCCTGAGCTGTAGGTGCTGTACAGAAAGGACAACATCACCTCTAACAAGGTATTGTTTGGACAGAGGGCAGAATACCTTCAAACCCTAATATCTGAAAAATTGCCTCAGGTTCTTGAATGATTCTCCCTGCCTTTGAGCCAATGCAAGTGGAAAGGACAAGAATGCACTGTATTCTTCATAAATATAGTGCAGACCTGCCCTTTCACATTGACGTAGGGCAGCGTAGCAAGAAGACTTGGGGCACTGCCTTACGCCAATTCCTCATAAATGAGTCCCATTGTTTTTAGCTACACCTCTGACCACGCCCTCACGCTCACTGATCTTTGGTTGCCTAAACACTGTTTAGTGTTATTTCCCCACCGTAAAAATGATTTGCTGGGGGAATTGGGGGTGTTTATGGTTGTCAATGATGAGGAGTACCAGGTTCTGGCAATTTTTGTCAGGAAGGGGTCTTTATGCCTAAAAATGTTTGACAAGTGGGTCTCGGTATCAAAATGTTTGCAGACCTCTGCCCTATACCCACAACTATCCCTAGCTCAGGGGACGATCTTCTCTCTGACATCTTTCCCCATGCCAATGTTTACTGACTGGTAAGGGCATTAGGTATGTTCTTAATGCTATGAGACTGCATGAGTGGTCACAAAAAGTGGATACATAGATAATAAAGGTGGGGTGCCCGGTAGCCAACGTTGAATACCAAGCAAGTTAACTATGGAGACTGAGAGTAGACATTTGCGGCTCACAGTTTCATTTTGATGATTTGTGTGCTTCCTAACCATCCTTGCGCAGCTTACACCTTGTGCAGCCCAGGCACTGGAAGGGTGAAAAAGGTTTTGATTGGTCGGGACCATTGTCACTGGGAACTGATAACGTTGCGGATATGGTCAGAAATGGTGGCTGGTGAATGTTTCCGGTAGTGAAGATTAAATACGCAAGTATTGTTTTTGTAAATGTTGAACACATACATATTTGGAATACTGACAGGAGCAGACATATTTTTGCTACTACATGTTGAGTGGATAGGTGACTTTTTAGTGCAGATAGTGTTACTTATAAATGCTAAATATATAGATACTATCATTGTTAACTGTTGAACACACAGAACATGCAGCAATAAATACAAAGGCCCAATTCGCAAATCGCATTTTGTAGTCCGTAAAATGGTGCTACAGTAGAACAACTCCCTTACTACAAAATGCAAATCACAAACCTATGGGTGGAATCTCCACTCCTGCCAATCCTATCTTTTCTGTGCGGAAATCTCCACCTCTATGGCACAGCTCTCTGCTAATTTAAGTGTACGATTTTGTAATTATTGTGGGGGGATTGAGAGAGTGGTCAGAAAATGGGGAATAATTACTCAAAAAAGGATGGAGTTCAAGAAAAATTTGAGAGGGATTTAGAAAGGACATGCTGGTAAAAAAAAAGCACAAAAGAATACGAGAATTGTAATTCACAAAATGTGCTCCTAAAGTTACTACAGCCCTAATGGTGTCAAAGTAGGTTCAAATGTACTCCTGTCTAGTTACAGCACTGGAGTAAGTCAAGCACCACAGAATTGCAACAGCCTCCTATAGAAAATAATGGAGACAGGTAAATAAACTAACACCTCAAAGGAATTAATGTTAAATTAATTATATTTGTAGTGATAAAAAATAAGTACAAAGACAAAAATCCAATAAAGGGAACCTGAGACATAAAGTTTTAAAGATTTATGTGGAAAAATGCTAAGAAGCGCAAAGCACCCAAGATAGCCAATTGTTGCGGTGGACCCGTGGCTTGCGCAATTTGATGTCGAATGTAATGGACCACGGGTCAGATACATTGGCCCTGCTACGGCCTGGAAGTAGGGAGATTCTAAACTATTTCTGCGTCTCAATCTAAAAAGGAACTTAGTCATTTTTCTCAGGAAAAATTGTTCTTCACAAGACATAACTGACATTCAATCCAACATCGTGGACTGCTGGTGGAATATTTTTTGCGGTGGGTTCCCTTGAAGCTCTGGAGGAACGTTTTAAAAACATTCCGAAATTTGCCCTTAAAACCAGTGGAGTACGCTTTCAGCCCTGGCAGGATCTCAGGGGGAGCACTTACAGTCTCTCACAGTGTAAAGCAGAGGGCAATAGAAAAGTCCAGCCAAGGTCCGGTTGCCACTGGTCACTTGGGAGTCATCACAGGTATGTTCTTTTCAGTTTGTTAACATTCCTGGAATGGCCCAGGGGATCAGCCTTATGATCCTTAGAGATCTTTCTGTCCTTGGATGCCAAGTGGAAGGGGTCCAACCTCCTCAGGCCATTCTCACAGGTCCCAGATGCCAAGTGCAGCAGCTTCAGTCCACTTGGTATCCTGTCGCACATCCATTAGTGTTCTGATGGGGTGCCATATTTCTGCCTGGCAGTAGTTACTGGTTTTGGATGACTTCTGGACACGTTCTAACCAAGAGGGTGAAAGTTCTGGGTTCAACCTTACCCACCTTTTTTTAGAAGTTCCTGTCAGCCATACTGCACACATGCCCAAAATGCCATGTTCCAGTGCATTTTCGTGATAGCGATAATCTTCAGCGATGCTAAACGTGGGCTCTGAGGACTGGGTTTGTGTTTGGGAGTTTGGTATGAACTCACAGCACTCTTTGCCCTCCCTTGCTTGTTAAGTAAAAATGTGTCAGTTTAGTGGCCATCACGGAGTAGCAGTACTGTTTGCTAAAGGCAAAGGGGGCGGTAAACAAAAACTATTGAAAATGAGATGTTAAGATAAAGGACTTCTTATTTCCTGAAATGCATTGGGGATTGGGTAGTTAATTGTCTTACAATCAATTAATTCATGAATACAAAAAGTTGCAAATAATGAGAGAAATACAATAAATGACACTACTATTATTGAACATGAATGGAGTACAAAGGGATTTAGTAAAATATTGAATATAAACACAAGCATTGAAAAAACGTGAAAGCCTCACAGGACCAGAAAGTGGTGTACCTACAGAACGCGAAGGTAAGGAGGGCTATGCCGGGCGATTTCGTTAAGCTAAGTGAGAGGAGGGAGAACATCTGTTTAGATGCTCCAGCAAATAGGCAGGGGGAATGTGAAAGTGTATTATAATAGCATAGTTAATGATAGGAAAGAGCGCGAGCAACAAGGATTCCTTCTGCTGTATAGCGGCTATAGTCTACTGGCGTAAAAACAGAGATACTGAATGCAAAAATCTGAAGAACTATAAGGTGAAGGAACTATGGATAGCCCTTAAAGCATTAATATGGGATATCTACTAAGAAGGGTGACAAGAGTGGAAGTTAAGTTTTCAGTACACTCACACCAAATAGCGACTAAATATAAGATCGGGGTTTGGAAGAACAGGGGTCCATAACACAGCACTATAAATGACTATTGAAGTAAGTCTAGAGAAAGGAATTTACTGACTAGACATCCCAAAATGGAAGGTATCAAAGGAACCTCACGAACACTTTCCTGCTTTCCTCCAGGTGCCCAATACTCCAACATTGAATATAGGAGGGGCAGGAATCTGATTGAGGTTAACCAATCATACGAGAGCGATTTGATTTATGCTTCGTCACTCTGCATGACCGTCATGACAAGGATGGTCATATGACAAGTGAAAGGATAGAAAAGAAAGAATATCCTCTGTTCAATAAAGTAAGTGTATTAACATATGTATTAGAGAGTCTTGAAAAAGGAGATTAATAAATCGGAATTGGATAGATAGTCTCTCTTTTTCATTATAAGTGACATTGGGCACTAATGTAAAGATATTGCCCCCCACAGAGATTGCGAAAAGGGAAGGATAAGGCCCTTGACTGCATAAATGAGAGCCATAGCATTGGCAACTCATGTAAGAAATTGAACTTTTAATTTTAATTTTTATAAGTGATGACCAATCTAGTTAACACAACTCAATACAGAAAGTACAGAAGAATAGGCGTTTGTATGTATGAACTGACACGGGTATTGATGATTCTAATTGCACATATTTATTTTTAGATGGAAGATGCTATGTTTTTTACTGTCTGTCCTAAAGAAGGTGTATAAAAAGCACAAAAGACACCGAAATGCGTCGACAAGAGGACTATTGTTTTATCTTTTTTGTATAAATTTACTGTATATTGATTATGTATGTGAATATTGTATATTCGATAGTGGACACAGTCTGTCAAAAAAATAGCAACTACAGATTGAATCAATATTGTTTGAACCAACTACATTGACGACTGTGTTATTGATATTACCTGATGTATCTATCATTATTGAAAACAATATGAGTATTATAACAAAACCAACAAACGAACCTTATTTTGCATTTTGTCCTGAGTTGTGTCATGGTAGAAACTAGACGGTCTTGGTATCACTATGGAAAGTAACTCAATAACACAGAAAGAAAATCTATTTTGTCTACAGTGTACCTAGGGGGGGACACAAACACCTTAGAGGGAAAGTGCAAACCACACTTGAGTGTGTGGGAGTACCAGATGGAAATCACCAGTGTCCTCCCACATTTAACACTAAAATAACATTTGAAACAGGTACTGTACCCACAACAAACCCAGAGATGGATGTCTGGAAGGACAAGCACAAAATCCTTCAGCAACCAGACAGGGGTACTCAAGAATTTGATATCAATAGGTCACCCACAGCTGCCACTCTGAATATTCTGTGGAGGTCAGAAGAGCAATCTCTGCCCATTCAGGTCAGACTATTCTTTGTTACTGGGAGGTATTTCACATCACGTTCACACCTATTCCCGGGCTTGAGCATAGACACAGAGGGCTAGCAGAGGCTTAGACTTCTGACTATCAAGGCCAGTAAAGGGTACATTGCTAAAAGTTACTTTTTCTTAACAGATATTAAAAATCTGACTTCACATTGAATTGGATTAAAATAGTCGAATAATTATTTTTCTATCTTGTCTTAAGTATTAGTATTTCAATCTGTACTCTGGTTTTCTACATACAACAGCTAACCCTGTCACAGTGAAACATACCTTAAGGCCTTGTCACCGTATGGGGCATGGTAAAAATGTTCTACATGTCCCACTTTTAAATATCATGCACTCTAGCTTCTGGCTTAGAAGGCTGATATACTAATATTGAAAACAGAGGTTTTTACCTGCTAAAATAGATACATTTAAGAGGTCACACTGCAGCAGTCAGGAAACAATGGTATGCCAGAAGCCATGTTTTCCTTAGGCACACTAATGGATGGCACAAGTGGTGCTACAATCCACAGGCGATATTTAACTTTTCACACCATTTATTTTTTAAACAACATTTTATTGCTTTCCATACAAAGTGCATAGGGCCGTTACGCAACAACGCTGTCAATCAGCAATGTTACTATCAAACTACTTGGAATATGAGTAGGGAAGTACATACCATACAGAGGAACAATCCGTATGAAATGTTGGATTAGCACAATGCCCACTCTCAGTTCTGCGTATGTATTTGTATTCAGTTCTCGCTAAAACCTCCTAACCCCCAACTATCCCCTTCCCTTCTCACACCCCAGCCATGTCACCTAAGTCCAGGTCGTTAATGCGTGGTAGACCTACATACTCAGTAGTACGACGACAGTGAGTGAAGAATCGCTGTAGGGGATCTCGTCCCAGCTAGGCAACCCAATGCCCTCTCTAGAAGTATGACTCCAGGTCAGAAGAGACCTGCCTCTCCCTGCAAACTAACCTGTGTTTGCTGTGGGGTCCCCTGTGGAGGTATCTTTTCACTGTCTTTGGGGGATTTGTGTGCTACAGCTAGCGCTTCCCAAGCTCTCGCCGCTTCTAGTGCCTTCTCACTCCCTATTCGTTTTGCCATCTGTATCCTGGCCACCCCTTCACATTCAGCACATTTAAGGAGCTCTGTCTTCCACCTTGCTATACTTGGACCCTGCTTCACTTTCCAATGCATGGTGATATTTCTCTTGGTCAGGAGTAGCCGTGACATCGGTCAGCACTGTCGTTAACTCCTCCCAGTAACTGTCCAGGAACAAGCAGCCCCAAAACATGTGTTTAAAATGTGCACCTTCTTCATTGCAACGCGGGCAAGCCGCTGAGTGGGTTGGGAAATACTTGTTGAGCTTTTCCAGAGTAAGGTATGCTCTGTGTAGGACATAGAAATGTACTAACTGGAACCTTGCATTCCAGGTGCTTTTCCAGGCTCTCTCCACCAACTCCCCCAAGTCTTCTCCGGCATATCCTCCCCAACGTCAGTCTCCCACTTGAGCTTCAAGTCAGTCAGGGGAAGTAGTGCTTCCAACGACATGCGCTTCTATAGGCATGTCACTGCTGCCATTACCATGTACTGGCACCCCCAGCGATGTCTTTGGTTCACTGAGAACTTCTCCCTAGTGCTTCCGAATAGCCGCAGTAAGGGCTGAATACAGCAGAAAGTCTTCCCTGGGCAAGTCATAACAAGCTTGTAGCTCATTAAATGGGATCATGACTCCCTCCTCACACAGGTCTCCTATATTGGGCAACCCTTGTTCCTGTCAGGAATGATCAGATCCTAGTCCTAAACCGGCTTTCAGCCCCTTGCTTCAGACTGTCAAAAATCCCAAGTGGTATTTGTCCCTACGTCAGTTGGAGTCAGAGGGTAGCCCGGGTTTTAGCAAAAAGTTTCTAGTCCATTCCTTGGGACACTTTGAGCGCTCAGTCAGTTAGCGTTCAAGTGTTCAGACTTCATCGCTCTCTGGTGGCCATTTCGTGCGCGTGCAATTAAGCCGCTGCGCAGTTCAACTGATTTCACTCAGGAGACGGACGTTTTTTCGCGCTCCTTTCTTGACCGCTATTCCTTGCGGTATTTTGACTTGAACTGCTCTGCTCATTCCGCCACCCTTGTGCTGCGGAGTTTTTCCTGAATCTACGTGTGGAATTCCTATGGTGTTCGGGTGCCCGTGTTCACCTTGCCTGAGCTCATCCTTCATCTTTCCTCAGCAGTGTCCGAGTGATAGAGGCTGAATCCATGGAAGGACGGTTCTGGTCCCCTTTGTTTTCTCTTCCCTGCAGTATGCTTCCAACGTCTTGGAGCTGGTAAGAGCTGTCTTTCTTACCTATATTAGCAGAAGTAGTTCGAGCTCAGTCTCTGCAGTTACCCCTTGGAGCTCGATATCTCTGTAAGGACTATTCAGTATTCTATGTTGACACCTACCAGTCTCTCCTGTGAGAACTCCACAATTATTTTCGTTTTCAGACAGGTTTAGTGTTAGTGGAGTTGGAGTCTTGTGTCAGAACATTCTTACTAATTGAGCGCTCTGGACAGACATTCTTATTCCTGCGCTATTTACAAGAACTGTTGAACAATCCTCAGTACTTCTCCTGGAGCACTCTGTTGGATTACAGGTGTCAGCACTCTTCAGACTGTGTTAAGTTGACTGGTTCACTTCAAGTAGATGAAAATATATATATATATTTTTGCTTACCACCTTTAGAGTTTCAGCACCAGTTGAAGATCTATTGAGAAGAATTCTTGATGAGAGTTGGAAATTGACTTGAACTATGCCTATTCTTAAATGGTCAATTTAATATAGAGCGAGGCTATTGCACACACACACATTCAGGTAAAGGTTAGCCTGGGAACCCATAGTCAAACTCTAGTCTGGGTTGCTAGAACTGTAGTAATTTTCTGCTTGCTGTTTCAGGTGAAGCAACTCATCTCAGAAGAATAGAGGTGAAGACACCGGTGTGGCAGTCTCTCTGTTTTTTCTTCCACTTCCCCTTTCCCCCTCATCTCTGAGTCCAGAGCTCTCTGGGTTAGCGGTGTAGGGGAGTTGGGAAATTGACTTCATACCCTTCAGTCTGACGCTCCTACGGAATCTGGAATTCCAGGTACTGATTCTGGACAGATTGAAGTGCCAGCAGTTGCCTTCCGTCTGGGCGTCATGGCTGAAAGTTTTGATGTTAAGGCTCTGGGTTCCATCTTAGAAGGGTTGCAGAAACAGTTGAGTGAGACTAGCGAGGAGGTCAGAAAATTTAATCAGGAAACTAGTTATCTACGCCAGCGCCTCAATGAACTCACCATTAGCCCCAGTCCTAATTTTGGAGGTCAGAAGCCACAAACCTTTAGCCCCTCGCCTTCTTCTTCAGAGCTTACGACTCAAGTAGTGCATGCTATGTCCCCTACAATACCGTTAGCCCCTCCAGAGAGATTCTTGGGAGATCCACATAAGGCACAGGTTTTTGTCACCCAATGTTCATTGCATTTTTTGTGTAAGCCAATTATTTTTAAGGAAGACCAATCTAAAGTGGCGTTCATGCTGTCTTATCTGAGTGGCCATGCTGCGGCGTGGTCCATGCCATTGGTATCCAACAATGATCCTGTGTTATATAATTTTGAAAATTTCAAAACAGAATTTTTGCGAATTTTTGATCGAAGAACAATATCACAGTCAACTGACAATGAGCTTTTGGATTTGAAACAAGGGAACAGAGAGCTAGTGGCGTATCTAGCTCAGTTTAATAAACTGATTGTGGAAACTAAATGGCCTGAAGCCAAGAGAGCAGCCATTTTTTACCGGGGTCTGAAGGATGAATTAAAGGATGGTTTGGCTCAGATTCCTAAGAGGCCTACATATGTGTCCGAGTTAAGAGATCTAGTCTTACAAATTGATCAAAGACAATCGGAAAGACGATCTGAACGTCGGAAAGAGATTCGACCCATTCCACCAAGATTTTGATCGAATACGAACTGACGTGATAAAGGCTAAAGAAGAAGTTTCTTCTGAAGAACCAATGCAAAATGGCACTGTTCGAGGTCCGCTTAGCAAAGACGAAAGAGAAAAGAGACGTGTTGTGAAGCTGTGCATGTATTGTGATGGGTCTGGTCATTTTGTGAAAGAGTGTCCAAGACGGCCCAAGACTGCTTCATGGGTAAAAGACTAGCTCCACCAGTAGACGGAGTTGCTCTGGTGGAAGCTGATCCGAAGACAACTCCCAACCCTCAACTTTTGGCTAATACCTTGCAATCTTCTGCTCCTCATCTCGTCCTATCAAGTCAAATCTCGTTTGGAGATGCCAGATTTGCTACAGAGGCTATTATGATAGACTCTGGAGCCACTGGGAATTTTTGTGACTTTCAATTTGCTAGAAGTTTGGGCATTCAGTTTGTAAAAAAATTAAGACCTGAACCTGTGCGAGCTGTGGATGGAACTCCTCTATCCTCCGGTCCTATTACGTTTGATACTGAAGTGATTACAGTTTTGGGGCCTGGAGAACATCGCAGTTTCATCAGTTTTAATTTAATTGATGCCCCGCAATTTCAATTGATTCTGGGATTACCTTGGCTCACGGAACACAACCCAAGTATAGATTGGGCAAAGCGAACTGTTGAGTTAAGTTCTGAATATTGTTTGAGACATTCTTTTATTCCACATCACAAAGTGTGCGAACCCTCTCAGTCCTTTTGTTTGGCAAATTAACCACAGATGATTTGTACTGTTGAAGTTCCGGAAATCCCAGAAGAATATCAAGACTTAAAATCGGTGTTTGATGAAAAAGAGGCGCAGAAACTCCCTCCTCATCGGGAATATGATTGTAAGATCGAGTTGGAGCCTGGAGCATCGTTGCCATGTAGTCGGATACATGCCCTTTCAGAATCTGACATCAGCACTTGAAAGAATATCTCGATCAGAACCTGGACAATGGTTTTATCAGACCATCTCAGTCTCCAGTCTCCTCTCCTCTTTTTTCATTCCCAAGAAGGATAAGAGTTTGAGAAGTTGCATTGATTATAGGGCGCTAAATTTGATTACAAAGAAAAATCGATACCCGTTACCACTCATTTCTGAACTCCTGGACCAAGTCAAGGATGCCCACATTTACACCAAATTGGATCTGAGGGGGGCTTACCATCTGGTGCGGATGGCGGAAGGAGATGAGTGGAAAATGGCATTTCGTACGAGATTTGGATTATTCGAGTACCAGGTCATGCCTTTTGGGTTATGCAACGCCCCAGCTGCGTTTCAACATTTTGTTAACGACATTCTTCGAGAATTTTTGGATCGGTTTGCTGTAGTCTACATAGACGACATTCTCATTTTTTCCAAGAATGTTGAAGAACACATTCTTCATGTACGAGCCATCCTGGAATGTTTATTGGAGAATCAATTATATGTCAAATTGGAAAAATGTGTTTTTCACTCGTCCAGAGTCGAATTTTTGGGCTTTATTCTCTCCCCCAAAGGAGTGTCTATGGATGACACAAAATTAAAGGCAATCAAGGATTGGCCTGCTCCTAGATCTGTTAAAGAAATACAAAGCTTTTTAGGCTTTGCTAATTTCTACAGACGCTTCATTCAAAACTTTTCTGAAAAAGTGAGTCCCATTACACGTTTGCTCAGAAAAAATGAAAGGTTTCTGTCGGGTCCTGAAACTGAGGAAGCCTTTCAATTTCTGAAAGAATCTTTTATCACAGCACCAATTTTAGAACATCCAGACCCGAGGGAACCATTTTTTGTTGAAGCGGATGCTTCTAATTGGGCCATTGGAGGAGTTTTGTCGCAGCGCCAAAAAAACATAGGGCAGCTTCACCCGGTAGCTTATCATTCTCGGAAATTATCATCGGCTGAAGTCAATTATCCAATCGCTGACAAGGAACTGTTAGCGGTGAAGGAAGCATTTCAAGAATGGAGGCATTATTTGTTAGGAGCTAGACATGTGGTCACGCTATTCACGGATCATCGAAACCTGCAGTTTTTGAAATCTGCCCGAACCTTGACCCCACGACAACTCAGGTGGTCTTTCTTTTTCGCAGATTTTGACTTTGTACTTACCTACAAGCCTGGAGTTGTTAATGGGAAGGCTGATGCGCTTTCACGTTTGAATTTGGGTGAAGATCCTGAAGTTAGGCGAGAAGAGTTCATCATTCCTAAGGAAAAAATTGTGGCTGTTTCTGTGGATTATGATCTGGAAAACAAAATCAAGGAAGAATTTCAGAAAGGAGATTACTTGAATTGGGAATCCAAAGGTCCAGATCGATCAGTCAAGGATGGAAAAACGTATTTTCAAGGTAGAATGTTTGTTCCTGGTGAGAAACTACAAGAAGAGACTATCCGTTTGTTTCATGATCAGCAATTGGCTGGTCACAAGGGAGTAACAAAGACTTTGGAGCTTTTGAAGCGAATTTTTGATTGGCCTGGCATGGACACTCAGGTTAGACAGTATGCCGCCACTTGTGAACAATGTATTAAAGGAAAAAGTGTTAGACAACCACCACATAGCCTCCTCATGCCCTTGCCTGTTCCCCCTTACCCATGGCATACTGTGTCCATGGATTTTATTGTAGATTTGCCATCTAGTCAGGGGAATTCAGTCATTTGGGTTGTGGTCGATCTATTTACTAAGATGAGTCCCTTTGTTCCTCTTAAGGTTCTTCCTAATGCTACTCAATTGGCTACCCTGTTTATCCAACATGTGGTAAAATTGCATGGAATACCAAAGGTGGTGATCTGTGATTGGGGTCCTCAATTTGTGTCTCGATTCTGGAGACCTTTTCTGAAGGGTTTGAGAGTTGACTCCCGTTTGTCCACCAGTTATCACCCTGAGACTGATGGACAGACGGAGAGAGTAAATCAGGACCTTGAACAATATCTACGTTTGTACTTAATGGAACAAGAAGGAGAGTGGCCATCTCTACTTAATACTGCTGAGTTTGCATATAATAATTCCGTTCACACAGCCACTGGTTTTTCCCCTTTCTTTCTGAATTCAGGCAGACATCCCAATATGCTAGTGGGTAGAGTTGAGGTAGATGTACCATCAGCGGGGGAGATATTCCAGAATTTGCAACAAGCCTATCAGCTGGCCTCAGCTAATCTAGTTAAGGCAAAAGAAGCTTACAAGAAGCAGGCTGACAGGAGGCGCAAGGAAGGTCCAGTTTTTGAACCTGGGGATCAAGTTTGGATCTCAACTCGCCATATGCGTTTGAGAGGTTATCGATAGTTTCAGCCAAGGTTCGTGGGTCCATATCCAGTTGTTCGAATGGTTAATCCGGTGAGTGTTAGGGTAAGTCTGCCAAAGACATTAAAGTTTCATCCTACCTTCCATGTGTCTTTGATCAGACGAAACCCTCCTAATCTTCGGAAGGTTCTCCCACCAGCTCTAATTCAGGTCCAATCAATTGATGAATTTGAGGTCAAAAGGATTCTAGACTCTAAGATCAAGAGAGGGAAATTATTTTACTTGATGGATTGGAAGGGTTATGGTCCAGAGGAGAGGTCCTGGGAACCAAGCACTAACGTTCACGCCCCCAGATTGGTGAAAGAGTTCCATAAGACACATCTACTGAAGCCTATAGAGGGGGTCTTGGTGGGGGGTACTGTCAGGAATAATCAGATCCTAGTCCTAAACCGGCTTTCAGACCCTTGCTTCAGACTGTCAAAAATCCCAAGTGGTATTTGCCCCTACGTCAGTTGGAGTCAGAGGGTAGCCCGGGTTTTAGCCAAAAGTTTCTAGTCCATTCCTTGGGACACTTTGAGCGCTCAGTCAGTTAGCGTTCTAGTGTTCAGACTTCATCGCGCTCTGGTGGCCATTTCGTGCGCAAGCAATTAAGCCACTGCGCACTTCAACTGATTTCACTCAGGAGACGGATGTTTTTTCGCGCTCCTTTCTTGACCGCTATTCCTTGCGGTATTTCGACTTGAACTGCTCTGCTCATTCCGCCACCCTTGTGCTGCGGAGTTTTTCCTGAATCTACGTGTGGAATTCCTATGGTGTTCGGGTGCCCGTGTTCACCTTGCCTGAGCTCATCCTTCATCTTTCCTCAGCAGTGTCCGAGTGATAGAGGCTGAATCCACCGAAGGACGGTTCTGGTCCCCTTTGTTTTCTCTTCCCTGCACTATGCTTCCAACGTCTTGGAGCTGGTAAGAGCTTTCTTTCTTACCTATATTGGCAGAAGTAGTTTGAGCTCAGTCTCTGCAGTTACCCCTTGGAGCTCGATATCTCTGTAAGGACTATTCAGTATTCTATGTTGACACCTACCAGTCTCTCCTGTGAGAACTCCACAATTATTTTCGTTTTCAGAGACAGGTTTAGTGTTAGTGGAGTTGGAGTCTTGTGTCAGAACATTCTTACTAATTGAGCGCTCTGGACAGACATTCTTATTCCTGCGCTATTTACAAGAACTGTTGAACAATCCTCAGTACTTCTCCTGGAGCACTCTGTTGGATTACAGGTGTCAGCACACTTCAGACTGTGTTAAGTTGACTGGTTCACTTCAAGTAGATGAAAATATATATATATTTTTTTGCTTACCACCTTTAGAGTTTCAGCACCAGTTGAAGATCTATTGAGAAGAATTCTTGATGAGAGTTGGAAATTGACTTGAGCTATGCCTATTCTTAAATGGTCAATTTAATATAGAGAGAGGCTATTGCACACACACATTCAGGTAAAGGTTAGCCTGGGAACCCATATTCAAAATCTAGTCTGGGTTGCTAGAACTGTAGTAATTTTCTGCTTGCTGTTTCAGGTGAAGCAACTCATCTCAGAAGAATAGAGGTGAAGACACCGGTGTGGCAGTCTCTCTGTTTTTTCTTCCACTTCCCCTTTCCACCTCATCTCTGAGTCCAGAGCTCCTTGAGTTAGCAGTGTAGGGGAGTTGGGAAATTGGCTTCATACCCTTCAGTCTGACGCTCCTACGGAATCTGGAATTCCAGGTACTGATTCTTGACAGTTCCATCCATATCCCCAACCTCTGCCAATGACCTCCATGCGGTAAGGCCCCACACATAAGTAATGGGATTTCCGGTGCATAAGGGCGTCTAATTTGAGCCCTCCTCAGGTATCTGTTCCAGCACTTTCGTGCCATGCCGAGCTCTGTGGTGAGGGTTGTGGTCCTGACAGGAATCTGCAAGACAATGCGGGACAGCAATTGAAGGGACCCAAATTCTTCTCTCTATTCTTCCATCCCCCTGGTACTGTTCGCTACCCATTGCGTGCGCAAATGAAATTACGCTGCTAAATAATAGGTCTCATAGTCAGGGACTGCTAGCCCACCTTCCGCTCTTGGTAGCAGAAGAGTAGCAAGTGCTGCTCTTTGTCTACCAGTACCCCAAATGAATCCTGTGATCATCGATCGGAGCTGGACAATGTACTTAGGGCCCCATTAGGATGTTGGGCGGATCGCCACCGCCATGCGGGCGGTGGTGATCCGCCCAACATCCTTCCCCGCCTGCCACCCATTTCCCCCCGCCATATTACTATGGCGGGGAGGACCACGGCGGACGGAAAGACCGTCCACCGGGCAGAAAAGGCTTCTATATGGTGGCGGTGTCTGTTAGACACCGCCATCCATATTAGGAAGGCAGCGGGAACATGCAACGCCACCACGGAAAGGCATGCGGAAATCTCCTGCGCAGACCCGTTGCAGGCCCCCAGGGAAACTTGGAGGTGGGAGGGCGCACTTGCACTTCAATGTACAACGTGGCAGGCACCGCACGGTGCCATCCACATTGTGCATTGAAGTGCGCAACGTGCATTTTTAGCATTGCGGCGGGCAGTGCTTTAAAAATGCAGGATGCGCCCGCCACTGGGGCGGGCGCATCCTAATGGCCCCCACGGGACTGCCGCCCTTATGGCGGGCGTCCCGTTTTATGTCAGGATGGCGGGCGGACTTCTAATGGGCCCCCTAGTCGGGATCCAAATTGGCACAGTCCAGAAGTAATATAGTAGCCGCGGGAGGGTGATCATTTTAAGCAGTTCCAAACATCAACGGAGAGGGAAAGAGAAGCTGTGATCCACTCGGCTACCAATTAAAAAAATCAGGTAGGGGGGAGAGTGGACCACTTGTCCTGTGTCACCAGGGTCTCAAATAACGTGGGAAACCATCGTAGTAAAAATCCCTCAAAAGGCTATCCCGACTCCGTGGCACCCTGATGTTATGTTTTACCAATAGATACCATAGATCTGACCCCAATTAACCAAGGTGGTGAGTAAAAAACAACCCCTCAATTTATATTAGGAGCTACAATAAGGCTCTTAAATGAATGGTCCTGACGAAAGCCTCTAGAAATCCCAGGAGGCTGAAACATGTTGACCTTGATGATCACAATCACCAGTGTGATAGACCAATAACAAAGTCTAAACACGCACGCCACTGTTTTTAACTTCCTACTTCACATGCCTCGAGAATAAAACACAAGAGACTTGAAACTAGGAATTTTAACATCACTTTTTTATCATGAGCACGCCCCGTTTTTTGATTTCTGGCCACTACTGTAAACCCAGGTGGTCTCCCTCCATGAGGAGGTCAGCAGAAGGTACAAAGGAAAAGACCCAATGAAAATGCTGTTACTGTACACAACGGCGGAGAATCAACATATACTGCCCGACGTCTGTGTCCGTAAATGAGTTTTTTTTTACTAAGATGGTTTCCCACATTATTTGAGACCCTGGTGACCCAGGACAAGTGGTCCACTCTCCCCCCTACCTGATTTTTCATTTTAAGCAGTGCCACCCAGTCCACAACCGATAGCGGCAAGGAGCCCCGGCAGTCAAACTTTTTGTCCCCTGATGGCCTTTCCTATGTTACCCTCCAGGATATCATCTTGGTTATGGTAGATCAGCGTGCCCAGGTATGTCAGGTACCTGTCCTACCAGGTCACCTCCTCTGTTTCTTGTGGGCCCACTCTGCCCCTTTTCACGGGCTACAGAAAAGATTTTGTCCTATTCACTTTCAGTACTGCAACTCTGCTGAGAGCCTGGAGCAGGTTTTTCGCTCATACTAGCTCCGCTCCCTAATCGGCCAGAAAGAGCAAAAAGTCATTGGCATACAACGCTATGTGATGGATCTGCCCATGCACATTGAGCCCCTGATATGCTCATCCTGATCTGGCCGTGCTGCCAGTGGCTCGACTACCAGGGAAAATAGCAGAGGGTAAAGGGGTCACACCTGACGTGGCCCCCTCCCCACGCTGCAGGCCTCTGAAACAACCCCTCCGGTTTTAATTCTGGCAGTGGAGTCAGAATACAGGAGAGCCGTCCAGCTCACAAAGTCGTTCCCCAGCCCCATTTTCCGCATCACGTGATACAGGTAAGGCCACTCCAGGCTGTCAAATGCTTTTTCTTTATCAACGGCAAAGACCGTCGTCGTGTCAGTGTTATAAGAGTCTGCTTCTAGGACTCTCAGAAGGCGCCGACCATTAAGAGTTGTGCTTCTGGTGGCTATAAACCCGGATTGATCCTTTTGTATCAGGGCCATCATAAGGGGGAGCAAGCGGGTAGCCAAAATCTTACTAAGTATTTTATGGTCTAAATTAAGCATGGATAATGGGCGATACGCTGTTTTATCCCATGCCTGTTTGCCCGGTATGATGACTGCCTCTCTAGTAGACACGGCCGTTGGCCAACCCGCTCGGTGCCATTATATAACTGTACTAGCCTGTTAGCCAATATATCAATGTATGCTAGATAGAATTGAATTGGGAGGCCATCCGTGCCTGGAGTTTTGTTTTGGGCCATTCTCTTGATAACTCCCCGCACCTATCCTATCTTGATTGCCCACCCTAGCGATTCCGCTGTGTCCTCGTCTAGAGCTGGTAGTTCTACGTCCAGCGTGAACTCATGCAATTCCTCTTCCGCTGGAGTCTACTGGCTTAGGTAGAGGTCAGTTTAATAGGCTTTGGAACAGAGCATTGATTCCCTGTTGATCATATCTTGCTACCCCATGTTGGTCCCTAAGCTCCAAGATCACTGAGCCTCCTCTAGCCGGGTAGGCTAACCAAGCCAGTAGGGCTCCCGACGTATTCCTTTCCGAGTGTGCGCAGGTGATGTATTTTTTATAATCGAAGCAGCGTAGACGCTCTCCTTGCATTGCTACTGCCTCTCAGGCTTCTAATAGCTCCTTCTGTCTGTCGGGGTTCTCAGGCCTATCTTTTTCCAGGTCTCGCAGCTGCTGGTCATCCCTCTCTATGTCCTGAAGGATCGCTTACCTGAAACCCATCATCTCTGATATCAATCTCCCCCTAATGACTACTTCACATGTGCCCCATTCCACTAAAGACGATGTGGCAGTGCCAACGCTATCTTGGAAGTAGTTAGTAATACCTGACCCTATTACTGCCTGGAAAGCTTGGTCCTCTAATGTCTTCAGGCACAGGCGCCAGGTGGGGATCTTGGGTCGCGTGCGGGATCATTGTAATCTTACTAGTACAGGATTATGATCAGATAGTGTCCGAGTGAGGTATTCGCTGATGCCAATGGACATCATGGACATCAGGTGAGCACAATATGGCGTCTAATCGGACATGTAGTTCGTGCTGAGCTGAGAAGAAGAGTAATCCCTGGCCTCGGGGTGTTGCGCCTTTAACTTTTCACACCATGAGTGCATTTACAAACCATGTACTATGGACTTATAAAAACGTTAAATAAGCCAATCAGGGATTGGCTACTTACTACATGTTTTAGGGGTCAGAGCAACTACACTTGAAACTGGATAGCAGGCCCCCCAGAGTGCAAAGTCTACAAACCAGCAATAAAATTCAGCAAAAAAACTGTGGGATGAACAAGTAGAAGGGGCATTTTCTCACATTCGACACACATCACATATACACCCCTTAAACAACATCCTCTGACACTAGCCTACATATTAGCTAATAATATTTTTATACAGCAACTAGAGTACAGTGGTTACTTCAGCAGGTAGGAATTCATTGTGACTGCAGCAGGGCAGCATACAGGTCAGGTCTTGCAACACAACCCACTTACACACATGTTAACAATCTAACACGGCATAGTGAATTTTAATCAATTGTTCACTAACACTTTATTTGACAATGCATATATTTTACAGTCTGTTTAGGAATGGCTTTAAATTGTATTTAAATGTAACCTTGACATTTAAACATTATTATATACTCATACTTTTAACCTTTTTAAGGCCCTGTGTTTTTGACCCACCCACCATGTGCCACAACATCAAATTTTACTCCTAGCAGTGCACCAAAACCTGTACTGGCACCACACAGCAGACTGATGGTAAAGGTTGGTAAGGTAAATGACTGTTCTTTTGTCTTTTGATCTAGCCTCTTTATTAATTACTGACAGGGTAGCTGTATGTGCTTTTATACACATCCCTAATGTAGCCATGCTCAACATGTAATGCTATTGGTTTAGATATTATATATCCTCTTATAAAATTGCCATTAGACGTACCAATATAAGGGAAGCACTATGAAATTTTATTTCTAAAGTGTTAACAGCTGCTCCAAACAAAGTGTCCTGATGCTAGATATTTTAATATATCCATAAAATATCTTTTAGGCATTGTCTTACTGTGCTGGAGAGCAATCTTTCTGGTTCTCAATATGAGTATTCATACCACATAACAAGCCTAATCTTCAAGGATTTACAACAAGGTACTTCCCTATGTATGAGTCTTTCTCTTGCATGCTTCTGTTACACAACTGCCACTGATATCCACCTTGAGAACATCAACACCAATGAAATCAGGGGACATCCTGGCAGCAGCTACTAGGCCTTCTACCATCTGCCAGTCAAGGTAAGTCTGCAAGCGTGTGATTTTAACCTTTGCATCTCACCATTAGTCCTTTCAGTAACTAATGTATCTTCATTGTGTAAGTATATCAAATGGTGTAAGTCTTTTTAATGGAGATATGTGTTTTCTCTTGTTGTATGTATTTCTAATGTGTCAGCATTTGTGGCCATGATGACGTTTGTATATTGTCAATATTGACTGAACATAATGTATATCTCTGCTGGATCTGGAGATACTTCCAAAACAAATGACAAGGACACAGCTTCAGCAGCTGACCTCATAGAGGTTCTTCAAAAGGGAATCTTTGTGACTGGAGCGGGTGAGTTCACATTCTTGAGATATAATAATTACATCCATGGATCTTCCCTTGATCTGATGTTTCTTTATGCTCACATGGTACTAACTTTATTATCTATTTGAAGAAAGATGTTCAATAAAGTACGGCATTGAAATCTAGACACAAAACTATATTTGATGTATTTCAATTGTTGAAATATTCTTCTTCCAAGTTCTGGGGACATTGCATCAGACTAGGATGCTGAACCATCTAAAAGGGGAGGACAGCAGGTAAAGGGAGGAGAGAATCCAATCCTCTTCCAAGCTACAATGTCAGAGGTCAGCATTTCTCAACAAGAAGAGGAGGAGGTGGAGCAAGAGCTGGTGAAGGTACATGCCTTGAATGAGGAGGAGGACAATGCTGCTCCCATACAGAACATCTTCAAGAAGGCCACTTCAAGGCCGGGCAGCAGTCTTCCTACTAACTGACTTTTGAGGAATGCCAGTCTTCAGCAATTAGCTAAGCAGCCACCACTTCTTGTTCTGTCTATGCTACACTCACCTCCCCAAAACCATCAATTACCAAGTACCTCAGTACTACGTCATATTTACTCCTCCCATCTCTGTTGTTTCTCAATCATCTGAGGAAGAGAATAGCCCTGGTGAGAAACAAGTATCCCTCATTCATCATTCTCCCCCCAAAAAGTGCCCAGATGGCGCCATTTCTGTGCTTGACAAACTGCTGGCAATGTCAGACCACCAAGCATGTCACTTCAGTCTCCATCAGGAGTTTTTTTGCGAGAGATCTTGTCGGCCTCCTGGCAGGTGCACTACCCCTGCTTGTGATGCACATAGATCGGACACAGTTTGTGCCTATGACGTGAGTTCTGCAACTATTGCATGGAGCTTTCTTCACATAGTGGCAACCACTAGGGTAGAATCCAAGGGATATAATTGTGGCTATTTGATACCTGCCTCAAGTTAATACCCATAGGATTATCCCAATAGAGTAGTAGGAATACTGATATATCTCAGATTAGGTTGAGACTGGTTTTGGCTATCTTGTGTTATTCTGATGTATATATGTATATATGTAAATTTGTTTATTTGCACTGAGCACTTTTGTGCATCTTGTGCCACCTGCAATGACTGTTCAAACTTTGATGCCAACGTTGAAATAATATATCACATTGAAATGGTATTCTGGGCCTATTTTTCATTTATTGACACACCACCATACCCATAGTGGATCTGATACACTGGTATGGTAGATCATTGGTCTAACTTTGAGCTACAGAACCACTGTGTAATTGTTCTATAAGTCGACCCAGGTTCCATTCTGGGTATATGGGTTGGTCCTTGTTTTCATTTTATGGTTACTTACAAAGAGCCACAGGTCATCAAAATTCCCATCAACCAAGCAACATGCAGGTGACTGTCGGAAGATGTAACTGCCATGAGTGCTTTCGGGAAAGGCAGTATACTCATCAGTGAAGCAGTCCCTGGCATTGCAGGCAGCTTGCACACTGATTGAGTGCTAGTAGTGTCCGTTGCACAAAAGGTGTTCTGTGTGGTGAGGTGGCTGAAGTGGTAAGTGGGTGCAGTCAATGGCAACTAGCACACGAGGTAAGGAGATTAGTGGCCAAAGGCAGAGAGTTTGCAAGCATCAAAACAAGCTTGCCTGTGAGATGCCACCGTTGTGAGAGGAGACTCTCTGGAAAGATTCAGTGGTCATGCAACAAGGTGCAGCCAATATTTTAACATAGGCGTGGATATCCTGGCAGCGGTCTGTAAGTGAATCAAGCTCCTGCTCCCAGTATGTAACCACGTCAAGGATCACATCAGGTCAGGAGCATATTTGGACTCTGGTAGCTTTCCTTGATATCCCAAAGATGTTGGCCTTCGCCTCCAACACCCCCTCCTCTCTCGCTCCTTCTCTCTCTCTCTCTCGCTCTCTCTCTCTCTCTCTCTATGTCTCTCTCTCTGTCTCTCTCTCTCCTCCTCAAATAATTATTCCTCAAAATGAGGGGCAAAGCAACAAAGAAGTTCATTGACATATTGAAGGCAGAAAAAGGTTTTTGGTGTAAAATTTCATTTCTTATAAGCCTGGCTGTGATAGGTTGGCATTGAAATGTGTTTCAGCTGTAGATAGGTGGTGGCGTTGAGAACAATCATGACTTTTGTTATCATATGTTTTGCAGGTGTTGTGATCCTTGTATGTACATCTACAGCATTTGCTTTCAAGGGAAATATAAAGAAACTGAAATAAAAATGTATTTATTCTTGTTCTAATGTTAAACAGGATTAGCTGTTAAGAAAATATGTTCCAGACTTGATCTAAAATTATTCAGGATTTGCTTTAAAAATGTAAAAAATGGGATGATAAAAACGAAAACTGTACTTTAGACAGGGTTTCATAAAAAGTATCAATTATTTGGATATTCAACAAAATAAATGTTCCCTTATTTTCTTATATATTTCTATAGGTATTTGTTGTCTCCACTGTTTTCGATGGGGGTGGGTTGCAACACCTGTGGTTGGCCATTGGTGCTGGCCTTACTCCAGGCCTGAACAGGAGTACATTTAGTACAGTTTTGGGTCCTTATTGGCTGCACCTTTAGAAGTGCAGATGAAGGCTAGGAATTGTCTTACTCTTTTGTGGCTGGGTCTTTGCCCCTCCCTTTACCCCTCTTTACTTCTCCTTAATCTCTTCCCATGCTGTAGTAAGTATTCTCCATTTTACAGCCACTCCCCCATCCCCCCCACCCATACCATAGAACGTTTACATACATGTGCAGAGATCTCCGCAGTCTGGAGTGCAGAATTCCTCATAGAATAGATAGGAGCGGCAGAGACATCCAAACTGAGGTTTGGGAATATAAATTTGTTGTATGTGAGTAGTATTAATGTAGTACTACTAAACGTCCACAAAATGTAGATTTTCAACACCCACTTAGTTGCTGGATAATGTTGAATGCTGCTGGTGAATGTTTTCTGCACATATAGTGCTGCTGGGGAACGTTTTCTGTACATATATTGCTGCTGGTGAATGTTTTCTGCACATATATTGCTGCTGATGAATGTTTTCCGCACATATATTGCTGCTGGTGAATGTTTTCTGCACATATATTGCTGCTGGTGAATGTTTTCTTTCACATATATTGCTGCTGGTGAATGTTTTCTGCACACACATTTTTGAAGGCACAGGCATGATACCTATTGAATGTTTTCTGTGGTAACTGATCATTTCTCCCGGTATTGACCTACTAAAAGAGACATCAGTCCGGTTTTGTTGGTCAGAACATAAAGTCATGCGATTTTTCCTGACACCCAGAAACTGTGACTGGTTACTGCACTTCCTCGTGCTGTTGTCCACGGAAGGAATGTCCTAATGGCACGTTAATGTTTGTGAGCGGCAGCGACTTCTGGTGCACTCTGTGTCATCGAGGTTTACTCACCCGAAAGTATTTTCAATTGTTTTTCTCTCTCTCACTATATTTTGGAGAGGTTGTCTCTCCTAGAAGACAATTATATTCTATTCATGGCACAGTGCCCCGTCGGGCTGCACTACCTTTAGATAATAATGCCAACCTACGCCCGCCTTCCTTCTTGCACAGTATTCTCGGGCGGGTCTCCTTGAGCAGATAATGCCATGGGCACTACTCTTCCTACCAGCACAGCATTCTGGGTAGTTGTTTTCCTTCCAGCAGATATCACCAGGCAGCAAAAGCATACCTTCAGAGTAGTATTTAAAGGAGCAGTTTATTACGAGGCGCAATATGGCTTCCACTCTAGGGCAGTATTCCTTCTTGCAGGTAATGCAGGGCAGTAGCATTCTACCCGCTCGTTACTCTGAGCGGCAGCTTTCCTCTTACCAAGACCAGCCATATTTCTGCTTGCAGAATAGTTGGGGTGCATATTATAATGCTTCAGTGCAGCAGTATTCATGTTCTTGCATAGAATTCCTGTTCTTGCAGCAGTATTCATGTTTTTGCAGCAGTATTCCTGTTCTTGCAGTAGAATTTCTGTTCTTGCAGCAGTATTGATGTTTTTGCAGCAGTATTCCTGTTCTTACAACAGTATTCCTGTTCGTGCAGCAGTATTCCTGTTCTTGCAGTAGAATTTCTGTTCTTGCAGCAGTATTCATTTCTTGTAGCAATATTCATGTTCTTGTAGCAGTATTCATGTTCTTGCAGCAGTATTCCTGTTCTTGCAGACAGTATTTCTGTTCGTGCAGCACTAATCATGTTCTTGTAGCAGTATTCTCTCTATGTGTTAATTATGAGAGGTACAATATTCCTGCTGACAATATTCCTAGGGTAGTTTTTTGCCTGGTATACATTGATGGTTGCAAAACGCCTTGAGAAACAGTATTCAAAGGGCAATATTTTTCCTAGCTGCTATTAATGCAATAAGAGTATGGTCTCTGACACAACGCTCTGACACCATTTTATGAGGATCTGAATTACTCAATGCACTGCATGCACCCTGTGGCGCAGAGGTAACAGGGGGCCCTTGTTTCCTCACCACCACACTTTTCATGGCAGTCGTGCCACCATGAAAAGTGTGGCAGTGAGGAAACCCCTAATATGCTTGGCAGTGCCGCAGCGGCACCACCAGCAAATTAGGGGCCTCAGACAATGCGCCACTGCCAGGGATCATCGATCCCTGGCGCAGCAGCGGTCCTGTGGCGGTCCAACCACCACAGTCCTGATGCGGCAGGTGGACCGCCAGTCTGGTGGTTCGCGGACCGCCACAAGGAGCAAAACGGATCCTACGGTTATGTCAAACTTCCGCCCTATCTCACTGCTGCCCGTCCTTTCCAAAATTTTGGAAAAGCATGTTAATTGTCAACTCTCAGCCCACGTGGAACGCTCAGGCTTTTTACACCCGTCCCAATCGGGGTTCAGAACTCATTTTTCTACTGAAACCACTTTGCTGGGGGTCACGGAGAAGTTGCGCTCCTGCTTAGACAGAGGGGAGACAACGGCGCTCATTTTACTTGATCTGAGTGACACTGTGTCACATTCCATCCTTTTAAAGTCTCTCCAGTCAGCAGAAGTCGTAGGACCTGCGTTAACCTGGCTGTCCTCCTTTCTCAGTGACCATACATTTCAGGTTTTCTCTTCTAAATTCTCATCTACTATTAGGTCATCTGCGTACGGAGTTCCCCAGGGGTCCACTCTGAGCCCTGTGCTCTTTAACATCTACGTGAGACCCCTGGCATCAATTGCAGAGGATGCAGGTTTATCCCTCTTCTCGTACGCCGACGACATGCAAATCATCTTCTCCTTGTCCTCTACCAAGGAAGGGTCTCCTTCCTCTCTTCAAGCTGGTCTACGGCGGGTGTCGGAGTGGATGAGTGCTAATCTGTTAAAATTAAATGGAGAGAAAACCGAGGTGGTCATACTAGGCAAACACAAGCACCTTTGGGGGGCCCAACATTGGTCATTGGAAATGGGCACTCTCCCTCAACCGGTTACCCAAGTCCGTAACCTGGGGTTCATCCTAGATAACAACCTCTCAATGCGGCAACAGGTAGTTAGCGTTGCTTCCTCATGCTTTACTATTCTAAGATGGCTGGGGAAGATTATCTGGATGCTCCCTGACTCCACAAAAAGAACTGTGGTGCAGGCGCTGGTCACCTCGCGCCTAGACTACGGGAACGTTCTGTATCTTGGGGGAAATCAGGAGGTGCTGAAGAAACTCCAGGTAGTCCAGAATTCCGCTGCCCGTCTTGTATGTCAGATCCCAAGGGGATCATCCATCTATCCTGTCTTGCGGGATTTGCACTGGCTCCGCATTGAGAGCCGTATTAAATTTAAAACCCTGTGTCTTATTTTTAAAATTAACCAAGGGTCTGCCCCTCTTTATCTTAGGGAGATTGTCCATCCCTATGTCCATCTTCGGCCCCTAAGCTCAGCCACTCAAGGCAACTTGGTAACACCTAGCTGTAGACTATGCAGAATGTGTGCTCATTCCTTTGCATTCCTCGGCCACAGATTATGGAATTCTCTTCCCTGGTCTATGAAGCAGGGACCGTGTTATCTTAGGTTCTGGCGAGATCTTAAGACCTGGTTCTTTTCTCAGTGATTAGTTATCTGGTTATTCAGTTGCAGTAGACTAACTACCTGTGCGGGGAAACCCTGTCTAGGGTAGCTGTGCGCAATATAATTTTAATTAATAAATAAATAAATAAAACAATTAAGGCGTTAGAGCTTCTGTGAGCAGGGGTGTAAAAAGGGCTCAAGCAGTCACGCGGAGCCGGGAAGCCCCAACCTTCAGCGAAGCAATCAGCATAGGACCTATGAACATTTGTGAGATATGGGATATTCTAGCCCCCACCACATTCAGCAGATGGAGGGCATCATTTTACATTACAACACTAGCTGTGAGGAGGTTAATTGAGACATTTTGTAGTTTGATACGTTTTCTTCCCTGTGCACCCTAGTTTTGCTCACCTTTGCCCATGTAGTGGATGTGTACCTCCCATCCTTTCAATTTTACGGTCAGAGGCCATAGAAATGAGTGCAATTTCAATTTCTCCTGTATAGTTTAAAAAAACACTAAAAGTGGGATTTTACTGAGATTTTTTACCAACAAATCTACTTTTGCAGATTACTATATCATTTTAACTTCGCACCCTTTGCAAAGTCCAAATCTAGCTTGCATGTTTTCAAAAACCCTTCCGGTAGTTTGCAGAAGGATAATTTTACACTTTACACACTTAACTGCAACTCTGTCCACATTTATGGTGCTCAGCAGAGTTATGAGGTTGGGAAGCAGACTGGTTGTTGCATATTTGTATATCTGTAAGGCAGGACTGAACTTTTAGGACCAGCGTAGTGAAGCGGAAGGAGGATATGAAACAGAAGACACTGCTGGGCCATTGCCCATTGCTGTACGCTGTAGTGGGTGGAAGAAAAACATTAATTACACTTTTTTCATTCGATATGATGTTCACAGCAACACAAGTTTCTTAGACATCATCTCTCCCTTGCACTGACTGTTTCCAGTTCCCTACTCATTACTGTCACAGAGCCCACCTTCTTTTTCTCACCAGCCCTGTAGTATTTTCTGTTCCCCGCTGGTGTATGGGAATGTGATTCAATTCTGCTTGCTGAAGTGCTCTTTTTATGGTTGACATGAAATGCTCACCCAAGCCATTTTCTTTTGACCATAGGTGTGCGATTTTCCTGTCCCTGAAGCTCAGAAGTATGGCGAACTGCATGAATTCTTGGCTATTGAATGGTGGAGGTCAGTTATTTGACCATTGGAAACAGACTACTTATCTAGGATTATGAGCATGTACTTGTCCAACTGCAATGAACAATATCAGAAGCCACACTTTTCCAGATGTAGCCTGGGAGCGAGCGGAAGCATTTGAGGTGGAGGTGTGTGCAAGTGCTTGCTAACTACTTGACACTGCGGGCAGGTTTGTAGTGTATCTGCTACCCGCGGGTCCAAGTTGCTGAATCATACCTGATCCCTAAGGGCTCGTTTTTGGCAACTATGACATAATGGCCTTCATGAGCTTGATCAACAATACGTTCTCCTAGGGCTGCATGAATACAAAGGGGCATATTATCAAGGGGGTTTATCTCCGCTTTTTTGGCTTTAAAAGCCAAGAAAGCAGAGATAAAATTATCTTCCTATTACCTAGCTGTCGCTAACACCAGTTAGTGACAGCTAGTAGGAGATAGCGACCATCTTGGGCCCCACTTTGCATGTCAGTGATATTTATCACTAATGACATGCAAAGTGGGCGTGCCAAGATGTTAGCGACTGGAAAAAGTCGCTAACATCGCTATCTCCTATAACAACTTATGGAGATATTCGCGCTAAGCGCGAATATCTCCAAAAGCTAACACCTTCCCTGAGCAGTTCTTAGCCATGTTATCCAATGGGAGGTGGATAACATGGCTAAGAGCATTAGCTCGGTAATGCATGAATATCGCGGACTTTTCAGCAATATTCATGCATTGCGGCCGATTTTTATCGCATTTGGAATAAACCTTGGTAATACCAAGGCTTATTTGCGATAAAAATCGCCGCAGCTCAGCGGTAAATTTTGGTCTCTAACCAAGCAATAGCGATAATTATCGCTATTGCTTGGTAATATGCCCCAAAGTTGTTTATCTCTAAGTATGAGACCACAGTCAATTGCCTGGAGTTTGTCTTTTACGTGTTGGAATGTGTTCAGTTCTTGCTTGTTTGCTACCACTGGGGTGTTGTCTAGTTTTCGTCACTTATCATATTCTATTCTCCTTTTGTTTAATATCAGGACACGTATTGTCTGGTATGGTCTGAAGCAGAATAGATGGGGGTGCTGTTAATCAAAGAGGGAGGAAAGAGCACGAGAGGGGTCCACTCAGCAACCCGAGGACATGCTCAAATGATCAAAGAAGAGTGAACTACATTGTCCTCAATGCCACAGTCTCATCAGAGGTATCCTAGAAACTCACAACCATCAAATGCCTCCAGCGGTGTATATCATCTCCACTGGGGCAGCTTGGTTGGTGGCGTCATCATCGGGTTCCACACCTGGGTACTCGCTTCCCCAGGTGTTTAATGCCTTCAAATGGAGGGAGAGTGTCTGATAAACGGTACCGATGGGAATTGCGTTAAAGTAAAATTACCTCCTATACCTGGAGAGGGATTCTTTGATATGGCAAAAAAGGAATAGGGGAAACAGTAAACACAAGGTGTGATGCTCTTCTTTGATCGTATGTAGATGGGGGAGTTGACTATTTAATCAAGAAACCGTTGTACTCTTCAGCTGTGGATATCCCGGTCCTCTTTGTATTCAGTAGATGTCTGGACATATAGTGAGTTGGGTTGTTTTCTTTTCCTAGTTTGTGAACTATTGACTATGTGTATTTCTGCAGGCACAGCCCCATCTTTGCATTTGAAATGACAAAGATCATTACCAGTGCCTGGTGAATCTGTAATGATGGTTAAGTGTTTTCTACATACGAAGAAGCGTAGTGTTCACATGCGAATACCATGGGCAAGCTCTCTTTTTCAGGCTGAAAGCTTGCCCTCTCAGTTTCTGTGAGGCTCCAGTTGGCACGAGATGTGATGTGTCTCTACCCATCCTTCTCTTGAGTGGTTCCAGTATGGCTCCTATTCCTCCTGGGCTTGCTTCACCTGTGAGTCCGGTGCACGAAGTGGGACCAAAGTATAACATGTTGCTTGCTTTGCTGACTTCCTTTTTGATGGTTTGGAATGCTGCTTTGCTGATTCGAGTCCTCTCAGATGGATATTCTTGCTTGGTGAGGTCTGTCAGTGGATTGCTGATGATTGCTCAGCCTCTGATGTATAACTGTAGCTGACCAGTCTTATAAATGCCTGTAGATTGCTAACCTCATCTGGTGCAATTGCTTCATTAAATACTAATTTTATCTGGGTGTGGGTTCATGGCTTTATCTTAAAAAACATGTCTGAAAAACTTGAGCCCAAAATGTGGCGCTTGCATTTCTTGCGTTCAATGTCATGTTGGCTTATAGTAGTGCTCGACAGACTTGGTGAATGGCTGCATCATATTCTTTTCTTGATGGTCTCAACACAGGAATGTCATAATTATAGTCCTAAGCTTTGATGAGCTGTCTGATCACTCTCCTGTTAACTCTGAATTTTCAAACCGCTGAGAATAGTATGTGACTCTTGGGCTGAATATTCCTAGACGAGACATGAATGTGAGGATAAATTGTGAGTCTTGCTGTAGCTCTAACTGATGATATCCTTTGCTCAAATAAAGTTTGAAGAAAATGGTGGATTAATTAAGGACTATGATCATGCTACTTATATGTGTATCTGGGAGCCATTCTTGTTCTATGGCTATATTTGAGATTTCCAGATCAACGCACAGGGACACTTCTCCTTCTGTATTTCATTTTAGAACCACTATTAGTGGACACCCACTGTGTCAGCACATGGGGCTTTTTGATGTTGGCTGCTAGTAGGTCCTGAGGCTCGTTTTATACTGCCTTTTGCAATTTAAAGGATATTTTTCTGTGATGCTGTATAAGGGGGGTTACTGTCTGCTTAGTGTGTAGGAATACTTCAAAGGCATTCATTTTTCAGAGCCCTGAAAATAGTTTGGGGTATTGTCTCACTATTGAAGGGTCTTTGTCCGTCTTCTATCATACGGCAACCAGCTTGAGTTGTTCTGCTACTGAGAGGCTGAGAAAACAGTCTTATAGTGTTTCTCCATCAATGCTTGTATGAAGACCTCTACTAAGGGATCCTTTGTAGGGTAGCATTGTTTTGAACTTGTATAGTCTTTCATGTGAATGTATTTGCTACGGCTTCTGTCTGATCAGGCATTCATGTCATCTCTTCAATGTTCTCTAGTGTGGCACTCTTCCATGGCAAACAATACTGAAGCGACTCTTACATCCCTCAATGATTCTCAGACTGATTGCTGCTTCATCTGAGAATCTGCCAAATTTGAAGTGCAGAACCTGACTGAGAAATCATTTTATGAAGTCACTCACGGAGCTTCCCTTTCCTTCCGCCAGATTAAAAATACACCTTTCATAGTCTACACTTTTTGGGGAGGAATTTGTCATTGAGGGTAGCTAGTACAAGTGGTTGTTTGAGGAGGTGGAAGTCTTTAGATGATTCTCCTAATATCCTTGCTGGCCACATGCTTTAAGGTGAGTAGTATTTGCCTTTTCTCTCTTTCCCCTTGCTCTTAAATGAAGTCATCAAAATTGCACATCCATTCTACACTTTTGGGACCCTTGCAGTTGCCAGGGATCATTAAGAACATTTTCGGGGGCATTAGAAATTACACCGAGCGTTTTGTTGGCTTGCTCTCAGTTGACATAACTGCATCCATCTTTTGTGCGCTGTTTGTGCTTATATTCTTTTGTTCTTTATTGGTAGACACTTTCTTCTGGTGTGTGTAATTGTTGAGATTCTCATGCTGTATTGCTCTAATTATGTGTTGTCGTGTTTCTTATCCTATCTTTAAGTGTTCTATGGAGCTCCTAACACCAAAAAAGGAAATAGGTGCGTCACGCTTTATTTGTTTAAGTCACTGGCTGAACTTTTTTGGCTCTTTCTTTTTGTTTGAAAAATGAAGTCTACAGGATTGGCTGCATTTTTTGTGGCTGTCACAAGATCCTTTGATTTTCCTGTTATTTTCCTTTGTTAAAAAAGCCACCTAGCAACATTCATGGGTCTCTCGAGATTTCAGACAAGCTCAGAGCATTTCTGACCTTTATCCGCGAGAGTCTCCAAGCATGAGCAGTGCTCTGGGGCGGTTGCCAGTGAGTTTTGTTTGCGCACCGGCCTCGCCCTTCTGTCATCACGCTTGCTTTGTGGTGCGTCCCGCCTTCCGTAGTACGCCACCCTGACGCTCTCTTCTGTTGGTGGCTGCAGGTGCTCCTCTTGTTACTGTTGGCCTCCTCCACGTGTTCTGTCCGATTGTGGGCACGTTTGTACAAAGATGTTGAAGCCCCCTCTTGCTAATGTTTTTGTGCCTAAGTGCTCTGGGGGCTTCTATTGTCTTTCTGACTTTGGTGCCCTTCCCTGGTACTCATGGCTTGTTGTGCAAATGGCTAGCCAGGAAACTTTAAATTCAAATTAGAACCCACACAGCCCATATGTACTGCGTGACCAAGCCATTTGTTTAGCAAAACATTTATTTTAGTTCATACTCAAGTTTCAAAATTCATAAAAAACATGGCATCAAAAGGGAAAACTCCGTCAAAAACAGTCAAGTCAAAGGCAAAAACAAGCAATTGTGTGCACAATGAATACAGAATATGCAAACATTAATACTGAATATTCAAAGAATTACAAAACACCAAAGTGCAACTTAAAACACAATACATACATTTCAAATTAATTGTGATCAAGAAACATTACATAAAACATGAAAAGGAAAACCAGTCCTTTAACTAAAATACCAGTGGACAGGCGGAACTCAAGATGGAAGACAACTGCCTGCCTGTCTCGCGAGACCTGTGACTAAGTATTTGTTCTGATTACACGCAAGGGCCCACGACAGTGGAATAAGTTGATTCCTAGCTGCACCCTTCTTTCTTGTCACAGGCTGGGGGTCAACGCGTTTCGAACCCAAATGATTAGGTGTTCTCCTCAGGACAGGGACTGGATACGATATTCACTGCACCACGAGCAAAGAAATTGCAGGAGTGGAGGCAGACTGTAAAACAGGATAGTTAGTCTGAATATGGTTGTGCTGATGTCTAAACACAGGGCGCCCGCCGAGCGGTGCGCTGTCGGGAGGTAACAGGGTTCACATTCCTTGTATCAGCTGTCCGCCGTATACCAAAGGAACCGGCTGTGTATTAGACAAAGTCGAAGAATCTTTATTAAGTTAGTTTCGTTGCCGGCGGGGATAGTTCAACCGCATGGAACCGATGTGCACATGGGATTCAAGGATTGAATCCCATGTGCACATCGGACCTTTTCACCTACATCAATATTATTCTACAAATCTTTGCTTCCACACAAATACATAAATATTCCCATGCAATTTAATTTTAATGCTTCACATAAAAATACAATCTTCCGTTAAAGCCAGACCTATTGGCATTGGCAATCCTCATTTTACTTTACTTTATGTACAGATGTGCGTAAAACAATGGACAGCTTATTTTCAGCCTCCCTGGCTGTTTTTTTGTAGACCATTGATCTTATGCGCTGGGCCGAACTGGGAACCAAAAGAAGTCCAGGCAAAAATGTTCAAACCAGCCCACTCTCTGCCTCTTCTGTTATCTCCTTTCTCTCGTTTTCTCTCTCTTCCTCCTTTCTTGCCTCTCATGCCTTCTGTAATTAGGTGGAGAAAGTGCCAGATTCGTAAACAATTGGCTTTTTCCTTCCCAAAACAGGCCTTCAATGTCTTTAGCCACCAGAAAATTTCATGATGAATAAACGGGCAGTCTGGCCATGGTGCAATTTCTCTGTTTCTTGAACTGCTGTCCACACAGAGCTGGTCACCAAGCCCTAGAATGCAGTGCTTAATTTGAGTGGGTAGTTTCTGGTGCTCAGCACAGCACTTAATCGTCAACACTGGCGCTTATAGTACAAACTCGACCCAAAGGTATTGGAGCGCTTTTCATGAGCACCATTTTTTAAGGCACGGTGAGATTTAGTGATTTGTCCAGAATCGCAGGATGTTGAGCCTACGCCGAGTTTCGAACCTGGATCCCCAGCTCCATAGTCAGTAGGTCTGGCCGTTACGCCACACCCTCTCCCCACTTGTAGAGTTTAATGGTTAGTTGTTGGTTCTGTTATAGGCAGCACTAATATGAGCATCGGTAACCACAGCTAGACTGTCTTTCACAAGACCTCCTTTGGGCCGGACAATTTGGTGGGTGCAATCCTTACCCAATGTCTGGCTTTTCCAGACGAGAGCACCAGCAGCCCCAAAGACACTTTCTCTTTAAAGGCAAGCTTTCAGTCCCAAATGTCATTTCCTCAGATACATATTATGAACTCTAGATCGACCCTGATACTACCTACTGTGTTGGAGCCAAATAGGACAGGTTACATTAACACCATCAGGATCGATTTATGGAAGGATGGATTATGAGAATACACAGGAGTCTTACATGAACTAAAAAAACACATTATTTAAACTTGTAACTTAGTGATCGAACTGGGGTGAAAATAGGCCTGTCCACCAAAAACTAAAAGTGGCCCACATTTATGATCTGGGTAGGAAACAAATATTCTCACATTTGTAAATAGAGAAATTCAACTTTTAAAGAAGTGGCTGAGTGGTGGGAAGCACATGCATTTGTGTTCAGGCAATGTGTGTGATGAAATTTGAAAAATGTGAAAGTGACATTTACTATGTTCCTTTACCATTAGAAGGAAAAAAAACGGAGATATCCATGCTATTCTACCCACAAAGTGCGACTGGTCCATCAACAATGCATTCAGTGAGATGAATGCAGTGCTGCACAGTAAAGATGTTTACAATGCCAGCGCCAACATGGTATTGGGGGTAATTTGGAGCGGCAGTTTGAGGGACTTCGCTAAATCATCACGGAGGACAGTAATACAATATATAACCGTATTCCTGAGAGGTTTTTTACTATGAAGATGAAGTATAATTAACAGACCTTCGTAACTATACGATCCATCGTTTTGAGGACAATTACTAGCACGCTCGCCCCCTACCTAACACTTGAGATGCAGTTACTTGAATCCCACATGGGGGATTACTGAACATTAAATGTGACAACAACCAATATTAGTGGATAGACTGAGAGAGTCTGAACTGGTGATCCGGCTGGATTCCAGAATTAGATATGACATATTTATCCCTCCTTTTTATCGGGATGTTTATATAAATCAATGATTTCATTCCCTGGTCAATGAAAGTTTGGAGCAGATATCTGGATAGGTCCTGAGGAAGGTGGTCTTTACATCTTTATCCCACTGAAACGCGCGTCGACCTTGCGTGGAACCCTGTATTGTTTACTGTGGTCTCCAGTTGTGGCAGGAATTTTCCTGGCCACACACTATACTCAACTGTGTACTGATGTTGTATGTTTGTGGCTGGTATGAAAGTGGTTGAATTTGAATGACTGTAGAATGGGTGTATTTGTGAAATTTTAACCAGGGTATTGTATGTTTTATTGTCTTTAAAAGTACTTGTCTTGTAATGTTATTGTATGTATTTAAGAAAAGTATTTGTTTTTGATTTGAATTCTTACTAATGAATATGGATTTACAACCATGGAAAAATAGGAAATGTCCATGTCTCTGAAAATAACTTTTTTTTTAAAAAGAGAAAAATATATTTTTTTGATAAATAAAAAGAATAATGAGATGATCATATGTGTCACTGTTGTACTCTGATGTTAATCTAAAGGAATATAAACAATGTTTAAAGGAAAAATATATAGGCTATGAGGGAAATATTTAATATTGTTTAGATTGTTATTCCCCTCTTTTCCCTGGCCTCAAGCAGCACGAGAGGTGGTCCCCCATTTCTTGCTATACAATGCCAGCGCCCACACTGACCTGTCAGTCTGGCCCGTTGGCATTGCCAGTCTGTCTGTAAACTAGTCTGACCCTGAAAATATACGAGGAACACATTCACATTTGTAATATAAACTACATTTAGGTGTGTTCATTTCTGATAAGCATACCTTCCGGGCTACACATGCATCCTATGGGACAATATTATGAATGTAAACTACACGCTGTGGGTCAGGTTTCGTTGCCCTCATTATTTGAGTGGCATTTATATAGTTCGTTGGGGTCAGCTCTAGGTGTATTCTGCTTCTGATTAGTGCTTCGCACCCTTTGAATCCACGTGAGATTTGCATACCATAAGGGCGATGAGAAACACTTTGCTAAGAGTTCAGGGCCATCCATCATGGTGGGCAAAGAAGCTACAGGTGTCAAAAACACTATTTGTTCAAATTATAAGAGCATTCCATCTGTTACTTCTATAACTCTGCATATACACCTCAAGAGTTTAAAGACACAGCTGGTGTCATTATTGAAAAAGTTGATGTCAATATGAATAATGATGCATTCATGTATAAAAATAAAAATGCATCTTTATTGGCAAATTCGCCCGTTCTGAACTCCATGTAAATCCCCACTCAGAAATATTTACTTAGACAGGCCCTGAGACCCGGGTCCAAGATTAATGATGGGCAGATCACAGGTGGGGAGGCAAGTAGCAGGCAGACAAACAAGAAATCTCAGATCGACCCCACAGATAGATGCTGCGACACCACAATGGTCCAGGGTGATTGACCCCAATAAGGCACACATGGCCGGAGGGTTGTGCGCATTCCCAAAAGACCATAAAGTCAGATGCCACATGAAGTTAAGAACACTTAGCCAAACAAGACTCAGCACACACACCACTTGCAGTAATCATGCACTCCCCATGCAGGAGATCTGAACACATTACCCACTGGCTGCATTGTGTCCACGCAAGACTGAGGCCCATCTGAATTCCTCATCCAGTACCCAAATTTATGGCTCCAAAGACAAAGGTGCAAATTCCTCACCACAAAAAATCACCAGAAACATTTTCTTGTATTGCATTCAATGAACTGTATAAAAGTCTATGTTCGACCAATTGTAAATTGAGACAGTCCTCAGACCCTATGCCTGTGACTGTGTGTCCCTGGACGCGTTGTTTAATTAAACAAACTGTTTCTGTTTTGCCAAACGTCTCTTGTGTCTTGTCTGTTCAAAGTATTTCATGCTCAAGCAACATTTTGCCAAGCCACCATCGAAGCTGATTAGTACCTTAAACAGGACAACAGCCAAAGGAAGGGGACCCCCCATGGTTGGACTCACATTTGAGCAACAAAGAAGGTGAGCAGACATTCCAATTGATTGGAAATTCTTTCAAATCCTCGGGGGGAGGCCCGTCCTGAAGCAGCCATCACAGAGAGAAAGAGACTACATAAGAACCTTCGTAAAGCATGTGGCATATGGCAAACTTGAGAGAAGTGTAAAAAGTTAACCTGAGCACCCTGTCACTGACAGAAATCTGGCATATTACCTATTTTATATGTCCTGCTGAGTAGTCGCAAGGTGACCTCAGAGTCGATCCAGCAGAAGTCGCCTTTCTTCGACAGTCAGCAAGCTAGAAAAGGTGAATATTTATTCGCAGAGTTGACACCTCAATCTTATTTTTTTAGTCTAAAAGTAGGTTTCTCAATCCCACCAGTTTTCCAACGCCATTGGTATCTGAAAGTAGCGAGAGGTGTTGGTCATTTGGACAACTGTTCGTAACACAGATTATATGCTTTTTCCGTTGGGCGTGATACAATCAGTATACTTGGACTGCTGGGCGTGACACACTTGGTATGCTTAGCCCCTGGGTGTGATACAGGGTGCGATTCTGACATTTAGGGAAAAAGATTTGGACCTGGGAGATTTGGTGTAACTTGTGTTTGGCCAGGAGGGGCCTGTGGTTCTCGAGTTATTCTTTTTTTCACAAACTATTGTTATTATCTTTGTCCTGGAGGCAATATAGTCAGATTATCAGGCTCGCTTAGTCCCATGTACCACGATGAGCTTCCACTGGTCACAGGATAGCATGCGCTAAGAGTGGGCTAAGATTTTCTTTTTGCCAGTCATTATTTTTTCTCTGTCAGTTTTTTAGGCGTTGGTCTCTTGGACCGCTGGGCGTGATGGAGATGGTACGCTTAGCCCCTGGGTGTGATACAGGGTGCGATTGCTGTGAGGTATATGTATGATGTTGTGGTGCTGTTAAATTACGGCAAACTGTGTTTAGTTATGAGAAGCGCAATGAAGATGTTGCTATTTCCCACCAACCGTAATTGATACCAGAAGTAAATATCATTAAAATACTATTTTCTTTGACAAAATGCACGTTTTTCTATGTTGCAACCCTTCAAATGCATTGTTATTTGTGTTTATGAAATGTTCATGTTGAATTGTTGATGCATCTGTACATAGTGATGAGCTCGTATTTACATAATTAGAAGTAGTAAACCCTTGTGTATATTTTCCCCATGATTCAGATCAAAACAAGAGAGTCCCCTAGACAAGAAGCTAAGGTATCTTGTCCTCTAAAGCTACCAAACTTAAAATGGAGACACCAGTAAAGCACATGCAAACCCCGTTTCACACACAGGCAAAAAAATGTAATAAGGTTTGCCAAAAATGGCAAACTCACATGAAGGCACACACATTTCCCTGGTCAAAGGAGGGACATTTCAACACTTGCATACAAACCAAATACACAGGTCAAAAGAAAGTTAAGAGAGAGGCATAATTAGAACTATGGGTTATCTTCAAGGAGGCCAAGATCGACAGTCCAGCAATACACATAGCAAACAAGGTGTCAGAACCTCCTCCATCATATGCAGGTTTAGAGGTGCTCTCGTCCGCTCTCCCCTCATCAGGAAACTCTAATCCACCAGTAGAAGAAGTCAGCTGGCCACCCATAGAACAACGAGCAGTTAGGCCCAGACATGACAAACTAACAAGCCATCAGGCCCAAGCAGTCACAGAGAAACCCCAGACTGGTGCAAGGGATCCCAGAAGTTCGACTCCCCCTGTCCATCACGTGCTAAACAAAGAACCCCAGCGGCGTGGAGAACACGTACCCTCACAGATTTAGGCGAGCACACATGACTGACAGGGAGGCTTGTAGCGGTTCAAGACAGGAGTGAGGAGGGGGTACCAGTCTCTTGGGATTTGATAACGAGGGTGGGCAAAGTCCAACCGAAAATAACAGCAGATATCTCAGAGTGAAGGAGGCAACCTAGACTGGATGTAGAAGAAAAGCGTGAGCTACGGAGGGAAAGGCAAAGAGCTCACACCCAGGAAGCACAGTGACAACACAGAGCAGCGCGCCCCCTACATGAGGAGAGCGGGGGTAGAAAAAAGGCACCAATCGGGGAAGAATCAGAGATAGAATTAGATGAGAGACTTTTGGCTGGGATCCGAGCCTCACCAAATTTGCAAAAAAGGAGAGGGTCTGACTGGGAAATCAGGAACCGTAGTAGTTTTGAGCTGACCCAAACGAGACAGGAAAAATAGGATGGTACCTTTGGGCAGGCACGAGTGGAGCAGTGACGAACATGTACGCTGCTCCACCTGAGCACACCATATAGATAGACTGGCCCCAATGGAGATAGTGTCCAGAGTAAAAGGCAAGACCTTTGCACAGCCATTCTGCCATCTGCTAGCCTGCTGGCCCGAGGGAAAAGACTAGTACGATAGACCCTGGCCAAAGGAGAGATCCTTCAAACCAGAGGACATGGCCATATCAGAAGACAAAGTTTGGGGGGTCTGTGAGGAGCACTCCGTTTAAACTAAATATTCAATCTAATCAAGCGGTGCTGCAACTAATCAGGTGTGTCAAGCCTGTAAGGAAAATACTAGTTATGATGAGATGAATCTCATCTAGTTGCGCACAGTTCACCTGGTGTAGTACTACACCTTAACCATTCATCAGTATCAACACAAAAATATAGTAGTCCATCAGTTATTTAATTACATATACTGATACGCTTGTAATCAAAAATAAAACATTCCATAATTTGATACAATCGTAATTTGACAACTTATCGCATTGTTTTTCTTTACAATATATTCAAAATCAACATTTCATTATCATATTATAACCACTCATAATTAATAGCATATCACTATTGTATGTGTTCATGCCCAATGCATTTCGGCACCAGATAGTGCCTTCATCAGGGGCTGATCTGAAATGAAAAATAAAACAACAAGAACCGTAAATGTACTATAATAGCCGTGTGTCATGGGGGTGTGTATTGAAAATAGTCTCATTTCATACCTCTCATAATTGTTAGAGTTTTCAGCCAGCTGGAAAATGAAAAGTGAAAAGCCAGCGATAAAAATGTAAACGAGTTATAAGACATGTACAATCTCTAATTTACTACCAGAAAACCAAAGCGATACTGGCTTACCCTGTGCTTTCTGGGACTTGATATCCTATGAAAAAAAGTTATTGCAACCCGAGCGTTAGATTTCGTATTATGTACATATAGTCTCAAATACGATAAATAAATGAATAATCCTACCTTAACTGAGTTGGTTATGCCGACCTATAAGCATATAATATGGCGTTAGGAACTGCTATAAGATCTCAAACATATGGCGTTTTTTACCAATATACTTTGACACGAACACCATTCTATCCTGATTAGTTTTTGATCTTGGTTGCAACAATGTTTGTCTACTCATTTGTGAGACTCAATGAACCGTTACATTAAATACGGTGTGCCATTAGTAGAGCATCCACTTCGGAACAATATCGTTTTGTAGAGCAACCTTGATATTTTTTGAAGGCACTTCGCATGCATCTAGTACGTATATTTCATTCTCAAAGATGGCGCATTGTAATCGCTGAAAATTGAGAGTGTTTCCCACTTAGTCCTTTTTCAGTGTCGGCCTTTACGTGTACTACGACGCGATAAACATTAGCAATGGCGCGGTCAACCCGTATTCTACCGAAGGTCCGAGTGTTTGGTTCAGATCATTAACGACGCTTCACTAAGGTATTTATCATAACGTGATCCTTGTGAGAGGATTATGAGACTATTGATACTTTTCTGTTTTCCTCGCATTAACCCGTTTGCTCAAACAATCAGTTTTCTTTAATCCTAGGAATAGAACAACCACTTTTAAGGTATGTCGATCCGATATTGGTAAAAAACGCCATATGTTTGAGATCTTATAGCAGTACCTAACGCCATATTATATGCTTATAGGTCGGCATAACCAACTCAGTTAAGGTAGGATTATTCATTTATTTATCGTATTTGAGACTATATGTACATAATACGAAATCTAACGCTCGGGTTGCAATAACTTTTTTTCATAGGATATCAAGTCCCAGAAAGCACAGGGTAAGCCAGTATCGTTTTGGTTTTCTGGTAGTAAATTAGAGATTGTACATGTCTTATAACTCGTTTACATTTTTATCGCTGGCTTTTCACTTTTCATTTTCCAGCTGGCTGAAAACTCTAACAATTATGAGAGGTATGAAATGAGACTATTTTCAATACACACCCCCATAACACACGGCTATTATAGTACATTTATGGTTCTTGTTGTTTTATTTTTCATTTCAGATCAGCCCCTGATGAAGGCACTATCTGGTTCCGAAATGCATTGGGCATGAACACTTACAATAGTGATATGCTATTAATTATGAGTGGTTATAATATGATAATGAAATGTTGATTTTGAATATATTGTAAAGAAAAACAATGCGATAAGTTGTCAAATTACGATTGTATCAAATTATGGAATGTTTTATTTTTGATTACAAGCGTATCAGTATATGTAATTAAATAACTGATGGACTACTATATTTTTGTGTTGATACTGATGAATGGTTAAGGTGTAGGACTACACCAGGTGAACTGTGCGCAACTAGATGAGATTCATCTCATCATAACTAGCATATCAGAAGACGGCATCCAGCATGGAGGAGGACATCCCAAGTGGAACTTCCCCTACATGCAGGAATGCCTAAAAAGATGGTAAAGCCATTTTGAGGAGAAACCAGTAGAGGTACCCAAAGCAAAGGTGTGCCTGGTTCTACAGAGTGGCACATTAGTGACCATCTATGTGCTCAAATGGACAAGGAAGGGCTAAGGACAAAGTTACCACCATTGCTGGTTGGAGCGGGGAAATGGATCTCATGCTGAGAAGAACACAGCAGGAATAAACCTTGCAATAGGCAATATCAAAAGTCTGCTAAGTAGTCTTGTCGGAGAACAGACCAACATGGTGTTCACCCGAGCTCGCATACCAACAATTAAGCTAACAAACACTGAGCATGACGGGCTGCATTCAATTCATACATTCACTGAATATGGACGGCCCTTAGGGAGATGTTCCCTGGCTTCCCTGACGTAGGAGGGCTAATGGCAGAGACTATGAAGCCAGGAAAGACAATAAACTGATTTTCTGGATAGCATGAGAGAACAATGGGGACAGGAGACAGGACAGCTGTGGACTGACATAGGCCCGCAAGTCGCATTCTTTTACATTATTCTCAACCCACCGAGATACAAAGTGGATTGGAAAGAGTGGATTGGTTAGACACCAAACCCTGGCGGGAGACACAAGCCCATATATTGCATTACAAAACAAGAAACTAGAGAAAGATAGAGAAAAACAGGAGCAAGCCCTGAGAGACACTGCTAAATTGACTCAACAAAAATTAAAAACGACCGCCTTGAGTGGGCCGCGTTGGCCACTAATGAGCAAATAGCTCCAGTCTTAATGGGGGCTCCATGGCAAGCTATAGTAGTGTGGCTCACTGGTTAGAGGCGGCAGACCCGAGAGCAGAAGTCGGCCCGGGACCAGGGTTCGATTCCCGACGCGGCAGGGTCGTGGACCTTGGTCAGCGGACTTGATAATTCTCGCTTCGGTGCTTACTCTAATCAGGGATCACACTCAGCAACTCTGGGCATTAGCTTGCCTCATCTCTACAACAGCCCCACCAATTCCAGGGATGCCTGGCTCCACCTTGGGGACTCCCAGCAGGGACCATCCCACAGGGAAAGCCAGGACGGGTTCCCCAGAGTTATACAGCGCCGGGACGCCCCGTTGCTGGGGCAGCTGTGCGCTTTACAAGTATACTACATTTACATTTACATTTACATTTACATTTACATAGCAACAGAGGCCAGGATTGTTACTATTGCCACAGGGTGAGTCACCTGCCAGGCCGATGCCGGTTAAAAGCATACCTCGAACAGAGATAGATGGGCCAGGATCAGCCACCACAAAATGAAGCCAAGAGAAATCCAAATACACCTTCAGTCCGCCGCAGTGAGGCCAGTCAGCTGCCGAAACCCCGCAACAGGGATCAGGTCATTGGACAAACATTTTGCAACCGCAAATAGGATCTCAGCCTAATAGGGGCTGGGGTCACATCCGCCGCAGGGAGGGGTAACTGTCTGGGGGATGTAATGCCTTCACACAAACACAGAGTCACAATACACAGTAAGATAAACCCCCAGAGTAAAATACCACCCATTCACCCACATCCCAAGAATTATCTGTACCAAAGCCAAATGTGAACACAAACTTTTACTTGCATCTGGGGATTCAAGTGTGAGATATGTGTTCTGCTGATCGGGTATCCTCACTACAGTCTGCCATTAAGGGTCCGTGTGGGAGCCAATACTCAAATCTGTTGCTGATCCCCCAGGGCGGGGTGGCTAATCATGCCCCAAGGGAGGGCAGTCTGACGGGGGCGGGGCGGCTCCCTGACCATGTACTTAAAAATCAGACACCCCTGTCCCCTCATTCAAAGTTAAATGGGACAGATTCTAATTACTAAGTCGAAAGGTCTCCATTCCCATTGGTCCCGGGCATTCGGCACGGAACCCTGTTCCTGTATTGTGTGCAGTTCCATCAGTACCCCACAAAAACTTGAAGCCTCCAGCCAAATGGAGGCCCCCTTTCAGTTTTAAAAAGAAGCTGTCCTCCTCTGTGGGATCCAGGATTCCTGTATGCCTGGGGAAATGAAGACCCCACAACCTTCACAGCACGCGCACAAGAGTCAATAAGTTATGAGGCGCCCGCAGAGCACCCAGTCGGTCGAGAGGTTCGTCAGGTTAGCCAGACGTCTAGGAATTGTGAGGCACTCCCGGTCCAGTCATCACCAATAGGCAAAGTCCGGCGTGGGTTCCTGGCCTTCGCCCTAGGCTCTCCAATTCACATGTTCCTCTTGTTTTCATACATAGTTCACTTGAAGTCCTAAAACCTCTTCTACATTTCTTTTTCCATCCCCCCTGCAAATGTGCTGATGGTGTTGCATTCTTGCCATGTGAGTCAGTGGGCATTTTCTCATGTGGCTCAGAGCCCATGCTTTAATCTCTGAAGAACCAAACTTACAGAACGTAACACGTTGGTGCGATAAATCAACTGTTGTGGCTGCTTATAGATTCCCTCCTGTCCCCCGCACTTTTGGGAAATTGGGCCATACGTGCTTCAACTGAAGAAAAAGCCTAATATTCCCATCTCTCAGCTACAAAATCTCCGCCCCATCTCCCTTCTCCCATTCTGCGCTAAAATAATAGAAAAAATCGCGAACAAACAGATCATGGAGTATGTGGAAGCAGAAACTCTCCTACACCCCTCTCAGTCAGGCTTTAGAACAGGCTACTCGACTGAGTCGGCAGTTCTATACTCTACTGAGTGCCTTCGGCAGATAGTGGACGAAGGCGAGACGGCGGTGTTGGTCCTGTTGGACCTTAGTGCAACATTTGACACCGTGCTGCACTCAACGCTGCTGTCTCGTCTTTCGGACATGGGGGTAACGGGTCCAGCACTCGCATGGCTGCGTTCCTTTCTGACCGACAGAAGCTTCCAGGTACACTACCCACCCTTTAGATCATCCCCGCGGAAGGTGAGCCATGGGGTTCCACAGGGCTCAAGTTTGAGCCCTACGTTATTCAACATCTATATGGAACCCCTGGCACACATTGTAGAGGGCTTCGGGGTGGGCATTGTTAGCTACGCGGACGACACCCAGTTGGTGTTTAAGTTAACCCCTGGCCGAAGAGAAGATGCCACCAATTTCTCGGACTGCATGTCTGCAGTAGCGGTCTGGATGAATAATAACTGCCTTCGTCTAAATGGCGAAAAGACCGAACTACTGGTGATCGGTAGAGCAACTTCTGCTTGGTCTCGATCATGGTGGCCTACCGAATTGGGCAACCTGCCCACTCCTGCGGAGTCGATAAGAAACCTAGGCGTCATGCTGGACTCAGACCTCTCTGGCAAGACCCATGTCAGCAGGGTAACAGGAAGGTGCTTTGGTGTCTTAAAGGTTCTCCGCAAGGTGTTAGATCTCCTTCCTACCGAGGCCAGAAAGACCATCGTCCATGCACTTGTGACTCCCCATTTGGACTATGGGAATGCCCTCCTGATTGGGCTCAGTCAGAAAGGCTTACATCAACTACAATGTGTGCAGAACGCCGCCGCGCGCCTTGTGCTCGGACTCTCACGGAGAACTTCGCAAAAACTGCCTTGGTCAAACTTCACTGGCTTCCGGTGAGGGAGAGGATCATATTTAAGTCCCTCTGCTATGCTCATCGCATCGCTCAGGACAAAGGCCCTGAATACCTAAAAAACTCCCAACCCGGAACCTCAGATCATCTGGTATGATGATATTTAAACTCCCTCGAATTTTCAGGGCCAAAATGGGAGGAAGCTCCTTTAGGTACTTAGCTGCCAAACACTGGAATGCGCTCCCGCTCCACCTGCGGATGGAGCCATCTGAACTGAGATTTCGGGAAAAATTGAAAACTTATCTCTTCCCCAACATGTAATTTCTCCTGAGCGTATTCTCTACAGCTGCCTATGGATCTCTGTACTATATTAGCAGTCAGCGCGGGGACACACAATTCTGTGTAGCCAGGCGCTTTATAAATGATTTATTATTATTTTATTATTAACTTGGAATGCGTCCCAACTGTTATTTTTTTGTGTAGCATGAAATAATGCAGAGCCACCTGTAAGCCAAACATCTTCACAACTTGGGCTCTACCACGATAAGCGGGGACATGGAAATAAGAAGCATTGGGAAAGTCAATAGATCTTTTAGCCATGTTGTATAGCAGCATGACTGCTCTTCAATATGGCTGAGAGTCATGGAAAAAAGCGCTATGACGCTGCTATACAACATTGTTAAAAGACATTGACATTGACAAAGCAAATAACTCCAAGACCTATTGGCTTTGCCAATCAATGTTACCAGTGGTAATGACCAAAATGATAAATGGGTAGCACCATCCTTATAGTGGACCCTACCCTCTTCCCACGAGGAATGGTTTCTCAGAAATCTTTACATTTTAACTGCACTCAGAGTCTTATTAAATTAAACTGCATACCGAGTTGAGGAACTTCACAGAATTTGTGATATTGGCAAGGTTTTTCCAATTAATGAGAATAATTTTTGGTCTAGTCTTAGCCTACTCTAGACTGGATTCAGAATTTTGCAGATGGGTTACTCCATCACAAATGTGACAGATATTCCTTTGCCTTATTACAAAAGCCCAAGGATGTAATGCACTTGTAATAAGTTGGTTCAGCTAATCGTCATTATTGTGACAGAATAACCTGTCTGCCAAAACTCTAAATTAGACCCTCTGTCTTTCAGCGTGCTCCTATGGTTTAGTGTCGGACTCCTCTGTCTTCCAATATGCTGTGCACGAATGGTTTTATTGCACGGATGTTTGTGTCTGTTATTTCTAAGGTGATATGGTGGTGTTTACTGCAGATGTACAGACAAAGGGTCAGATGTACAACCCTTCCAATTTGCGAATCGCAAATTACGTCATTTTGCGACTCGCAGTTTGCAACTCACAATATGGAATTTACAACAATGTCTCAGACACTGTTTGCGATTCCTAATGGGGTTGCAAATTGCCTGCCTTACCAAAATGATCTGCGACCCCATTGGGAATGGCTAGCACTCCCAGGGATGGTGGTCAGCAGACCACCATATCTGTGACTGCTTTTTAAATAAAGCAGGTTTTTTTTAAATGCAGCCCATTTTCCTTAAAAGAAAAGAGGATGCATTTAAAGAAGAAAAAGGAAAGTTTCTCTTTCATTTTTTAAGAATAGGTAGTGGTCCATAGGACCCCTGTCTGCTCTTAAAAAAATATTTAACTGCCAGTCACAAAAGGGAAGGTCCCCTGGGCCCCCTCCCATTTACGAGCGGTTTACCACCTTTGTGAAATGGATGGTAAACTGTGAGTGTTTTGCGACCGCAATTGCAGTTGCAAAACATTGGTACATGAAGTATGACTCGCTATTAGGAAGAGACGCACACCCCTTCCTAATAGCGAGTAGCAAACCCTTTGCAAGTCGGTAATAGGTTACCGACTCGCAAAATAGTTTTTTTTACATAGGGCAGACTTATTTTACGGTTGCAAACGAACCGATTTCCCGTTTGCGACCACAAAAAACGGCTGTACAACTGGCCCATGTGTTGTTAAGGAAATGTGTTGTATCAGGCTAAACAGGAAATTCTTTCACAGAAAAGTAAGAGGAATAAACTGCATATAAACAAGTGGTCTTTTTGGGGAACAGTATATCTGATGCTTACAATGTTCCATAGTACAAGCAATTAAAGAGCTGCCCCACCCAAGGGTATGGAAAATGTAATTTTTTGGGGGGGTTTATGAATAATTATGGAACTCGGACTGCTGTTGAAGAGGGATGGAGTTTGTTTCGTTGAAGAATTGGTGAAAGGGGAGCCTGTAAAGGTACCACCATTGACGCTGTTTTCTGTGCGACTGGAGTATGTCACACAATTGTGGATAAGAATTGATAAGACTTGATGTAGTTTTGTCGCTGGAAATTGAATCTATTATTGAATTATTTTGGTTGTGTGATGAATTATGTGTGGAAGGAAGCTCTAAACAAGGATATCATTTAGGAGCACATCAAACTATCGCATTATACCTAGCTCTTTTGATCACAGTAGTCCTGTTGAGTTTCCAAGGGGAAGGAAAGTAGTATTATTTTGTCTATGGTGGTTAAAAAGGATGCATAGAGAAAAGCAAAGTGGAGTTGATATCAGTGAGGCTTTGTGGAGAGTACGAGCAGGGCAAGTGAAGAGTGAGAAAAGGTGAGCTGAGGTCAAAAGGAATTGTTTCCAGATTGGTACACATGTGATGGTAGGATAGATCTGTGTGACTTTGGAACCTTATGTCGGTGTCTAAGAAAGTGCTCTGTGTAATAAAAAAGGATGAGGGTGGTGATCATAAAGTGGGTGCATGTTGCATCTAGTCAAATACGGTCAAATATGAATTGGAAGGTTAGAAAAATGGAGGAGAACGTGAAATGTAGAACACTGGAGACAAGGTTGTGGTTTGGCGGTTGCAAATAAGCTGAGTTGGTTGTTGGCGGAACAGTGGCATTGAAGGTGAAATAAAATGTTAGTTACCACTTAGGTGTCAATTAGGATGGCGGACGGACAAAGTCCGTCCGCCATCCTGTCTGAGGACGGGACCGTCCGCCACAGGGGCAGAGGTCCCGCCGTGGAATTAGGATGCACCCACCACAGTGGCGGGTGCATTCCGCATTTTTGACATTGCGGCGGGCAGTGCTGTAAGCACCGCCCGCAGCAGTGTTAAAAATGCATGTTGTGCATTTCAAAGCACAACATGACCGCGCGGTGCCTGCCATGTTGTATTTTGATATAAAAGGGGGTGGTGATGGACGGAGCATCTGAAGCAATCAAACACTCACACCCAGTCAAAAGATCTGGGTTTAAACCATCACCGTTCTTTAGCCCACTCTGCCACCCCAGTTCAGACATGGCTATATGCAAATCAGTCTGACCCTGTGCCTCATGGGAACAGTCCAGCCCGAACTGCCAAGCCATGCCTTCCCTGGACCGGAAACAAGCTTCCGAGGACCGGTTTCTGGCATTACAGCCGTCTTCAGCCCGGCTTGCTTGAATCCAGTGGGAAAGTGAGCAAGGGACTCACGTCTGAGCATACCCTGCCACACTAATGGCGATCAAAGCGGTACAAAGGGGGTGGTGATGGACGGAGCATCTGAAGCAATCAAACACTCACACCCAGTCAAAAGATCTGGGTTAAAACCATCACCGTTCTTTAGCCCACTCTGCCACCCCAGTTCAGACATGGCTATATGCAAATCAGTCTGACCCTGTGCCTCATGGGAACAGTCCAGCCCGAACTGCCAAGCCATGCCTTCCCTGGACCGGAAACAAGCTTCCGAGGACCTGTTTCTGGCATTACAGCCGTCTTCAGCCCGGCTTGCTTGAATCCAGTGGCAAAGTGAGCAAGGGACCCCGTAGGGGTCAATTAGGATGGCGGACGGATCGGGTCAATTAGGATGGCGGACGGACGATCCGTCCGCCATCCTAATTGACCCCTTAGGGGTCAATTAGGATGGCCGACGGATCGCCACCGCCATGCAGGCTGTGGCGATCCGTCCCCCATCCTTGCCCGTCCACCACCTATTTCCCCCGCCATATTACAATGGCGGGGGGGACCGTTGCGGACAGGAAGACCGTCTGCCGCTTTTCCGCCGCGACCACGGCAGAGAAGCTCTAATATGGTGGCGGTGTCTATCAGACACCGCCACCCATATTAGGATCTGCTGGGGGCTATGCCTTTCCGTGGCGGCAATACCACCACGAAAAGGCATACTGTCCTTGCATTGGGGGCCCGTTGCGGGCCCCCAGGGTGAAGGGGGGTGGGGGGTGCACTTGGGGGGTACCTATGGTATCCCCTGCGTTTCAAAATACAACATGGCAGGCACCGCGCAGTGCCTGTCATGTTGTGCTCTGAAACGCACAACATGCATTTTTAACACTGCAGCGGGCGGTGCTTTCAGCACCGCCCGCCGCAGTGTTAAAAATGCGGGATGCACCCGCCACTGTGGCGGGTGCATCCTAATTCCACGGACAGGACCTCCGCCCCTGTGGCAGACAGTCCCGTCCTCAGACAGGATGGCAGACGGACTTTGTCCGTCCGCCATCCTAATTGAACCCTAAGTTTGGTTATAGCTTATAAATTACATTGCAAAGTAAAACTGTATTTTTTTTTTAATAAATGTTTTTATTGGATTTTGCAAATAAACAAAAGATTACAGCAATACAAGCCCCCGCAGAGGGGGAGTGAACAAGGTACTGAAGCGCCATAGAGTGCTTATGAAGAGCATTACCATTAGTACATAGATGTTGCTATGTTATCGTAATATGTATGTGAACCTGTGTTTAGGGGGCCAAGTAGTATGTTCACTCTCATTGATCATATATGGTTAGGATTGCCTTCCTGTGAGCCGTTCCTCTTCTTAAACTTGTGGAGAACATGGGGAGGGGTGGAGAAGGGGCCAAACCCACTCTGGGGGGTGGGCGCAGCACAAAAATGGAGCCAGAAGCCTAGGCTGTCGAGTATAGAGTGGAAGGCTTCTTTGCATAGAAAAGGGGATAGAGAATACCGGAGGAGGTTAAGGCAATCAGGTTGCAGTTCAGCTGGGTGTGCATTGGTGCAATGGAATAAGTGTGAGGGGGCCCTTGCCTGATCATGGGGTCGAGATAGCAGCCTGGGTGCTGTGCTTGACCTGTTCTAGGAGGGTATTCCAGGCAGCAGACTGTGGGAATTTATGGAGATGGTGGGTATCCTCATAACAATGGGTGTAACCCTTGGCCTTCCCCTGCCATGCTGTTATTGGTGGCAACATTGACGCCTGCCAGTGCATGATCAAATTTCTCTTTGCCAGTCAAAGGGCCAAACTGGTGATGCCTGTCCGCACTTTGTGATATTTTCTGCGCTTTAAAATGCCCAGGGTACAGGCCTCCCATCTTTAGATGTTGGGCAGTTCCATGACTTCTTGTACAGTCTTGTGTATCTGAGTCCAATATTCAAGAAGGGTTGAGCAAGACCAGGGCATGTTATGCAAATTGGGGGTGGCTGAGTGGCAGCGGGGGAAATTCGCTTGCGGGAATTATCAAATGATTTGGGCAAGGGTTAAGTGGGCCCTGTGGAGGATGGAGAATTGGATGTCTTTGAAACGTGCATTCTGAGATACCTTCTGGGGAAATTCTAAGGCTTGTTCCCACTCCCTATCATGTAGCACCCTCTCAATATCATCCTCCCACTTGCCTCGCAGCTCTGTCAGTGTAAGTCCAGTGTGATACAGGATGGCTCTATAGATCCAGGTAATCAGGTGATGCCTCTCTTCCATAAGAAGCAGTCTTTGTAAGACAGCATGGACCTGTGCCTCGTCCAGAGTGGACCAGAGGGTTTGACAGTTGTGATGAAGGTGGTCATAAGTAAGAATCTGGCCAGGTGCCATGTCATATTCTGTGAGGAGCTGGTCAAAGGTGAGCAAGTGGATGTTGCAAAAGAGATCGGCCACCGTATATAAGGAACAGTCATGCCAGCATTTCAAATCTGCTGTGGAGTAAGATAAGAGCCAGAAGTGTGCAGGGGAAGCTCCGTGGCTTATGGGGGTCGTACCAAGTAAGGAAGTGAACTCTGGCCATACAACTCAAGGTCAGCTGCACTTAGAGGGACCACGGAGATTGGGTGGCTCTCCTGGGAAACAGGAAGTTCCTGACCAAGGTCAGTGTAAGGGGCCCTGCCCCGTGGCATGTCTCCCCCCAGTGCCGTCCTGCTAGACACCGTGACAGCCACTGCAGCTAAGCTGCCAGGTAGTAGGTCTCAAAGGATGGGGCTCTCAGTCTGCCTTTGCCAACTGGCAGCTGCAGCTTTCTCAATGCAATCCGGGAGTGCCTATTGCCCCAAATGAGTTCCCTCGGAAGAAAGTCAAGTTCTCGTAAAAATGAACAAGGAGGGATGATAGGTAAGTGTGTGAAATAATACAGGAGCTGGGGTAGGAGGATCATTTTTGACAGAGCTATTCTGCCTGGCACGAACATTGGAAGAGCCTTCCAAAAACGAATTCTCGGTCTCAGTGAGGACAGGGTTTTGTTCAAGTGTTCTTCGAACAAGTCAGATAGGGAATGGTAGAGATGCAATCCCAAACATCGGCCCATGGTACTGCACCACTTGAGTGTGGAGCCCCCCAGGTATATAACTTGTGGGGGAGTGTTTGGTTGCAACAGGTATACACTGGACTTGTCCCATTTAACTCAAAGGCCTGATGCTAGCGCAAATGCTTAGAGTGTGGAGGCAATGGGAGTTAGGTCGAAGCGAGCATTGCCAAGGTAGAAGAGCAGGTTGTCAGCATAAAGGATATATTTCATTTATCCCTTCGTCCAGGGGCATAACCCCAACTTTGTCCCTCCTTGCGAAGGTGGGTGGCAAGTGGCTCCATTGCTATTGCAAAGAGCAGGGGGATAAGGGGCATCCATACCTAGTTCCTCTAACCACTGGGTAGGCTGGGGAAATGAGCCACTCAATTGCAATCCTTACAGTAGGTGTTGAGGGGAAGTGGGGTGTTCCATTGCATATCCATGATGTGTGCGTTGTGGTCGGAGACTGCCCGACCAAGGTAATCTGTGTAGTGGATCAAGCCTAGTACTGAACCAGAGCCGATGTGATCCAGTTGCACGGACAGGATGTGTGGCGTAGAATAGAAAGAGTAGACTCGATTGTTAAGATGATTAGTCCTCCAAGTTTCTGCTAAAGACCACTGTTTGACTCAACTAGCAAAACGCTCCGTTTGCCCATGCAGGGGAGAGCAGGGGAGTGGCAGGTACAAGTGGGCCAGGAGGAAGACAGGCACGCAATTATAATCTCCTCCTAATATCCACGGTATATGGTTTTTATGTGCCAAAGTGCCCAAGAGTGTGGTCCAAAAGGACCCCTGTTCTGAGTATGGGGCATATATACTGCCCATCAGGACTGGGCAACGGTCGAGGCAGCCCTATACCAATACGAATCGGCCTTCTCTGTCTAATACCATATCGTGGGCTTGAAAGGAAATGCCTGGACAAAACCAGACTTTCAAAATCCAAGTGCATAGGCTGAGTAGGATGTCACAAAGATTGCCCCCCTCCACCGCTTCTGCAGCCTCTGCAGCTCTAGTGCTGTAGTATGTGTCTCCTAAAGGAAAATGACCTAAGTGTACTGGTCTTTGAGGTAAGAATATACATTGTACTGCTTTCACAATGTTTGAATACCCTGCACATTCAGAGTGAGAAACCTATTGAGTGTAGGTGGAGCCATAAAAAATGTAGACTATCATGGTTAAGTAAAGCGTGCTGAGTGGCCTACAGGGTGGCCTTCCATCCCGCTGCCCCGCCCCCACCATCCTCAGGGGGAAAAAGGTTTGCCATCAGTTGGTCCAAGGATAAGGGGAGTGAAAATGTGGGTATCAGAACAGTTAGCATAAACAAAAACTGGGAGAGCCTACCACATATGGTGGTACGCCCAAAAAACGTTTCACAGTATATGAGTGGAGATGTGTTGTGGCCAAGTGGGTGCAAGCTGCGTCCATAAGCGGGTATCGCCCCAAATTCACATCAATGTGTTGCTGGGCTCAGTGTCAGATGAGAAGGGCATGGAAAAAAGGGGGACACAAATAGGGGGGGCAGTCAGGGTGCATCAGTAGCTCCCGCTGGGTGAAATAAGAATACATAGTTGCATTAGTCTCACGTTGGGCAGTGAAGGGGGCCCTAGGACAGCGGCTAAATAGTCTAAAGTTATGGCCGGTCTCTGTCACTATTCACATCCTGCTGGCAATGAGGGTGAGGTTTAATCAAATTGTCTGCAGTCTGTGATGCCACCAGTGTGGGTGTCTGTGACTCCTGATTGGAGTCGTCCTTGGTGTCTGAGTTTTAGTCAGTCGTGAAGATGTGTAGGCCCCCTTCCCTGTCCATGGTCCTGGACCCTCTCCAAGTGATGCTGCTGCATGGAGGGCCCAGTGCCAATCCTCAATGATCTGTTCCAGGGCTTGGGCTTTTGTGGATGGAGAGGTCAGAGAGGTGCCCCATTTGGGGTGCTTTCATTACTTGCATTGCGGGTGGGGTGGCTAGGGGGTCTACCCACAGGTGCAGCATGCGTTTCTGTTTGATATTCGTTGGTCCAATCCAAGGCATCTCTGAGTTAGTGAAGAAAAGGAAATTCCCATCCAGGAGAATTTTGAGCCGGGCTGGGAATGACAGGAATTATTGGACCTCCAGCTGTGGGAGCCATCGCTTGACTGCCAGAAAGAAGGTGCATTGTCACTGTACCTCCTGTGTGTAGTCTGGGAAGAGCATGATGGTCTTGTCTTCCAGTTTCTCCTCGGCTGCCCTTATAAAGGTGTACCTTTATAATAGAGAAGGATAGCCATTGGTCATGGTGAGGCCGCCGGGGGGGGGGAGGGGGGGCTGGACCGACCGAACTCTCTGTGCCCTTTACAAGGAGTAGAACATAGTGAAATCCGATGGGTCAACAAAAGAGCGGAACCAATTCTCAACAAAGGGTAACATCTCAGTGAGGCCTAGTATGCGAATGTTGCTCCTCTTGGATCTACCCTCTGCGTTCTCTGCCCATTCCTCCAGGATGTGTCCATGTTTCTGCAAAACACGATACCAGGTTGGTTTTCCGTGGTTAGTGGCTGGACTGCAGCCAGTGTCTTCTCTCTGTAGGACACTCGGTCCGCTAATGTGTGGTGATCATGCCATAAGAATCTCAGCTCAGTGACAAGGGAGCTTAGCTTTGTCCCCATTGCGATTCAATTGATGGCCGCCAGGACTGTGTATAATTTGTCCCCTGTTGAAGGGGAGGGCTGACGCAAGGCCTCTGTCACTGCAGTCTCCGGTACCAAAGTTGTCGGGACAGCTGCCGAGGAAGCCTTTGTTGGCATGGTAGAGTGCAGCCTGCCCTGTTTTTGCGTCTGAGAGTCTGTCGCAGGTGAGGGAGGCTAGTCCACAGGATCATGCAGGGGAGTCCAAGGCAGTTTCTGACTGTTATCGGGGGAGAGAAAAGCCATTTGTAGGTGTGCCGCCCTGGGGAGTGCGCAGGGTGGTGCAAGCCAGCCCAACAGGCTTGTGGGCAGATTCAGTCTCACTCGTTGCCGTTAGTGCATCAGTGAGAAGCACTCTTGAGGATGAGGTGTGCCATGGATCTATTGTCTGGGGGAGTAGGTGTGTAATGGCTTCCTCATGCTCATCGATCCCGGGACCGCTGACAGGTGTTGTAGTACATAGGGTTTTTCCCCCCGGCCAAACAAAGGGGATCCCCTGAGGGCCGTGTTGCTGTCTAAAGTATGGTGTCGTGCTAAGGATTGTCTCCTCCGGGGAACCTCATGCAGGACTGGTGAAGCAGCGCAGTAGGTGGTGGGGCAAGGGAGAGGCTGCCCCTCCCCCATAATCTGTAGCAAGTCTGGAGTTGTGTGAGGCCTTCCAATTAGGCAGTGAATCCCTTCAATGGTGTGGTGATCCACGGGGCCTGCACACACTAACCTATGCTAGGCCATCTTCAATGCACTAATGGTGCTCTGTGGTCGTGTGGCTGGTGTCGGCTCTGCCTCTGATTGCGAGAGGGTGGAGTGGTGAGATTGGCATCCACTGCCTGAGCCCTTCTGACTGGGTTCTCGTGTCATCTGGCTGTGGGGAGGGGGCCACTGCTGCAATGCTGGGTAGACATTTGGCCAAGGGAGTCTGGAACGCAGGCCCGATTACCTTCGGCCATGTTGTGGCAGGAAGCCACTAGCCCTCTGGGTGTCAGCAGCTAACACTTCCGGGGCCTCCACAGCGACGAGCTACAATATGGTCCCAACACGGTGCTAAAGCAGCTACAGCCCTCCCGATCATCCTTGGCACCGCCATTCGCATCGGGACTCCCGCAACAGCTGTTGCCAGGGGAGGTCACCAGCCCAAGCTGTGGGTGACGTTCTCCCTGCTTCAAGCTCAACGGGATGGTTGGGCCAACCCACAGGAGTCGGCAACCTTGACCCCCAGGATCAGGCACACCAATATAGGTTGGATGACCAGCAGGGAGGAACCCAGCCAACGAATCCATGCTGGAAAGGGGCTGAAGGATCGTAGCTCTACATTCAAGTGGGACCATCGTGGCCTGGCAAGACACGTCCCCTTGAAAAGTACAACTGTTAATGTCTTTTAGATCATTTGCCTGTATTGTGGGTGTGCTGTGGTGTACTGTATGTGAGGGTTTATTGTTTTTTGGTACTACACTTTGTGGTTAAGAGGGTTTCAAAAGTATTGATTTGCAGTGTGTGTGTGTGTGTGCGTGCGTGCTTGCATGTGTGTGTGGGTGTGATGGACTAGTAGTAGTTGGGTGAGTTGAAGGGAGGACCTGCAAGCGTTCTATGTCCTTCCTTGTCTACCTATCAACAATAAAACTCCTCTTTAAATATGCTAGAGAAGTTGCTTCCATTTTTACATAAATCAGCTCTAAAATGGTGGTAAAACATTATTATGATATTGGATGTACCCCCATTGTCTTCTAAGGCACATGGTTACATTTTCTTTTCTCACTGTGGGCCCTGGTCAGCTGCAATTCAAATCTATGTGGTATTTGGGTATTGGGCAGAGGCCAATTTGGACAGAAAATTGGCACTTACATCATACATAAAAGCGGTCCACATCAGTGAACTAGGGAGCTATAAAAATTGGTATATGTTTGCAAATTGGGGCAGTTTTGTACTTGTAAAGACACGCTGTTGTAGAGGTAGAGGCACTCTTGTGGTTTGAGACTCTATGATGACCTTTGACTACCATTATTTTAACTGGCTTTAGTGTGTTATTTTATCCTAGTCTGGATGTACGATGTCCTGCATATGCCTGCTTCTCTTAAATGTTTTGTTCTTGTAATCTTGCTGTCTTTCAGTGAGAGCTGTCACAGAGTAGAACAGCCTTGCCAAGAATTGAACATGTGGGTTGTGCATTTGAAAGCATGAAAGGGAGAGAGAGGTGTGGAATGTACTCTTTGGTTTCGAAGTGCAGTGTTGTGGGCAGTGATGCACACATGTGCTCGGTGTTGTATGAGAATTATGAAGTTCTTACTATTGGCTTTGACATGGCCTCATGTCATCTTGTTTTCTAACTTTGCCTTGCTTCAGCTTTTCTGCATGCACAGCAGCGCTAGCAAGTTGTTTGGGTTATGAGAATTATGAAGTGCTTACTATTGGCTTTGACATGGCCTCATGTCATCCTTTCTCCCTGGCTTTGCCTTGCTTCACCTTTTCTGCGTGCACAGCAGCGCTTGCAAGTTGCTCGGGTTATTCACGTTCAAGGTGTTTCTGTTTTGGTGAGGGATTGTTTATGTATTCTGAAAGGCTTTGTGAGCTGTGAGCTTCGGCAAAATAAAGGCTGGAACATGTGAGATTTGGAGAAGGGAACGTGAGAGCTCCTTCCTGCCGTGGGAATGCTTTCTTGGAACATGCCCAGTTCTGGTAATATTCCTCTGGCCCAGGGGGAGGGCTTTCTCGAACCTTCTAGTGTTTTTAAAGCTGAGGGTTGTGGACTTGGAAACTGGGAGTTTGGAATCCGAGTGAGGATGGACGCGTCTAGCTCGGAGTGTGGACCCTAGTTTTTAAGGATCTCAATCACGGCTGTTTACTTCCCCAGTCTGAGATGCAGTGTTTTGCACCAGGTGATGTATTGAGTTTTGATTATTGCCATTGTGATGTGAGCCAGTGGCTGTGCTCATTTGATGTGTTGTCTTTGTGATGTGTGAGTGAGTGTGCTTTCTTCGTGATGCAGGAGTGAGTCAAGGTGCACCTCCAAAGTACTCATTTGATGTATATATAGCTTTCTGATCTCTTGCAGGACGTCCAGTATATTTGCTTGAGTCTTATCTCATATTATTTGCTGCTTGTTTTTTCATCAGTATTATTCATGCATTATATTTACCAAGTGTGTTAATATTGCTTGCATATAAACATATATATCTCTTTGTATATTTGAATCTTTTGCATTTGGCAACTGGGAAAGCTTTTGAGAGCATTGTGTAATATAAAACCCCAAACCTTATTCTAAGAGAGGGAGTCCTTGCATTTTGTAAAATAAAACCCTTTTCTAAAGATGCTGTTTGTTTTGCATTAAAGTGTTTTGACTACGCCGGGTGTTGGGCTACCGTGCGGAATATTCTGTATTATCTGATAGGCGCAAATCAAAACATCTGTGCAGGTGTTTTGAAGAGTATGGGAAAGTGTATGCATTTGTGCTCGCTACAGGCAATGTTTGTGATAATATCAGACAATCAAAAATAAACAAGCATTGAAAATGCAATAGGTCTCGCCCTCGTTTAAGTTAAAGCAATTCTGTTTGTAATTAGGTGGCTTTTTAGCTTTGCTTTTATTAGTGTCTTTCAAATTTTCATGTACATAACATGCATATGTATCCATATATGTATATGTATATGTATGCACGCATTTATATTTGTATTAATATAGATATGCAGCTGTATATATATGTTTATATAAGTATGTATGTATGTATATATATATACACATACATATATGTATAAATGCATATGCATATATATATATATATATATATATATACGTGCATATGTGTGCGCGTAGAGAGGTAGAGGTAGAGAGGCAGAGAGAAGAGTGTAGTACAGAGAGAGGCAGAGCGAGAGGTAGAGCGAGAGGTAGAGCGAGAGGTAGCGAGTAGTAGAGAGTGAGTAGTAGAGAGTACTAGATAGTGAGCAGTAGATAGAGTAAATAGTAGTGAGTGAGTAGTAGAAAGTGAGTAGTAGAGAGTAGTAGAGAGTAGTAGAGAGTGAGTAATAGAGAGTAGAGTGAGTGGTGGAGAGTGAGTAGTAGAGAGTGAGTAGAATAGTAGTGAGTAGTAGAGTGAGTAGTAGAGAGCAGTAGAGAGAGAGTAGTAGAGAGTGCGTATAGAGTGAGTAGTAGAGAGTGAGTAGTAGAGAGTGAGTAGTAGAGAATGAGAAGAGAGAGCAAAGTAGTAGAGAGTAGTAGAGAATGAGTAGCGGAGAGTGAGTAGTAGATATTAGAGAGTGAGTAGTAGAGAATGAAGGTATACAGACAAAATATTGAGTCCAAAATATAGAATTGCACTAATATCAAAGTCAAAATACAGAATGGACAAAATATCGAATGGACAGAATATTGTCAACAAAAATATCAAATGTAAGGTAAGTAATTTAATATCGATTTACATAAATATAGAAAGTTAAAATATCGAAATAAATAATATAGGTATTAAATATATCGATTTTTTAATAATATCGAATTTTTTTAAGTGTTTTGTGTTTTAGTATATGTGTGAAAAGTGTACATTTATTATATAATTTATTTTAAGTTATGAATTTTATGGAATTTAATTTTTGCGTAGTTTAATTCTGTAGCGGGTTGTGGGTTTATAGTGGAATAGGGTGGGAAGTAATTTAATTATAATTAATTAAATATATAAATGTATTTATTGGTATTTATTTTGAATTAATTGTTAATTAAATTTTTAATTGGCAATTAAATAAATGTTAATTAGCAATTAATTTTTATTAATTGATTAATTTATAACTTTGTTAATTTTGTAAATGTATTTCCTTTAGCGGGTTGTGGGTTTATAGGGGTATTGGGTGATTTAATTATAATTCATTAAATATTTTAATTTATTTATTGGTGTTTATTTTGAATTAATTGTTAGTTAATTTTTAATTGATAATTAATTAATTGTTAATTAGTAATTCATTTGTATTAATAGGTAATGAATTTTAATTAAAAAAATCCGTGTTTTTAATTGATTAATTATTATATTATATTAAATTGTTAATTACTTTTAATTATTTTTTTATTGGAATTAATAGTTAATTTATTTTTATTAATATATGAAGTATTTACTTTCCCTACTTTTTACACCTACGCTATCCAACTCTTTCCCTACTGTTGCACTCAATGGGAGTGGGAATAGTAATTTTTACCCCTTCGCTATCCAACGCTTTCCCTACTGTTGCACTCACTGGAGTGGGAATAGTAATGTTTACCCCTACGCTATCCAACGCTTTCCCTACTGTTGCACTCTCTGGAGTGGGAATAGTAATTTTTACCCCTACGCTATCCAACGCTTTCCCTACTGTTGCACTCTCTGGAGTGGGAAGAGTAATTTTTACCCCTACACTATCAAACGCTTTCCCTACTGTTGCACTCACTGGAGTGGGAATAGTCATTTTTATCCCTACACTATCCAACGCTTTCCCTACTGTTTCACTCACTGGAGTGGGAATAGTAATTTTTACCCCTTTACCCCTACGCTATCCAATGCTTTTCCTACTGTTGCACTCACTGGAGTGGTAATAGTACATTTTACCCTTCCGCTATCCTACGGTAAAAATATTGTATATTTTTTTATTAATATTATGTTAATATATATATATATATATATATATATATGTTTAAAAAAATAAAAATGTATGTTTTTGTATAACTTAAATTAATTATTTCATAATTTTAAGGTTATTTAAGTATTTTTAAGTATATTTTAGTTAATTATTTTTAATATTTCATTATTTATAAATTATTTTTAAGACATTTAAAAAAATTCGATATTTTGACTAACTATATTTTTTTAACGATATTTCTGATTCGATATTTGTGTACTTACCTGTTTGTAGATAGGAATTCGAAATGTTGTCATTCTATATTTTTTCATCGATATTTTGGGTATTTTATATTTGGGTATTCTATATTTTGTCAGTGATCCGAGAATGAATAGAGTAGCAGAGAGTAGTAGAGAGTGAGTATCAGAGAGTAGTAGAGAGTGAGTAGTAGAGAGTGAGTAGTAGAGAGTGAGTAGTAGAGAGTGATTAGAGTGAGTAGAGAGTGAGTAGTAGAGAAGGAGTAGAGTAGTAGAGAGTGAGTAGAGAGTGAGTATTAGAGAGTAGTAGAGAGGGAGTAGTAGAGAGTGAGTAGCAGAGAGTGAGTAGTAGAGAATGAGTAGAGTAGTAGAGCGTTGTAGAGTGAGTAGTAGAGAATGAGTAGAGTAGTAGAGCGTTGTAGAGTGAGTAGTAGAGAGTAGTAGAGAGTGAGTAGTAGAGAGTAGTAGAGAGTGAGTAGAGAGTGAATATTAGAGAGTAGTAGAGAGCGAGTAGTAGAGAGTGTGTAGTAGATATTGAGTAGTAGAGAGTAAGTAGTAGAGAGTAGTAGAGAATGAGTAGAGAGTAGAGTAGTAGAAAAGGGTGGTGTGGCTTGCGTGCTGTACGAGATGACTGCGTAGCTGCAGAGCTCCGTCGGCGACCGCCGGTCTTGAACTCTATTTAGAGGCAATTTCGGGCGGTTCACGCAGGACAAACTAAATTTGGGTAGTAAATATGAGGTGAGCCTAGAGCTTTGCCTTTGGTGACATTTTCAACCTTCCTGCACTGTTTTTTCGGCAAAAATCGGAACTCCCGGTTTCGGACGCCATTTTGTTTCTCTCATTCGCGCCATTTCAACTTGAAGCGCAATGCTATGGGAAATTATTTATTTTTCCTCATGAATGGTTTCAATCCCCTATTTGATGTAGCAGCACCCCAGCGTCTTGCCTCTTAGCTTCTTTCAAATGCCATTCAGTGACCTTTCTGGGCATTACTCTCCTCATAAATGCCTGTCTGATGCAGCGTCATACCAGTGTTTTAGCTCTTCATCTCCTTCGAATGCCTTTCAGTGGCTTTTATGTACTTTGCTCTCTTCACAAATGCCTGTTTGATACAGCGACTCTCCAGTGTTTCAGCTCCTCATCTCCTTCATATGCCACTCAGTGAACTTTATGTGTATTGCTCTCCTCATAATGCTATCTTTTATTTTGACCCTACAACTGCTACCAACCTGCACACTTTCTCAATGTGCTTCCTTCTCATTAATTGCGATTAATCTCTGGCGCTGGGTTGCAGTTTATAACTAGTTATTGAGAGCCTTTTTCTCATTATTTTGCTGCTTTTTTATGGGGAAATTGCGGAACCTCAAGCTTTCCACTCCTGTCAAGCCTACTATTGGTTCTGATTCTGACCCCAATTCTCAAGACATGGAGGACATTCCCACACAGAAATTGGATTCCTCCTCAGGAACAACTTCTAAATTGCAGCCTTCAAGTAAACTTCCTACAACGACAGCGTCCACCAAGCGCTTGAAGAAAGACCCTCCGTCTCCAGGCTCTTCTTTAGCCTCATCATCTATGGATTTAATTCTAGAAGGCATATGTGCCCTTAAACCGTTCATGGAGGAGACAACTAAGACCTTACAATTTCTGCATGACAAAAGGTCTTCACTGGAATCTCGTATTCTTATTGTGGAGCAATCAACTGATTCTCTTCAATCCTCCTGTTCTCGTATACCTTCTATGGAAGCAGATATATTACAGCTCAAGAGGCAAGCGGAGGATTTGGAAAATCGTAATCGCAGGAACAATCTCCGACTTTATGGGCTTCCGGAACTTTCGGAGGGATCAAACCCGACTGCCTTTTTTCAATCTTTTCTTCCAAAAATCCTGGACTTACCTGCCTCCTCCTCCTTTAACATTCAAAGAGCTCATAGAGTTGGTCCAAAAACACCTAACAAACCTCGACGTGTCATTATGCTGTTTCTACAATACACTGACCTTTTACAAGTTCTATCAGCTGACAAATCTAAGAAGCAGATTATTTGGGAAGGTCATCATTTATATCTCTCGCAAGATGTAGCTAAAGCAGCAGCTGATCGTCGGAAAATGTTTTTGGATAGGTGCCCACAGTTACGTACTCTTAATGCGAGATTTAGTTTGCTTCACCCTTGTCTTTTCAAGGTTACTTACAAGGACAAAACTACCACTTTTGAAGACACAGTGGCCTTACAAAAGTTCCTGCTTCATCATAGAATGGATGTTATGGACACCTCAAGAGTTGCTTAATCTACACTGCATGTCTGCTTTTATTGATTGTTGATATGTTTTTCCCTTGGTTATGTTGTGTATTATATTCTCTGCTTCAATTTCCTTCCCCATGTTTCTTCCCCACTCTTATTGCTTTTTCTCTCTTCTTATACAGGTGTTGTGTTCCTTTTACTCCTCCCGATGTGCCCCATTTGCTATGTGATGTTCCATCGTTCGTGTAGCAGCTGTTCGGTGATGTCTGCTCTTGCTGTTGTCGTCGTTGTCTTCTGACGCCGTCACACTCGCTTTTGTTTTGTATTGTAGGTATGTTTCTCAGTCGTCTGTTTTTGACTTGTACTGTCTTTTTGTTCTTTGTGCTTTTTCTCTTCTTTATGCATTTCAACACTTTTTTCCTTTTCTTGTTTTCTTTGTTCATATCTTCTCTTCTCTATTCTTCTATTTTTCTCTCTTCACATGTTTACTCTCCAACTTATACTGTTCGCTCTAGTCAGCATAACTCTCTGTTCATACTTTATAATTCTACTTCCATATTTCTATGTCTTACTTTTTCTCATCAATCTCTCTTTCTTAACCTTGTAAGCGTAATGTTTACTCAGATTTCTTCTCTGTTTCACTTTCCGGGTTGTTACTTGGAATGTTAAGGGTTTAAATAACCCAATTAAAAGGCAACAATATTATCCCATTTAGCCAGATTAAAAGTTGATGTGGCCCTTCTCCAGGAAACCCATCTTTCAGAAGCTGAAGTCTTGAAACCTAAACGTTGTTGGGTGGGACATGCATTCAACTCCCCTGCTGCGGGTAAAAAAAATGGAGTTGTGATTTTGTGTCATAAAAAATTGAATGTTTCTATTGTTTCTCAAGAACATGATGTTGATGGACGTTGGTTGCTTGTTAAACTAATTATAGACAAGATTCCCATTGTTATTTTTAATGTTTATGCTCCTACTGGTGTTGATAAATCTTTTTGGCCTGCTATTTCGGAGAAATTATGTTACACTTACTGATGATTATATTGTTTTTGGTGGTGACTGTAATCAAGTCCTTGATCCTATCTTAGACAGGAATTCCAAAGTTAAATTTTCCACCTCTAAAATGCACTCTCAATTTAATACCACTGTTCATCATAATGCTCTAGTAGATATTTGGAGATTATGTCACCCTGACCTTCGAAGAATATAGTTTTTACTCTCCTTCCCATCACTCACAATCCTGTATCGGTTATCTTTTTATAAGTAAATCCTTGGCTCAACATGCCATTCATTCTGACATTGGTTCTACTTTAATTTCAGATCATGCACCTGTTTTTGTTGATATTGATCTTATTCCCTTTTCCCCTCACCCAGGAAAATGGAGGTTTAACAATTCTTTACTCCTCAATCCCACTTTCTGTACTAAATTCACTACTTTTGCCACTGAGTTTTTCATGATTAATCAAACCCCTGATTCCCCCTTTGTTATGGTGTGGGATTCTTTTAAGGCAGCTTCTAGAGGTTTTATTTTGTCTCACAGAGGAAGAAACATTTGGAAGCTCAATCTGCTCAACTTTTGAATAAAATCAAACAACTCGAATATATTTATTACCACTCCAATACTGATTCCTCTCTTAGAGACCTTATTGATGCCAAATTTACTTTCAATAAAATTACCACGAATGCTGCTTCCAACTTTTTATTAAAATGTAATTCCTGGTATTATGGTGGTCAGAATAGAGTGGGGAAATTATTAGCCAATTATCTTAAAATATGGAACGAGAGAACGAAAATTGAATCTATTCAAGGGTCTTCTGGTGTCTCCCTTTTTAAACTCAAAGATATTCTAAACAAATTTGTCACGTTCTATAAAAATCTATATACTCCAGAATTCTGTCCTGATTCAGCCGATCTTCTTTCCTATTTTCAATCTATTCCTTTCCCTCCCACTGGTCATGTGGATTTTGGGTCTCTAGAATCTGACATCTCCCTTGCAGAAATCTCTCATGCTGTCTCGGTGTTACGACATGGAAAAGCTCCTGGTCCTGACGGTCTTACCATTGAATTTTACAGCCATTTTGCTTCCCTTCTCTTACCTAAATTATTGCTTTTATTTCAATCCTTTTTTGACTCAGGCTCTTCTCGTGGTACGTTTCAAGAAGCTTTGATTTGTCTAATCCCCAAAGAAGATAAAGATCATTCTCTATGTAAGAATTATCGCTCTATTTCTTTAATAATTACTGATTATAAAATGTTTGCCAAAATTTTGGCTCTCAGAATGGATCCACTTTTGCCTGATCTAATTGGCCCTGAACAATCAGGTTTTGTTAAAGGACGACTCTCTTCTGACAACTCACGCGCCTTTTTCAACATTTTGAGTAAAGCTCCCTCACTCGATCATCCTATGGCCGCTATTTCCCTAGATGCTGAGAAAGCATTCGATAGGATAGGTTGGGATTTTATCTTCCAAGCTCTCAAGTTGGCAGGCTTTCCACCTAGATTTATTTCTCTTATCTCCCTACTCTATTCTGACCCGCGGGCGTCAATTTTTGCAAATGGCATGGTCTCGGATTATTTTTTATTACAAAGAGGTGTTCGTCAAGGTTGTCCATTGTCTCCTCTATTATTTGTTTTAGCTTTAGAGCCCTTTCTTGCTAAAATACGGCAATATGATAATATCTCTGGTTTTCACTTTGGACGCCAACAAATTAAACTTTCGGTTTACGCTGATGACATTCTTTTATACTGTTCTGACCCACAATCTTCTCTTACTTTTTTCATGCAACAGGTCTCTTCCTTTTGCATAGTTTCTGGATATCTGAAATTCTACCTTTAAACCCTCCTTGTCAAAAACATCTTTTTGAACATTCTGGATTCTCTTGGCAACCATCAAAGATCAAATATTTGGGAATTTGGTTTGCTCCTCTCTTGTCTGAAACTCTTAAAGTAAAATTTGAATATATATCCAAAAAATTGACTGCCACCATTACTCGATGGAATCCTCTCTTTCTTTCTTGGTGGGGACGTCTCGACTCAATTAAAATGATGTTGGCACCACTTATACTCCATTTTTAAGACTCCTATTCATATTCATGATTATTATTTTAAGAGTATTGATTCTATTCTACTTAAATTTTTGTGGAATGGTAAACGTTCCCGTATAGCCCTTGCTACTTTAAAGAAGGATAAGTCATCTGGTGGGCTTAGATTCTCTGATTTTAAAACCTATCATCGAGCTTTCTCCTTACACCAGGCTACTCGTTGGCTTTCGACTGATCTTCCCTTCTACCCTCCTCTCTGGCTTTGAATTTCGTGATATATTATCCTTTACATCCACCATGGCTTCCCTTCGAAATCCTATTATTTCTCATTCTCGTAATCTTCTCATTCCTTTCTTATCCTCCTCTTATCCATCTCTCCACTCCACTCATCTACAACCTATTTGGCATAATAAACAACTTAAGATTAGAAATCGTTCCATATTCTGGAAAACCTGGTATTCCCACGGTCTGCGATGGGTTTCCCAACTTTTTTCTCATAACCTTCCCTTCACTGACCTTCAATCTCAATTTTCCTTACCTTCTTCTTCTCATTCACAGTATAATACGCTTTGTCCCATCCTGGTTCAATATCTTCAATCACTACCTACTACTAATGACATTCCTACTATATTACAACCTATTTCATCTGCATTGGATAGTTCCCCTTCCGCTTCTTTTCTCTATAAATCTATCCAATTTTCAGCAGACAGAGCTAAATCTAAAATTGAGCTAGCCTGGGAAAAAGATTTTTCACAGCATTGGCCCATTCCCCTCTGGGATAAGATATGGCTGAAACTTCATAAAACCTCTAGGGCTGCCAACACTACACAAACCCTTTTTTTCATTTATAGCTGGATCTTATTTACTCCCTTGATTTTGTTGACTTTCTCCTCAGACACTTCCTCTAGTTGTTGGTCTTGCTCATGTCCCTCTGCAGATTTGAAACACATGCTTTTTGATTGCCCCCCTATACTCCAATTTTGGAAACTCGTTTGGTCCCAAATCCAACACATTTTTCAGTTTCGCTCTCCCTTTTCCATTACTAACTTTTTTCTAGGCTCTCTCTCCCCCATCTACCCTCAATCTAGTTATTGAGAGCCTTTTTCTCATTATTTTGCTGCTTTTTTATGGGGAAATTGCGGAACCTCAAGCTTTCCACTCCTGTCAAGCCTACTATTGGTTCTGATTCTGACCCCAATTCTCAAGACATGGAGGACATTCCCACACAGAAATTGGATTCCTCCTCAGGAACAACTTCTAAATTGCAGCCTTCAAGTAAACTTCCTACAACGACAGCGTCCACCAAGCGCTTGAAGAAAGACCCTCCGTCTCCAGGCTCTTCTTTAGCCTCATCATCTATGGATTTAATTCTAGAAGGCATATGTGCCCTTAAACCGTTCATGGAGGAGACAACTAAGACCTTACAATTTCTGCATGACAAAAGGTCTTCACTGGAATCTCGTATTCTTATTGTGGAGCAATCAACTGATTCTCTTCAATCCTCCTGTTCTCGTATACCTTCTATGGAAGCAGATATATTACAGCTCAAGAGGCAAGCGGAGGATTTGGAAAATCGTAATCGCAGGAACAATCTCCGACTTTATGGGCTTCCGGAACTTTCGGAGGGATCAAACCCGACTGCCTTTTTTCAATCTTTTCTTCCAAAAATCCTGGACTTACCTGCCTCCTCCTCCTTTAACATTCAAAGAGCTCATAGAGTTGGTCCAAAAACACCTAACAAACCTCGACGTGTCATTATGCTGTTTCTACAATACACTGACCTTTTACAAGTTCTATCAGCTGACAAATCTAAGAAGCAGATTATTTGGGAAGGTCATCATTTATATCTCTCGCAAGATGTAGCTAAAGCAGCAGCTGATCGTCGGAAAATGTTTTTGGATAGGTGCCCACAGTTACGTACTCTTAATGCGAGATTTAGTTTGCTTCACCCTTGTCTTTTCAAGGTTACTTACAAGGACAAAACTACCACTTTTGAAGACACAGTGGCCTTACAAAAGTTCCTGCTTCATCATAGAATGGATGTTATGGACACCTCAAGAGTTGCTTAATCTACACTGCATGTCTGCTTTTATTGATTGTTGATATGTTTTTCCCTTGGTTATGTTGTGTATTATATTCTCTGCTTCAATTTCCTTCCCCATGTTTCTTCCCCACTCTTATTGCTTTTTCTCTCTTCTTATACAGGTGTTGTGTTCCTTTTACTCCTCCCGATGTGCCCCATTTGCTATGTGATGTTCCATCGTTCGTGTAGCAGCTGTTCGGTGATGTCTGCTCTTGCTGTTGTCGTCGTTGTCTTCTGACGCCGTCACACTCGCTTTTGTTTTGTATTGTAGGTATGTTTCTCAGTCGTCTGTTTTTGACTTGTACTGTCTTTTTGTTCTTTGTGCTTTTTCTCTTCTTTATGCATTTCAACACTTTTTTCCTTTTCTTGTTTTCTTTGTTCATATCTTCTCTTCTCTATTCTTCTATTTTTCTCTCTTCACATGTTTACTCTCCAACTTATACTGTTCGCTCTAGTCAGCATAACTCTCTGTTCATACTTTATAATTCTACTTCCATATTTCTATGTCTTACTTTTTCTCATCAATCTCTCTTTCTTAACCTTGTAAGCGTAATGTTTACTCAGATTTCTTCTCTGTTTCACTTTCCGGGTTGTTACTTGGAATGTTAAGGGTTTAAATAACCCAATTAAAAGGCAACAATATTATCCCATTTAGCCAGATTAAAAGTTGATGTGGCCCTTCTCCAGGAAACCCATCTTTCAGAAGCTGAAGTCTTGAAACCTAAACGTTGTTGGGTGGGACATGCATTCAACTCCCCTGCTGCGGGTAAAAAAAATGGAGTTGTGATTTTGTGTCATAAAAAATTGAATGTTTCTATTGTTTCTCAAGAACATGATGTTGATGGACGTTGGTTGCTTGTTAAACTAATTATAGACAAGATTCCCATTGTTATTTTTAATGTTTATGCTCCTACTGGTGTTGATAAATCTTTTTGGCCTGCTATTTCGGAGAAATTATGTTACACTTACTGATGATTATATTGTTTTTGGTGGTGACTGTAATCAAGTCCTTGATCCTATCTTAGACAGGAATTCCAAAGTTAAATTTTCCACCTCTAAAATGCACTCTCAATTTAATACCACTGTTCATCATAATGCTCTAGTAGATATTTGGAGATTATGTCACCCTGACCTTCGAAGAATATAGTTTTTACTCTCCTTCCCATCACTCACAATCCTGTATCGGTTATCTTTTTATAAGTAAATCCTTGGCTCAACATGCCATTCATTCTGACATTGGTTCTACTTTAATTTCAGATCATGCACCTGTTTTTGTTGATATTGATCTTATTCCCTTTTCCCCTCACCCAGGAAAATGGAGGTTTAACAATTCTTTACTCCTCAATCCCACTTTCTGTACTAAATTCACTACTTTTGCCACTGAGTTTTTCATGATTAATCAAACCCCTGATTCCCCCTTTGTTATGGTGTGGGATTCTTTTAAGGCAGCTTCTAGAGGTTTTATTTTGTCTCACAGAGGAAGAAACATTTGGAAGCTCAATCTGCTCAACTTTTGAATAAAATCAAACAACTCGAATATATTTATTACCACTCCAATACTGATTCCTCTCTTAGAGACCTTATTGATGCCAAATTTACTTTCAATAAAATTACCACGAATGCTGCTTCCAACTTTTTATTAAAATGTAATTCCTGGTATTATGGTGGTCAGAATAGAGTGGGGAAATTATTAGCCAATTATCTTAAAATATGGAACGAGAGAACGAAAATTGAATCTATTCAAGGGTCTTCTGGTGTCTCCCTTTTTAAACTCAAAGATATTCTAAACAAATTTGTCACGTTCTATAAAAATCTATATACTCCAGAATTCTGTCCTGATTCAGCCGATCTTCTTTCCTATTTTCAATCTATTCCTTTCCCTCCCACTGGTCATGTGGATTTTGGGTCTCTAGAATCTGACATCTCCCTTGCAGAAATCTCTCATGCTGTCTCGGTGTTACGACATGGAAAAGCTCCTGGTCCTGACGGTCTTACCATTGAATTTTACAGCCATTTTGCTTCCCTTCTCTTACCTAAATTATTGCTTTTATTTCAATCCTTTTTTGACTCAGGCTCTTCTCGTGGTACGTTTCAAGAAGCTTTGATTTGTCTAATCCCCAAAGAAGATAAAGATCATTCTCTATGTAAGAATTATCGCTCTATTTCTTTAATAATTACTGATTATAAAATGTTTGCCAAAATTTTGGCTCTCAGAATGGATCCACTTTTGCCTGATCTAATTGGCCCTGAACAATCAGGTTTTGTTAAAGGACGACTCTCTTCTGACAACTCACGCGCCTTTTTCAACATTTTGAGTAAGGCTCCCTCACTCGATCATCCTATGGCCGCTATTTCCCTAGATGCTGAGAAAGCATTCGATAGGATAGGTTGGGATTTTATCTTCCAAGCTCTCAAGTTGGCAGGCTTTCCACCTAGATTTATTTCTCTTATCTCCCTACTCTATTCTGACCCGCGGGCGTCAATTTTTGCAAATGGCATGGTCTCGGATTATTTTTTATTACAAAGAGGTGTTCGTCAAGGTTGTCCATTGTCTCCTCTATTATTTGTTTTAGCTTTAGAGCCCTTTCTTGCTAAAATACGGCAATATGATAATATCTCTGGTTTTCACTTTGGACGCCAACAAATTAAACTTTCGGTTTACGCTGATGACATTCTTTTATACTGTTCTGACCCACAATCTTCTCTTACTTTTTTCATGCAACAGGTCTCTTCCTTTTGCATAGTTTCTGGATATCTGAAATTCTACCTTTAAACCCTCCTTGTCAAAAACATCTTTTTGAACATTCTGGATTCTCTTGGCAACCATCAAAGATCAAATATTTGGGAATTTGGTTTGCTCCTCTCTTGTCTGAAACTCTTAAAGTAAAATTTGAATATATATCCAAAAAATTGACTGCCACCATTACTCGATGGAATCCTCTCTTTCTTTCTTGGTGGGGACGTCTCGACTCAATTAAAATGATGTTGGCACCACTTATACTCCATTTTTAAGACTCCTATTCATATTCATGATTATTATTTTAAGAGTATTGATTCTATTCTACTTAAATTTTTGTGGAATGGTAAACGTTCCCGTATAGCCCTTGCTACTTTAAAGAAGGATAAGTCATCTGGTGGGCTTAGATTCTCTGATTTTAAAACCTATCATCGAGCTTTCTCCTTACACCAGGCTACTCGTTGGCTTTCGACTGATCTTCCCTTCTACCCTCCTCTCTGGCTTTGAATTTCGTGATATATTATCCTTTACATCCACCATGGCTTCCCTTCGAAATCCTATTATTTCTCATTCTCGTAATCTTCTCATTCCTTTCTTATCCTCCTCTTATCCATCTCTCCACTCCACTCATCTACAACCTATTTGGCATAATAAACAACTTAAGATTAGAAATCGTTCCATATTCTGGAAAACCTGGTATTCCCACGGTCTGCGATGGGTTTCCCAACTTTTTTCTCATAACCTTCCCTTCACTGACCTTCAATCTCAATTTTCCTTACCTTCTTCTTCTCATTCACAGTATAATACGCTTTGTCCCATCCTGGTTCAATATCTTCAATCACTACCTACTACTAATGACATTCCTACTATATTACAACCTATTTCATCTGCATTGGATAGTTCCCCTTCCGCTTCTTTTCTCTATAAATCTATCCAATTTTCAGCAGACAGAGCTAAATCTAAAATTGAGCTAGCCTGGGAAAAAGATTTTTCACAGCATTGGCCCATTCCCCTCTGGGATAAGATATGGCTGAAACTTCATAAAACCTCTAGGGCTGCCAACACTACACAAACCCTTTTTTTCATTTATAGCTGGATCTTATTTACTCCCTTGATTTTGTTGACTTTCTCCTCAGACACTTCCTCTAGTTGTTGGTCTTGCTCATGTCCCTCTGCAGATTTGAAACACATGCTTTTTGATTGCCCCCCTATACTCCAATTTTGGAAACTCGTTTGGTCCCAAATCCAACACATTTTTCAGTTTCGCTCTCCCTTTTCCATTACTAACTTTTTTCTAGGCTCTCTCTCCCCCATCTACCCTCAATCCTCACAACATTACACGCTTATAGACCTCTTAATAGCTATCGCATTTCATCTCATAACTTCCAATTGGAAACAGGCTAATAATGTCAACTTTCGCTCTTGGTGGAATGCAGTTTGTTTTCATCACCACCTTGACACTAACTATGTCTCTCCCATTTCCCTGGCAATCAAACGTGACCTCCTTTGGCTCCCTTTGACCAATTATCTATCATCAATTTCTCCCTCGACAAATACTCTTCACACTAAATCAGATGAGGTTCAAAAGCCACCATAATTCTCCCAATGCCTTTTATCAATTTTCGTTATCTAAGTACCAGTTATTTGTTTGGTATCATTATACTTACGCCTTTATTTCTTTAATGCATGGTTCAATTGCAATTTTGTTATATTTTACTGGATACTTTGTAATATTTTTCTTATTTTTATTTTGTTATTATATTATCTATATGGATGTATCCTTTTGATTGTTTCTTCTTTTCCTGTTTCTTCTGATTTCAATAAACTCAAACTTAAAAAGAGTAGTAGAAAGTAGTAGAGAGTGAGTAGTATAGAGTAGTAGAGAGTGAGTGTTAGAGAGTGAGTAGTAGATAGTAGAGAGTGAGTAGTAGAGAATGAGTAGAGTAGTAGAGTGAGTAGTAGAGAGTGAGTAGTAGAGAGTAGTAGAGAGTAAGTAGAGTGAGTAGTAGAGATTAGTAGAGAGTGCGTAGTAGAGAGTGAGTAGTAGAGAGTAGTAGAGAGTGGGTAGTAGAGAGTAGTAGAGAGTGAGTAGCAGAGAGTGAGTAGTAGAGAGTAGTAGAGAATGAGTAGAGTAGTAGAGAGTGAGTAGTAGAGAGTAGTAGAGAGTGAGTAGTAGAGAATGAATAGAGTTATAAAGAGGGTAGTAGAGTGAGTAGTAGAGAATAGTAGAGAGTGATTAGAGTGAGTAGTAGAGAGTAGTAGAATGAGTAGTAGAGAGTAGTAGAGAGTGAGTAGTAGAGAGTAGTAGAGTGTAGTAGAATGTCATAGAGTGTAGTAGAGAGTAGTAGAGAGTGTGTAGTAGAGAGTGAGTAGTAGAGATTAGTAGAGAGTGAGTAGTAGAGAATGAGTAGAGTAGTAGAGAGTAGTAGAGTGAGTATTAGAGAGTAGTAGAGAGTGAGTATTAGAGAGTAGTAGATAGTGAGTAGTAGAGAGTGAGTAGTAGAGAGTAGTAGAGAATTAGAAGAGAGTAGAGTAGTAGAGATTGAGTAGTAGAGAGTAGTGGAAAGTGAGTAGTAGAGAGTGATTAGAATGAGTAGAGAGTGAGTAGTAGAGAGTAGTATAGAGTAGTAGAGAGTAGTAGAGTAGTGTAGAGTAGTAGAGAGTGAGTAGTAGAGAGTCAGTAGTAGAGAGTGATTAGTAGAGAGTAGTAGAGAGTGAGTAGTAGAGAGTAGTAGAAAATGAGTAGAGAGTAGAGTAGTAGAGAGTAGTGGAGAGTGAGTAGAAGAGAGTAGTAGAGAGTGAGTAATAGAGAAGGAGTAGAGTAGTAGAAAGTAGTAGAGTGAGTAGTAGAGAGTAGTAGAGAGTAGTAGAAAGTAGTAGCGAGTAGTAGAGAGCGATTAGAGTGAGTAGAGAGGTAGTAGAGAGTAGTAGAGAGTAGTAGAGAGTAATAGAGAGTAGTACAGAGTAGTAGAGAGTGAGTAGCAGAGAGTGATTAGAGTGAGAAGAGAGTTAGTAGAGAGTAGTAGATAAGTAGAGAGTGAGTAGTAGAGAGTGAGTAGTAGAGAGTAGTAATATAGAATGAGTAAAGTAGTAGAGAGTAGTAGAGAGTGAGTAGTAGAGAGTAGTAGAGAGTAGTAGAGAGTGATTAGAGTGAGTAGAGTGAGAAGTAGAGAGTAGTAGAGAGTGAGTAGTAGACAGTGAGCAGTAGAGAGTAGTACAGTATAGTAGAATGTAGTAAAGTGTAGTAGAGAGTAGTAGAGAGTGAGTAGAGAGTGTAGTAGAGTGTAGTAGAGAGTAGTAGAGAGTGAGTAGAGAGTGTAGTAGTGTAGTAGAGAGTAGTAGAGAGTGAGTAATAGAGAGTGAGTAGTAGGGAGTGGGTAGAGAGTAGTAGAGAGCTGTAGAGAGTGAGTAGTAGAGAATGAGTGGAGTAGTAGAGAGTAGTAGAGTGAGTAGTAGAGAGTAGTAGAGAGTGAATAGTAGAGAGTGATTAGAGTGAGTAGAGAGTGAGTAGTAGAGAGTGAGTAGTAGACAGTGAGTAGTAGAGAGTAGTAGAGTATAGTAGAATGTAGTCGAGTGTTGTAGAGAGTAGTAGAGAGTGAGTATAGAGTGAGTAGAGAGTGAGTATTAGAGAGTAGTAGAGAGTGAGTAGAAGAGAGTGAGTAGCAGAGAGTGAGTAGTAGAGAATGAGTAGAGAGTAGTAGAGTGTAGTTGAGAGTGAGTAATAGAGAGTGAGTAATAGAGAGTGGGTAGAGAGTAGTAAAGAGTAGTAGAGAGTGGCAGTGTCTCACACACACAGTGTCACACACACAGTATCTCACACACACACACACAGTCACACACACACCCACAGTCACACACACACACACACACGCACACAGTGTCACACACACACACAGGCTCTCACGCACACACACACACAGTATCACACACACACAGTCTCACAAACACAGTTTGTTGTAGACCTGTTGTCGTAAAACAGGCTTTTCCCTATAACTGGGGCGGAGTGAAATAATTGCATTGTCTATGCATAATTAGTACAACCAGTACAAAATATTTTCGCATTATATTACAGATGCGACTTTAATGTATTTGGCCACAAGATCAATTTATGGATTTTAAAATCCTTATTTCCGCTCGCACATTCTTGTATTGACCCTGGTATTGAGTTGGCTGCCTAAGTAGAGGTCAGAAAGAAGCCAGCGTTGTTTTGTTGGCTATCTTCTTGCAACTCGGTCAATCAAATGTATGTCTCATTGCTTACTTCTCTCACCTATTATGTTTTTAGGGAAATGCAATAACCATTGAGCATAAACACTGACTTACTCTGCTCTGCCAAGATGTGTGTTTGCTATAGTGAGCAATGTACTCCCTCCCTCGCCTAAGGACGGTACAATCTTTATTTCATAAAACGCCACAAATACATCATGCTGCCATGGAGATGGCCTTGGTTACAGTGTTGGTGGTGGAGTTACAGCTGCTAAATAGGGGCTGTATTGATTTTTGAATAGGAAAACACATAGTTCCATGCCTGTCACTTAACGCAATGAGTAGAACTGCAATCAATCAACTTGGACAGAAGAGCATGGTGAGATAAAACTCTTTAGGTAAAAGCTGATTCACATTTGAAAAGTGGATAAAAAATCGCCTTAAATATGAATATACTCACATATTACAAGCTTGTGCACAGCCCTCCATCTCCGTACGCCTGACTCCGCTGATGCAGCGGAAGCTGGAGCCCCGTGACAGACTGCAAGGGAGGGAGGAGGGAAAGCAGAGAGAATGGGTGGAGGAGCAGGGGAGAAAGACAGAAAAATTAAAGCAAACCAGTGCAGCGCTGCTGAAAGAGCGTTGTGCTGATTGAATCTAAGACTCATAGAAAGAACTCAGAGCTGCAGTTCTTATCGGAGGGGTGTTCTCTGTAGACTGGGAAGCATACGGGTGCCATATTAAACAAATACATAAGTTAATCTGCTTTTACAAGCAGGACAACGCGTGCAGCCGGGAAAGGGGCTTTGGCAATGGCAGCACAGCGTGATGCAAAAAATAAACACGCGCCTCAATTGCCAGAGCCCCTGTCCCGGCTGCACACGTCATCCTGCGTGTGAAAGAAGATTAATTTAAAGAGAACAAGCGGTCGTATTACAAGAATACGGCTTGTGCACAGCCCTCCATCTCCGTACACCTGGCCCGGCTGAGGCAGCGGAAGCTGGAGCCCCGTGACAGACTGCAAGGGAGGGAGGAGGGAAAGCAGAGAAAGTTGGTGGAGTAAGAGGGGGGAAAGACAGGAGAATTAAAGCAAACCAGTGTGGCCTGAAAGCTTGTAGGAGCGCTTCTCCCTCAGCAGAACAGCAACAATGCTCCAGTGAACACAAAAACACCAAATACAATCAAACACGCCCAGAAAGGTAAGAAAAGCTTTTACGGCAGAAGGAAGTCAGACGAGCCCATCCAAGTGGGCTGTCTGTAAAAGAGAAAAGTGTACTTCGCACAAACCTCTTTTCCAATGGCTGGCCACAGTTTAGCATAAACGGTGACGCCGGCCAATGGGAAAGAGGGACGGGTCTTAAAGCTCGTCACTGAAAGCTACCTAAAAACATAAAATCTCGCCAGCAAGACTGCGTATGTGCGCAGGTCACGACGGCGAGAACTAAAATGGCCCACCAGACCATAAAAGTAGCCTAAGAATAGCCACTTACTGACCAGCCAGACCAGCCTTTCAGTCACTGCCTCATTGCCTTATGGGCTAGTCCGACCCTGATAATTAACAATAACAATTACTAATAAACATATAAAGTATTACTGGAAAAGAAAGCTGTGGCTCAAAAGCACCTCGGTTCCTTTATGTTTTAGTGTACGTTGTGAGACATTTTTAAAAACATAAACATGCATAAAATCACTCTTTTGCGAGCTAACCATGAAAACCTTACTGTCTCTAGTAGCAAAACAAAGCATATTTGCATACCACGAACACAAACATAATGCCGGTTTCTTTCTAGGAGTATATAAACATGTACTCGTTCTGAGGCTTCTTTCAGAACTTCAAAGGACAATCCTGCCGAAATGTAGCAAGAAATAGTTTCAAGATAAAATTCCAATTAATGAGGACTATGTCTGCCTTGTTTGATTCAATAACAAACAATAGCTCTTCAAGCCATTGCACATCGTAGACAGATGAAATTGGTCTTCTGGATAGTGGTCTGTGTAAAAGAAGTGACGGACTTTGATGACATTTTGAATATGAAGTTTAACATGACTTGAAGAGCTATTGTTCGTTATTGAATCAAACGAGGCAGACATAGTACTCATTAATTGGAATTTTATTTTGAAACAATTTCTTGCTACATTTCGGAAGGATTGTCCTCTAAAATTCAGAAAGAAGCCGTGAGAAAGTCCAGGAGGACAAAACGCGCGTTGGTTGCCGTCTTCTTTTGTTTATTGAATGGAATAAAATGGAGTAACCTGATACATCAACTTCTGTGGATCATTGTTTGAACTCTTGCCAACGGAGCTTTATAAGAAGAATTTTGTGTTGCTTTGTTGCAGTACTACCGATTGAGGATAAAAGTAACAGTACTTTGGTGTGTTTTGGTGCATATGTTGGACAATCTACTCGTCATGTCACACCAGTCAGAGGTTCTTGATATTTTAGACTCTAAATAATTCCTGAATTGAAATGAAACTTACAGGAGAGATAGCGAGATCCCTGGCAGGTAAAACCTTCACTGTGAGGAAAGACTCTCTCACAAAAGAAATCATTTCTAATCACTGCCACTTGTTCTAAAATTAGTGTCCCAATATCCCACTTGATAAGGAAAATGCCATTTAAAGTTAGTTATTTTAGACAATAATACGCACACAAGCACATTGTAGGTTGTTTTACTTGGCACTCAGCCTAATGCCTCAGGTGTTAGAGAGCTACATCCGGAAATGCATTATTCTGTTTAACATAAGCAGATTAGAGGTCAATGCCTCAGCTGCAGCCAGGGCTGGACTGGGAACCAAAACCGGCCCCGGAAAAGTGCTCGGCCGGCCCCCCCTGGGGGAGGTTGGGGGTGCGACCGAGCTCTTTGCCGGGGCCGGTTTTCGGCGGATTTTGTTACAGGGCCGATTTTGCAGCTATGCTGCATAAACGGCCCTGTAACAAAAATGGCCCCCAGGGGCACAAAACCGGCTCCCATCCTTGCGGCGCAGCGGGGGATTGCCCAGTGCCCGCAACCGTCAGTCCGGGCCTGGCTGCAGCATTAACTTTGATTTGCCACACAATCTTTCTTCTTCGGTATCTTACCCTCATACATTATCTGTTTTGTCTCGATGATTCTTTTCAAAGGTAGCTGTGGTTAGATTTTGTTGCACATCCATACGGAGTCTCAATAAGTCCTTTGTAGCAATGTAGCGAATTAGCGATTAAGTGCTTCTGGGCACTTAATCGAATACAACACCTTGCTACCACAGATGCTCGAAAATTTGAGTCATACATACTAAAGTAACTAATACTAGCAGCACTCCACATCAATCTCAATCTGTACTTAATACAATTGATCGTGAGTGTGATCAGTATTAACTGTTATGAATTCAATTGTATAAGCAATTGATTCATTACATATAAAATAGATCAAACAATTTGAAACTCGCTGTGTCGAGGCTCATTAATTTAATTCAATAAATGTATTAAGAATTTGGATCTCCACTGAGGTCCACATAAAAAATACACACAATTATTGCGTAATAAGCATATTAAAATACAAGCACAGTTCATTTCCACAGTAGGTAGGATAAAATATAAAAGCAGACGATATGATAAATTTACAATAAAATCACTTCAATTAGTTAAAAAAAGGAAAAATTCATTGTAAAAAAGCTGTTGTAACTACATTGCAACAGCAGTTTATTTATGAGTTAGTCCATCCTAGAGGTATTGAAATCCTTCAAAACCAGTTCCAAGATCTCCCTTCGATAGCAAAGAAGAATGTCCTCAGGTAGAAGAACGCAAGCAATAGCACAGAATGAGCCTTGTGTAGGTAAGAATCATCATTATTATAACAAAATACAGAATTACAATAATGTAGTTAAATCCTTTACCTCAACAATAAAATTTAGTTAAATATATATGCAATTTGGAAAAAATACCATACAATAGCACCTTCATATTGGATGCTATTTTAAATAAAGTGCATGAGCCAGCAGAAGGTTATAGACCAAAGGAAATTCTAAGGAAAATTAACACATGTATAACGAACAATTAATTTTCCCTTAGCTGCGATGGTTCAAAAGCAAGTATATACCCCACGTTTTGTGCAAAAAGCAGTTAATTAGCAGCAGTAACAAGTGCAAAATTTAGACCGAAGAGAAATAAACTCTATTAGCCTTAAGGAATACATAGGCCCAGAACTTAAGGGAAAATTGAAGGGGACTGAGTAACTCGTGGGCGACAAGACAAATCATTATTATTATTATTATTTATTTAACTTGTAAGGCGCACAGCTACCCACAGTGGGTTTCCCGGCGCCAAGGGACAGATTAAAAGAAGAAAGGAGAACAAACATAAATCATTGAGGAAGAGCCATGTCTTGAGTCCTTTACGGAAGCGAAGATAAGTGGTTTCAGTTTTCAGTGCAATGGGCAGGGTATTCCAAAACGTAGGGCCTAAGTGGGAGAGTGAGCGGCCGCCCATTTTCACCAGCCTAAATCTAGGAATTACAAAATCACCTTTACACGAGGATCTGAGAGGACGAGTAGTGTGATAAGCTTGGATAAGTTCCTGTAAGTGTGCGGGAGCCGTGCCTTGTTTGATCTTGAATATATAGCAGAGGGCCTTAAACTTAATTCTGCTGGCGATCCTGAGCCAGTGGAGGTGAAGAAGTTACTGAGAAATGGAGACTCTCCGCGGAACATGGCATAAAAGTCGTGCGGCCGCATTCTGCACAACCTGAAGCTTTCTAAGAGTTTCTTGATCAGCTCCTAAATAAAGAACGTTACCGTAGTCCAGGCGTGAAACAACTAAGGCCTGGACAACCGTCCTTTGTGTGGAAACAGGTAGCATCCAAAGAATTATGTGGAGCCATCTTAAGATAGTAAAACAAGTGGAGGCCACTTTTACTACTTGCTGCCGCATAGAGAGATTCTCATCAATGAGAAATCCAAGGTTGCGAACCTGGGCAACAGGTTGGGGAAAAAAACCATTTCTTTAGGCCAATGTTGAGGGCCCCATGAGTTCCTCCCTTTGCTCAGGATGACAACATCTGTCTTGTCCCCATTAAGCTTTAGAAAGTTGTTACACATCCATTCTGAGACTTTAATCAGTCCCTGTTTAAGAACTGAAATGCTGCCATCTTCCACAGAAGAAAGAGAAAATATAATTTGAGTGTCATCAGCATACGAAAATAAAGTGAGGCCCGCTTACTCCACAATAGTGGCCAGGGGTCTAACATAGATATTAAAAAGTAGAGGACTCAAGATAGACCCCGAGGCACTCCGTACGCTGAAGAACAAATTTTGGAAGAGGCTTTCGCAGAAAAGACCTGGAAGGTGCAGCCGTTTAGGAAGGAGGCAAGCCAAGCCACGGCAGGACCCTCGACTCCCAGAGACCGAAGAGATGCGAGAAGGATGGAATGCAACACAGTATCAAAAGCCGCACTCAAATCGAGTAATATGAGTGCAGATGTCTCTCCGCAATCAATACAGTGACGCAGTCTCTCTGTGACTTCAAGAAGCGTTGTTTCACTGGAGTGATTGGCCCTGAAACCTAATTGGGAAGGATGTAAGAAGCCCAAACTTTCCACAAAATGAGTAAGCTGGTTATTAATGTGTCTTTCCAAAATCTTGGAGATAATAGGAAGCAGAGACATAGGCCTATAATTTGATAGTTTAGAGGGGTCAGCTCCAGCCTTTTTTAAGAGTGGAATGATCATTACATGTTTCCACTCAGGTGGGACAAGTGCATCTCTCAATGAAGAGTTAAGACGTTCCTTCAGAACATTAAGGGAATCCGGGCCAAGTTGCCTCAGTATTTTAATCGGCAAAGGGTCACGAGGGGAGCCCGATTTAATACTTGCCAGACAAAGAGAAAAAGTTGTGTCATCAAAAGGTAGCCAGCCAACAAGTTTGGCTGCAGAGTCAGGCACGCTTCTATAAATGGAGTCAGGGAGCAGAACAGATTCTACCGGGAGGGGGGGAATCCAGAGAATGATAGATAAGCTCAACCTTTGCTTTGAAGAACTCCGCAATTGAGTCACATTGCGCCTCATCTAAAATTGGCGGGGTAGGGACAGAGTCAGAGCCTGTCAACTTCTTTACCACCGAGAAAAGCGTACGCAAACTATTTTGGGCCTGTGTAACGGTGTTAGCGATATAAGTGGCTCTTGCCAATTTGCACGATTTGTGATATTCTTTGAGGGAGCTTTTGTAATCAGCTTTACGGGCAGGAGAGTAGGAATGCCCCCATTTCCTCTCAAGGACCTTACATTTAGATTTCATTGCTTTTAAGTTTTCCGAAAACCATGGGGCAGGAGGGCGGTGAGGCATGGAGTATTTGGGCACCAGGGGTAGAGAAGTATTAACAGCAACAGTAAGCCAGTTCGAAACAACAGAATCGAACAAAGGCAATGGCAAACTGGTGTCCGGCAAGTTCTTGGATAAAAGAGCATTAAAAGCCTCAACGTTAAGTTTACCCCAACGTCTAAAACTCTTGTGCGTGTCTGCACAGACCCTGTTCTCAGCCCCCGGGAGCGTCAAATGGAATTGAACCGCAAAGTGGTCAGACCAATCCAGGGGCGAGCAGAAGGACTACAATTAAATGGGAGATTGGAGAGAATAGGATCCAGCAGATGTCCTGCCGCATGTGTAGGTCCCGAATTGCGTAAGAAAATATTGAGGGCTTCTAAGTCGAACATAAAAGCTTTACTAATGTTACATTGAGAATTGTCTAAATGCAAATTAAGGTCCCCAAGAATCGTAAAATTAGCAGCTTTTAGCAGGAGGGGTGCAATGGCATCGGAGAAAGAGGTGGCCCATGTGCCAGGATTTCCTGGGGGGCGGTATATCAAGAGGCCAGACAGGGTCAGCCGGGGATTAACAGCAAGTTTGAACTGGGCAGCTTCACATCCCTGGAGGGGCAGAGTTTCAAGTTTACAGCTATAAATAGCCTTACAAATTACTGCACTGCCGCCTCCTTTCCCTATATCACTGTCCTTTCTAACCATAACATAATCAAGGGGAAGGGCCACAGCAACATCAGGCCCTGAACTGGCATGCAGCCAGGTTTCAGTAAGAAACAGAGTCTATGGTTTCTCCGAGTTCAGAAAATCGAAGATGTTATTTTTATGTTTAGAGAGGGACCTGCAATGAATGCTCCAAAAACGGAAATCGCCGTAAGCAGGAGTCGGTGTTTTAAGACTTGTTCTAGTCTGGGGGCTTGCTTCCCTCATCAATTTGCTGCTAAGCATCCTTCCTAGTGAGAATCCACAGCAAGGGCATTTAAAGCCATGCATTGGAAGAACACATATCTTACATTGAGAGGATGGCTTGTGTCTGAGAAGCTTTAAATCAGTAGCAGTATAACTAAGACCATTGATGTTACTTACAAGATGTACCGGATTTTGGGCAGAGTTTCTGGCCGCTGGGTGCGGCAGGGCGCGGATGGGCGCAGACAGGCGCAGACGGGCTTGCCTCTGGCACGCCTCCGGCACGCTAGCATCTGCCTGTTTCAGTAGCAGCGCAGAACAACTAGCGCGACAACCAAAATGGTGCTCACCCGAAGCCCCGAAAGTGAAAAGGGACTGTCGGTGAGACGCTAGCTGCCCAGCAAACGTTAGGAGCCGAGTGCCGGTAAGAGAACAGCAATAGACACAATAAAAATAAAAATTTCATACAAATTCAGTTTTTAAAACAGAGGTGCAAAAGGAGCAGAACGCTCCAGTACTTCATTTTAAAGTGTGAGTATGCGGAGTTTTAAAAATCAGGCTCTAGAGTAAAGCACAATCAGCAAGGGGTCTGGTTTATCTCTAAAGGTGCCAAGAAGATCTAGAGGTAATAGGTATCAAGGCATATGATCATAGGTCATGTCATTGATCCTCCTCTTTATACATTAAGTTTTAATGTGATTTAACCACCACAACGTGGCTACCTGCCTAATGCAGTACTTGTCAAATGTGCCAGTTGGCCAAGGACAAAACATCTGACTTCAGGTACAACTCCAAAATAATTTTTAATATCACGGAGACAGATTTAATCAATTTCAAAAGTACATTTGCAGTATGTTTATTTTATATATGTGTCAGAACAAATAGTGGTGAGCCATATCAGCTTGCTTAAAAAGAATACAGGAATACATCAGAGAAATTAAAAAATAGTATAATAGCTACCGACTGGCTGTTCAGCTTTTTGAGTTGTATACTTTGAGAAAACTAGAAACAATCTGGTTAATTAAATTGATTTTGGATTAAATAAAGTTAGGGAGTTCCATTTCTTGTAAGTGATTGCAACAGTTTCTCTTGTAACTGGTCAGTTTACTGCACTGATAAAGCACTTCAAATGAGTCAGTTGAGAAAATGTTTGTCAGTTCAGATGACTATATAAAGATTCTTTTGTTATGATGTAAATTTATCCTCAGTGAATACTAAGAATGTTTATACCTGCCTTTGTAAATAGTATATGCATTATGATTAGAACCGCTTTCTAGACATCAGTATACTGGTTTTATTTCAATGTGTTTTCCATATTAACATACAATTGTACAGTTTACAAAGATACTATGAAAAACGTTGGTAGCCCTGAACTACTATTGTGCCACTATAACACTCCAGTGTTATTAGAATATCTCTATGCCAAATTTGTATGTATAATTTGTTAACACTAACATAGATAACAGATTTTATCAATTCCACTATAAAATTGCAAGTATACATTGTTCTAAAAATCATAAAAATGTAATGTCTAGAACAGACACACAATGACATCCAACCACTTTCCTCCAGTTATTTGTACCACACAACAACGTCTTGATTTCATAATATACTTTAAATATCAGTCAGTCAGTCAAAGTACTTTATTTTGGTAACATACCATAAAAAGGCCATACATACACAATAAAAGCAACACAATAACAAAGGATAATACAAGTAAAACCTTATATTTAAAATCACATACAAACAGTGCCTGCAAAAATTAAAAACATCAAGTAAAACACCGAGATGTCAGTATATAAAATATCTAAAATTGTATAAAAAGTGTGGCACCTCCTAGAGAGTGGCCCTTAGTGCAAAATATGAGCTTCCAGCTTTAGTATTGCACATCTTGTGTACCACATAGATTGAAGAAATCTTGCTGTGTCAAAAACTATCAGGGGGGAAGTGTCGTATTTAAGAATCCTGAAGACCTCCCTGTAATCCCTAAGGCCCCTAGCCCTACATAGCTGCAAAATCCATTTCTCCCTAGCCCTAGCATAAGTGGGGCAGAAGAGCAGAACGTGCAGATCTGTGTCACTGCCGCATGAACACCCCGGGCAGGTACTTGCCATTGAGGAGGCGTTCTGCCATTTGTGTGTTACCGCCCTCAGTCGCAATGCGCTGTGTCTGAACTGGATGTAAAGTTTCTTAGCCAAGGAGGGCTGGATATCATCCAAAAAGACTTCAAAGTGGGGATAAGCCTTGATGTTCAAAAAGGTGTCCGTTAGCCTACCCAACGAGGGATTACTTGATGTAGACTCCGTGCGGTACCTCCTAAGAGCTACATTCAGTAGTTTTTAGGTTTCGCCTGTTGAAAGCTGCGCAGCAGCGTTTCGCGCAGGCGAAATCTTATGTTAGAAACAGTGTGGCCTTAGTTCCGCCTCTCTCTTCCATTGGCTAGCTCCATAAATGGAGGCTAGCCATTGGAAGAGAGATCTGTCCGTCATTCATCGAGGCGCCTCGTGGGCGTTCCGGCAATTTTTTCTCATCCTGCTCCTTTTAGCACGTCATTGCGGCGGTGGGCGTTTACTTTTTTTTTTTGGCCGCCTTTTATTTTGTCATTTGCCCCGATCTCTGGTGAGTGCTTGCTGCTGTCCTGCCTTCCTCTGTCCCCCCTCCCGCTGTCCGTGTGCCCGTCCCCCCTCCCGCTGTCCGTGTGCCCGTCCCCCCTCCTTCTGTCCGTGTGCCCGTCCCCCTCCCGCTGTCCGTGTGCCCGTCCCCCGTCCGCTGTCCGTGTGCCGTCCCCCCTCCCGCTGTCTGTGTACCGTCCCCCCTCCCGCTGTCCGTGTGCTGTCCCCCCTCCCGCTGTCCGTGTGCCCGTTGCTGTGGTGAGCTGTGCGTTTCCTTCTGACTGTGGTGTTCTGGCAAAATCATTACTTGGGAAGACGTAAGGAAAGTTTTTGTGAAATCTCTCTGCGTGGTTAGTGCACTAGTGTGAGCTTAGTAGCTGGCGGTACAAACCCACCCTTCTTGTAATCCAGGTTATTGTGCACACCTTGTGCCTGTGGGCGTCGTTCAACATCTTGCTCTGTGTCTTTCTGGGAGTTTGCTTGGGCTGTGGTCTGTGATTGAGGTTATGTAGATAGATCGCTTTATTATTTTGTTAGGCAAAGGACTGCCCACAGTCTGTTCAGAATGGGCTGTGGTGGAATCCGGAATAGTCTGGGCTCTGCACGGAGGTGGCAGGGTTTAGCTGGTCTCTGATGTTGCATCTTGCCATGTCACCATAGCTGAACACCTTCCATATGAGATATCTTAAAAAAAGCCAATTTAGACGAACATATGGTTGTCACATCTTAGCGCTCTAAATTGACCTAGGTGATGTTTCGGTGACTTACAAAACTGTATGGGTAGCACATTGATAGAACATGTGGACAACTGAAGCGCGTCACTAGAGTGGAACCGGGTGTAAGTTGAGATTCCAGACACTCCGGACCCCCGGACACATGGGCTGGAACGGAGTCAGTCAGTCGCGTGTCATGCAGTGCTTGACATGAATCACTCAGCCTAAGCCCGACTTTATTCTGCGGCGCTGGCATGTCATGTGGCGTGGGGAGTGACGGGCCGGGTGGGGACATCGAGGGGGTCCGATTTGCTCTTCTATCCATTCTGCCGTTGCTTTTTATCTCAGCTCATTATCGCCTTGTGATTATCACCATGTGATGAACACTTGGTGTTTGGGGCCAGTTTTCATTTTTCGCTTGCAAAGCCAAATAATTCGCCCGAGGCCACCACTACAAATGTCATCACTTATGAATGCTGCCAAAAATGTCAGCTCGGTCAAAAACAGCGTGTACCCTGCTGGTAGTTAATAGAATCGAGGTTCTTCCAGGAAATTGACTAATGCGTGCTGTGATTTCTAGTAACACTGTATTTACTTCCAGCGTGTCCGTGTCTTTTCCAAACCACAGTTGTGACTGCAGCTGAGTGTCTCAGCTTGATGAGTGGCATTTGCCAGAGATTAAACTATTGGCATTGTAAATGACAATGCCATTTATTTATCTGTTTTCAAAATCAACACATAAATACAAATTTTGTCATTTACAATGCCAATAGCTCTAACTTTTCAAAAGGCGAAACCATTGCATTGTAAATGCTTGTTTAGAGAGCAAAGGGCAGGCGTCTTGGGGAAATAACCACATGTCTCCTCTGCCTAAAGCATGACAGAGGTGCTTGATGTAATTCAATCAGGGTATTTTCCCCGAGGTCCCCCTCTGCAGAATGTCTCTCAGGTCCTCCCTATAGCTCGAAAGCTCAGGAGTCGCCCAAAGACGCCTCCAATACAGGAGAGGGTGATTTGCTACGATCTCCTGGATTGGTACCAGGCCCAGATCCAACCACAGAGGGATCAAGGGAGAGCTCACAGGCAGACGGAGCAAACGCCTGATGAAACTATTTTCCGTGAGCGTCAAAGGGGTAGCTGATGTACGGTCCCATAGCTCTACGCCATAGAGTGTGCCCCCTCTTGCTTGGGCCTTATAAATCTCAAGGGGCGGGCTCAGGAGTTTTAATGAAGTGCCATTAAAAATCTTTAAAATACCACCCGATGATTGGGCCAGCTTTAGGTTGGCCCTAGCCTTATGGGACCCCCCAGTCCATCTTATCATTCAGTGTGACCCCCAGGTACTCAAAGGTGGACACACGGTCCAACACTGTTCCATTCATATGCGGGCGGGGGCAATTGGCCGATTTATAGTTGTAGACCATAAACTTTGTTTTCGAGATATTGATCTCCAGATTTCTCAGGTGACAAAAGGAGCAGAATGCCTCTAATGTGCGCTGTATACCCCCTGCCGATTTTGACTCCAGGAGAGTATCATTGGCGAACATTAGGGCCGGTATCCGTCTCCCCGCTAAACTGGGAGAGTCCAAATCTTTTGCTCCCGAGAGATGGTCTATTAGCCGATTAAGAAAGAGGGAGAAGAGGGTAGGAGCCAGGACGCACCCCTGCCTAACTCCCCTCTCAACCGGGAAGGGGGCCGACAACTCCCCGCTCCACCCATACCTCACCCTAGCATATGTGCCCGATGCAGTCGTTTGAAAAGGTGGCACAAATAAGGGGGGGCACCCATCGCCAGCAGTAAAGCCCACAACTTATCCCTATGGACACGGTCAAACACGGACCGAAGGTCCACGAAGATCAAAAACAAACTGCCCGCCCCAATAGTGACCGTCTTCCAGTAGACCAACTGTAATCTGAACAGTTGGTCTATGGTGGGGCCGGGGTTTCCAGGAGAGCCAATTCTGAGGGGCGGTTTTGCAATACGGCTTCCTCGTGAGTGGTCACTGTGGCCAGATGAATACAGGGGCTTAAAATGGTCTAGCCAAGCGTCTTCACTAAGGTTAGGGATGATGGCGGACTACACCTCGGCCGACCCGACTCGCACAAGATTCCAGAATGATCTGAAATCTCGGGTTCCCAATGCCACTCGGATATTATCCCACCTGGCGGCTTCCCACTCAGCCCTAGCCTCCTTAATCAAAGTTTTATACACCTCCCTCGCCATTCTAAAGCTAAAGATTGAGCCCGATTTGACCTCCCTGATCAAGCACCTCTTTGCGTAGCTGCATGCTTTATTAAACCAGTGATCTCGCCTCTTTGTCCCACCGCTCCTAGCCCCCAAAGAATAGAAATAGCAGGCCAGGGAGCCGAAAAGGTTGTTATGTATGTCTTGCAGCCCCTGGGAGTGGGAGGGGAGGGGTTCGCAAACTGCACCCAATAGGTTAGAGACCTCCGTGAGAGAGCTTACAACGAGTTAATATAATTCTGCCAGCCTCTCACTTTAAATACATTACCCTTGGTTTACGTACCCATTCATATATTTAATGATCATTACTACCATTTGTACAGTTATCACATTTTTTCAACCAACATGTCATCATTGCCATAACCAAACGCAAATAAAATGAAATCATATACCAGATTTGCTATGCCCAATTACTTAATTGATCTAAATAGAAGAGTTTACTTTCCCTACAAAGTACTTAAATTAAGACTAGACTATGTAATGAGTCTTTCTCTCAAGACAATACCCACTACACCATGAGCATCATGTTAGGAACATGATTACATCATCACGTATCCAAAATGATATTAAAGTTTCCTTTCACAAACTGTGTGACCACTATCATTAATTGTGAAGCCATCACACCTTTCCTCTAGCATGCTACGTCCAACTGTAATTGATGCAAAGCTATTTTTATTCATAATGCAGTCTCACTATGTTTAATTAGTTTAATAACCTCATATACAAGTCACTCCCTTTCCTACAAAGTTTATGTGTGAACGTTAAAACATAACATGACCATTCGTTGTATTTTTAATATTGCTTGAATCCATTACAAAACACAATTAAAAAGAAGGACAGGGCAAAGCTTTGGATCTAAAAACACAAAAATTCGATTGTGCCACTTGTACCCACTCTTTGAACCCATGCCTCTACGTCTACCAGCCCTCTTGCCCAAAGTGCCTCTGCAGTTCCCTGTAGGAACACTTCCTCTGCTCATCTCTTTACCAGTCCATTTGCTCACCCTTCTTCCGGCCTCTCAACCCCGAGAGGTGTGACTGTTGACATCAGAGAGTTGTGTCTGAGAGGTCAGCGAGGGTTCCTTAATCTGTCAGGTCAGATGAAAGTCTAAACACATACACAAGCCAAAACACGGTGAGTCACCATAACGGGGTGATAAACACATTAGGTGTGGCTAATAAAGCATGCCAGTTCTAATTTTGAAATGTACTTTTTATTTAGAATGGGAGAACTCATTCAGAAGCTAAGTCCTACATTAGGAATGCAGTTTCTTGTGTAATGCTCTAGCACGTGCGGCACCTCTGGACACGTGAGCGCTCCTTGATGACAGGTCACGCTACTTAGACGTGCCACAAGAAAGAGAGGTCAGAGTGCATCAGCAAGTGCTGTCTTTTGTGACCTCCACGACCCAACTTCCTTTAAGGAACATAGTATGTCTGAGTGGAGCATACAGTGCAACAAGCCTTGATTCATTTTGCTGAAAGTTTCCAGGTAGTACCATTTGAATTATCCTGCTCTGTCACCCTCAAAAAAGGCAATCTCTTAAAGTCGCCTAACATTTAAAGCCTCTTACAATATTTTAGAGAGTTTTGTAACAACGACTCCACCGCAGATTAGCCTACTTAAAGTGTGCTTTTGTAATCAATTTGTGGAACGATTTTCAGATGCTCAGCTTTTGTCAGATAAATTAGCATATTTCATACGACTATACTTTTTTTCAGTATTGACATTAACTTCGCAGACATGTTTAGCATTTATTGGTTTAGTCCCTGAGGACAGTCACAAATTTAAAGATAGATTAAGCATGTTTACTTTTTTATTTAATGATTGATGCGATCCTTGGGTATTATTTGGTGCCTCACTCCGCGTTATTTGTATGGTAATCCTGCACACGATAATAACCAATCCAATGGGGGTTGCGGTAATAACCGGTTGCAATAGTCTCACACAGTTCTGAGTGTCAGTGCTAGAGGCCCACAATACCAGTGGACCAGGGAGATTGTGATAACTATCGTACCTTTAAAATCCAATAGCACGATGATCGGAATTTAACAGGTGCCATAAAAAGTTTTGCCACTTAAAATGGACGGTGTCTTGCGTGCGGATTTCGCTGCTCTGTGCACTATAATCTGCAGCTACAGGCGTTTACTGGGAATTGTTCAAAGGTACATTTTGGCACGCATTGCCTATAATAATAATAATAATAATAATCCACATTTGTAAAGCGCAAACAATCACCCGTAAGGGTCTCTAGGCGCTGGGGGCCGTCGGGAAGATTAGGCAAGCTATTGCCCAGAGTCAAATGGTGCTGGGCTAATCTGCCACTGGCAATCGAACCGTGATCCCCAGATTCCGGAGTCAGTCCCCCTGGCCGTGGCGCCACACCTCCATCTCTGTAGAAAATTGCAATGGATACGGCAATAACACAAAACTTAAGAACAAGTGTATCCACTGGCTGAAGGCATATAAGCCTATTCCCTTGGACGTAGATGGGATTATTTTAAGCGTTCGTAGAGTTGGGTGGGTAGGGCAGGGGAGAAAAACACAGGAAGGGGACTGTATAATTATAAATTTTCAAGACCCTAGAGTAGTGCCCTCCATTTGTTCTCCTATTAAAAACATGGGGGCTCCAGGGATTAAAGTGGTAGACTTATCTTATTTTTACCCTAGGCAAGTTGTAAAACTAACTGGAGAAAGCCAAATCTCCCCTGGGCTGGGACACATTGGGGAGGTTTCCTGGGCAGGGAAAATGGGAGGCACGAGGGCTAATCACGTGTGGGCGCCAAGCTCGAACTGACTGGAACTTGGGAGTAGAGCGTACCCAACAGGAGAATTGCCCTCTCAAATCCTTTTGACTAGCGGGACGCTAGCCACTAAAACTAGCATCCATGGCCCCTGCTCCCCTAAGATATCCATGGCGAGGCCCATAGACGAGAATACTCTTGCACCCAGAGACATTCCAGCTGTGACGGACCTGGCTTTTAAGGTTCTCAGCTGGAATGTCGCAGGGATTGCAAGAAAGTTGGCCCAACCGGGTTTGCTGCTTGGGTTGATGAGCACTCTGTGTGTATTTTTCAAGAGACATGGAGTTTGGCCCCGGCCCATAGGGTGGGATTCTCCTCCCATTCTGTCCCCGCTCAAACCTCGGAAACAGGGAGAGGGCGTCCCTTGGGTGGCCTCCTTATCTGGGTTGCTGCCTCTCTAGATTGTAGAGTAGAGGAGTTCCCCACAGGCTGCCCGGATATTCAAAACATCACCTTAACAGACCAAAGGGGGAGACTGGTCCTAAATATTTATAATGTTTATGCTCGTGGGACCAAGGGTGGACGGAAGTCTCCTGTAATATCTCTTCTTGAGACCATCCTAAAAAATACTCCTCACAAGATGCGTACTTTGGTTGCAGGAGATATGAATTGTACTTTCGAGCCCTTGGGCTCGGACGTAGCCCTTGACCAAGATGAGGAGGATGCTAGAAGGGGGATTCCTGTATTGGAAATTTCTCCGATCAGGAGGTGGTCAGAAGTGGCGCTCCAGCTATATTCCTTGTGTCTCGAATTAAACTTACGGGCAGCAAATGGGAGGACAAATTCGGACAGGGTGGGGGCCCACACTTATAATAGACCAGGGCACACCTCGAGGATCGATTATTTGTTGATAGACGTACACCTATGGCCCCATGTAAGGGACATGCTGGTGGTCCCTGCGACTGAAAGCGATCATAATTCGCTTTCCCTAAAAATGGACCAGTGGTGGCGCCCTAGAGAAAAGGGATATATTACCCCGGTACCTGCTCCTCCCGACGAGTCTGAAGTCTCCCCTTGTGGGAGAAGAATAAAATGGGCGAAATTGGTCCTCTCTGAGGCAAGGGTAGGGGAAATTTCATCTCTCCTAAACCTCGCAGTGGCAACCCTTGGGTCCCCTATTGAAGGAGTGGGCAGAGCGAGTGGGCTGTTTGTCGCCCTGATAGAGGCGTTGACTAATGTGTTTACCCCATACTCTAGTAAGCCGGGCAATAAAAGATCTATAAAGCCCGCTGATGGATGGTATACCCAATCATGTAGGGCGTATAAGTCAAAATTAGTGGAGGCTGTAAAGTTTAAATCCCCCAGTGAGATTCAGGTCGCAAGGAAGACCTATAATAAAGCCCTTAAAAATGCTAGGAGGGAGTGGGAAGATAAGTTCTGGGAAGACCTGCTCTTAGCGAGTAAAAGTAGGGACACAAGGGCTTTCTGGAATCTTATAGCTTCACGGAATAAACCCGCTGAAACTATGAGACCCTGTAATATTCCGCCCCAAAATTGGGTAAATCATTTTGGGGCGTTATACCTCCCTCCAGACGGGGACATGAACATGGGGGTAAACTTCTCACTAGTAATTGAACCTCAGTCCTATGATTTCTTCACCCCTGTAGAAATTGAGGGGGTCATAGGGTGGGTAGCTCCCCGCAAGGCAGCGGGCCCAGATGGCCTCCCGGGGGACTTAATGAAGGCTTATCCCGTAGAATGGGGAAGGGTGATAGCTGCTCTCCTCAATGACATCATGATGGGAGGAGCAGTACCAGAATCTTGGAAAGGGGCAGTGGTGGTCCCAATTTACAAAAAAGGCTGTAGGGAAACCCCGGGGAACTACCGCCCAATAAGTTTGATAGACTCCACCCAAAAGATAGCTGGTAAAGCTATTCTCGGAAGGATCCTCCACTGGGTGGAGGAAAATAAAATCCTATCAGACTTCCAGGCAGGCTTCCGGGCAGGAATGGGGACAATAGAGCAGGTGTTTAGGTTGGCACTATTGGGATGGAAGGTGGTGGATCTAGGTAGGGGTAGTCTTTACTTGGCCTTTATAGACCTGAAGACTGCCTTTGACCTGGTCCCCCGGGAAGAACTATGGAGGGTACTTTACAAACTGGGATTGCCCGATTATATCTTGTCCCTCCTCATTAGCCTCCATGCCAATACCTATGCACAGGTTCGTTGGGGTAAAAACGGAGAGGTCACTGAAAAAATACCGGTGTCTAGGGGAGTAAGACAGGGTTGCGTCTTGGCGCCCACCCTATTCTCACTTTATCTAAATGGGGTGGTGGAATATCTCCAACAAGAACCAGCCGACGCCCCCTGTCTTGGAGGAGTCCGGATCCCCACCCTGCTTTTTGCGGATGACACGCTTTTGATCTCGAAGACTCCCCAAGGCCTCCAGAAACTCCTAACGCGCTTCCAGGAGTTTTGTGCTGCAAAAGGGCTAATAATAAACGTGGACAAAACTAAATACTTAGTCCTAAACCCCCCACGGAAATTGGGCCGCCCACCTATGCTTAACTCTGTTGCCCTAGAAAAAGTATCCGAATTCGATTATCTCGGAATTCGGATCACGGATAGAATGTCCTGGGGAAATCACATAGATAAAATGGTCCTTAACCATAAGAGAGTAGGAGGAGCTCTTATGAGGGAGTACCGGGCCTCACCGAGGAGATCGCTTACCCCGGTAATTGAAATTTACAAGACCAAGGTAGTGACATCAGCCTTGTACGGGGCTGAATTGTGGGGCCTCTCCCGATTGGACACTCTGGTAACAGCTGAGACCAAGCTTCTGAAATCAATCATTGCCATCCCCCTGAGCACCCCATCTGTACCTGTGCTGTTGGACACAGGCTGCAGAAGCATTAAGGATCAAGCTCTGCTTCGCCCTCTTCTTTTATGGACCCGAATCTGGAGGGGCGAGGAGTTAAAATCCTATGCTGACGGCCTGAGGGAAATTATGAGCCTGGGGGGTTGGGCAAAGATAAGATGGCTAAGGGATACCAAAAACCTGATGGAGAAAATTGGTTTGGGAGACTACTGGTCATCGCGTTCAGCTCCGCCGAAAGATGTTGTAAAGGCCCTTTTCTGGAAATGGGTCGCGGAGCAACTCATTACAAACTCGAACCATTGTAAATCTACTGCCGCCTTTTTACTTGTTAAAGACATCGTGGCATTTGAACCCTATTTGGATTTAATTACTCTTCCCCTTGATCGTGCCCTTTATTTTAAATTTAGAGTTGGTTCTCTACCTCTTGGTGCTCTGGTATCTAACTGGAGCTCCACGGCCCGTAAGTCCCCGAATTGTGCCTGTTGCCCAAGTAAGATAGAGTCCGTTGCGCATGTACTGTTTGAATGCCCGGATTATGCAAGGCCTAGGGGCACTTGGTTGAAGCCCCTTTGCCGAAATATGGGCACACGTAGCCACTTAACAGCTCTACGTATCCTAACCACGGACACATCCCCCCTGATTGTATGTGGAACTGCAAAATTTTTAAAACAGTTTTGGCTTATTCGTTGCAAGAGATTGTCAGTAGCGATTTAATTCTGTTTAGCTAATTTATCAGCGGACAATCTATGTCCTTTTATCCCTTTTAAATGTGCTTTTTATACTGACTTCTTTAAGTGATGCTTTTTGTATAATTGAAAATGTTTGTATTGCATGTGTGCTTATAAGATATCTTGCATATCGAATAAAAGCTTTTTGACTGACACAAAACTTGTTATTCTGATCTCTGTGCAGATCGGAATAGTACGTAACACTTGTAATAAGATTACAATAGTTATACAACCATTTGAGATTTGACCCTACATTATAGAGAATGACACTAATAGGGATTAGTCTCATTTTCCCCTGTTCCTCCATGTAGCTGCAATCGTTTTCTTCACAAATTGTTATAATGCCGGGACCTTCAAAAGACTGGCTAGGAAGGCAGGTATTATTCTACTGGGGCATACTGCCACTTAGGTAACCAACCAGAAGTTTCTCTCGACGAAGGTAGACCATTTATTTTTTATACTATTTAGGATTTTAAAAAAACATATGGCTCCTTTAACCAGTACACTATCTTAGAGTCTGACTACTGAGGGCTACTCCTGCATCTGTTCCATGAGACCCTAATAAAGCCCGTTAGGGGTAATATTTGTATTAACTCACAAACCAATTTTGTAAATGTATTATAGGGATTCACTTGTTTACTTCTCTGCTGCTTTACTTTGCGTGGCCTGCTCTCCCTTTACTCATCAGACGCCCAAAGCGGAGTACTCCTGGATCCTCACACAATGAGGCTGGACCCTCATTTGGCAACCTTTGTGTTTCTCTTGCCACTCGGCATTTATCTTTACAGGTCTCTCCTCTTCAAAGATACAGAGTATTAACACGAGTATTGAGAATAAATGCATGGATGTGAATGTATGTGATTGATTGGGACATGGCCAGCTTCACAACCACCCTATTGGCCCTATGCAGAAAGCGCTAGGCAGTAAGGGCGTAGACACAACACAAGTAAGGGAGGGGTCCAGGTCCTGAAGAAAGCCGGTGCCTAGCAAAAGGCATACACACATAGCTGAAACATATTGACCAGAAGGTTAGCGGGCCATTTTTCACCCTCTCTCTCCCCCATTTTTTAATGTTGCCATAGATCCAATTAGTAAAATCATTTTTGGTTATCTGTTCCAGACAATGGTCCAGGTACTTTGCTAAAGGGGAACTTTGCGCACCACCGGGTATTTGGTGTGGTCTAAATGATAGTTATATTGGAGTGGTGCTACTAGGAAAAGGGGTGACCTGTACAACCCCTAAACTATGCAATGTGCCAAGCACCTAAATATAATTTAGTGAGGAGAAAAACCTGAGCACACACAAGTGATACAGAATTATAATAAATTCTTTGGTCTTAGTTTCACAACAACAATGAAGGACAGTTGATGAATGCAGCAATAATGTTTATTGCGCCAGCCGACACGTGTTTCATTGGAGTGGAATGCACTCCAAATCTTCAGGGCCAAATCCAAATGGAAAGGAAAAATAATCCCCCATGACTGGTGATAATTCCAACCCAGTCGTGGGTACAAAGGATCTTCAAATCAGGTGCGCCAGTTGAGCGTAAACAATACTTTTTATTATCAGTTCCTGAGGATTGATTTCATGCTCTAGGCGTCAGGGACTGCGAGGGCAGTGCTGTGGTAAGCGGCCGAAACGGAGCAGTCCTCCGGGAGGCCTCAATGGGCGAAAATAGCCGGCCCCGCCCGTAAAAGTCGTACCGGTCTTGTTTGCACGGGTGTTGTTGCTGACTCCGGGTCTGGATCCATCCTTGTTGTTGTGAAACTAAGACCAAAGAATTTATTATAATTCTGTATCACTTGTGTGTGCTCAGGTTTTTCTCCTCACTAAATTTTTGGTTATCTGTAGGCCATTTTTTTAGTTTAGAAAGCTTTATTGAATCAAGTTGACCAAGTAAAACATCAGTACAAAATCACAGGCAATAATCAAAAAACAAGATGAGGTATATAACAATAAGGTGAAGTAAAGCAAAAATCCCAAAAAGGGAATAATAAATACATATAATAAGAGAAAATGCATTTTTTGAAAAGTTTTGTGAAGAAGGAGAGAAGGGGAAAGAAAGAAGGAGGAGAGAGAGGGGAGGGGGTAGAAAGAGAAAAGAAAAAAAATGCAAACAAGTCATAAACTGTATATAGACAATATATAGACAAAAGTTAAGGCAAACGTCTGGAAAGAAAATCAGTTAAATCAAAAGGGGAGTAGTAGTAGCATAGGCACGTTCAAGTCTATGATGGTGACATACCAAATTCCACCAAGCATTGTAAGAAATCTGCGAAGTATCCTTCCAATTTGTGGTGATCACCTGCAAAGAAATAGCTATAAACAAGTCTATAAATGTACGTAAATTGCTTGAAACATTCCAAATGGGGGAGGAACCACCAAGGAAAATGTGAACTATATCAAAAGGGTATTTAAAGCCTAAAATATCGTTCAACTTAGACCATATTTGTTGCCAAAGGGATTTGACAAATGGACAGTGGAAAAACATGTGAAAAATATCACTATCAGCATGAGTGCAGGACCAACATTGACTGGATTCCAAAGATTTGAATTTAAATAAATCTGAGGGGGTCAGGAAGAGACGATTATAAAAAAAATGTAAAGTCTGTGTGGTGCTAGCAGAGTGAGAGGCAGTGTGAATTTTAGACCATATAGAATCCCAGACAGGGAGGGAAAATTCCTGTGAAAGATCTCTTTCCCATGCAAGTTCAGGTTTGGATTTGGGACGATCTGAGGCAGAACGGGAAAGAATCTTATAAATAACAGCAGCTTTGAGAGGAATAGAAAAGTCTGGTGGAGAGGAGTCTGGCGGATCGGAATCAGGTAGAGAATTGTGATGTGATACGAGGGTGGTGAGGGCTGATTTAAGAGCGGGCTATTGGGAAAAGTAAGTGTTTGATAGGTTGAAGGACGTACAGAGAACAGAGAAATCCAGCAAGGAATCATCAAAAAGAGCTTATCCGCATAGATAATGCCTTTGTCAATCCATTCCTTCCAAAAGAGTGCTTTGTTGTTGATCTTTAGGGATTGATTATACCATAACGGGGTGAGAGAATGGAGACGCGATTGAGAGAGGGAGGAACGAAATAAAGAGAGTGCGAGCGCCCTTGAATGTTTGAAAATGGGTGAAAGAAATCTTTTGGGGGGGGGTTAGACAAGCGAGTAGCAATGAGAAAGAAGAAAGGCGAAAGCTGTGCATGTTCTATAGCACTCCAGGCAGTGACAGGGAAAGGGGAAGAGTCTGCTAAAAAGGGCCAAATTTGGTTTAAAGTAAAAGAGGAATGAAAGCGGACGAGATTAGGAAAGTTAAATGTCATAAATGTAAATGTCATGGTACTTATAAAGCGCACTGTCACCAGACGGTCACCTTGCGGTGTCGCCTATTCGGCTTCCTGGCGCTGATACTCATACCGCTGTGGAACCCCTCCTGGCTTTCCCTGTGAAGTGTCCACTCCTGGGCACCCCCAGGGTGAAGCCAGGCATCCTTAGCGCTGTTGGGGCCAGTGTGGAGGCTAAGCAAGCTATTGCCCAGAGTTGCAGCGTGGGGCCCATGATTAGAATAGGCACCGAGGCAAGAATTAACAGGTCCGAGGAAATTGAGCCCGAGAACCCACCGAGGCAGGAATCGAACCCTGGTCCCTGGCCAGAACTCTGCATCAGGGTCTGCCACTCTAACCATTGAGCCACACTCCTCCATTGAGCCAGTTAACCCCTCCCAGATTTTTTGGTTGCTGAAGGAGAGAAAGAGAGATCCTAGATTTGCGAATATTCCATAAGAACCGAATAAGAATGCGATTGATGAGCTTAAAGAAGTAGGCGGGAAGGGAGATGGGAAGCATTGAGAGATAGAAGTTGACAATAGGGAAAAGCATCATTTTGATGGTTGCCAATCCCCCCCACCAGGAGAGGAATAACGGAGACCAACGATCTATAAGGGCAGAAAGCTTAGAAAGGATATCTTTGTGATTCATTTTAATAGTTTCTTTAGTATTATTAGCATAAAGGACACCCAAACATTTTATGTGCTGAGGGTTCCATTCAAAGCCAGAACCATGAAACTTATGGGGGAGACAAAATGTATTAAGGGGCAGCACTTCAGATTTATCAATGTTCAACTTATATCCAGAGACCGAGGAATATTCATGTAAAAAGTAGAAAAGAGCATGTAGAGAAGTAGTAGGATTAGAGATGTAAAGTAAAATGTCGTCAGCGTAAGCATTGAATTTAATATTGATGTTTTTATGGACAAAACCAGAGTAGGATGTGGAACAACGTATTTTTTCAAGAAAAGGTTCTAAAGCCAAAATAAAGAGGAGAGGGGAAAGGGGACAGCCTTGCCTAGTGCCTCTGTGTAGAGGAAAATAAGAGGATTGAACACCATTAATCCAGATGGAGGTAGAGGGAGCTGAGTACAATAAATGGATAAGTTTAATAATGTGAGGGCTAAAACCATGCCAACGGAGAGCACCAAACATAAAATCCAAATAAACCCTATTGAAAGCTTTTTCAGTATCAAGGGTGATAGCGGCGAGGGGAGAAGTCAATTTAGAGGCAAGATGAATAATGTTAAGAAGGGTTCTAGAATTATCTGTGATGGATCTGCCCTTGACAAAGCCGGATTGATAGATGTTGACGAGGTCAGGTATAATAACATTTTATCGGGAGGCTAAAATGTTGGGGTATATTTTGCAACCTGTGCTAATTCAGGGAAATGGGCCGATAATTTTTACAAAGTGACGGATCTTTATCTTTCTTTGGGAGTAAACATAACATAGCTTGTGAAAAATAACCTTTGAATTCCCCCATGGAAAGGAAATTAGTAATCAAGGAGGAGATATGTGGTATTAGGACATTCTTGAAGTGAAAATAAAAACGAACAGTGAAGTCATCGGGCACGGGGACTTATCTTTAGGTAAAAGAGCAATGGCCTGAAGAATCTCCTTGTCAGAGATGGGTGCATCAAGGGAAGAGAAATCAAGATCCGAGTTCGGGTACTTGGGAATAGACTGAAAAAATGAATCGATTTGAGCAGAGGACGGGGTCGATTCAGGGTTATGTAAGGAGAAATAATACTGAACAAAACAGTCAAGAATCTTATCGTCAGAGGAATGACGGTTCCCCTGAGCATCCGTAATGACAGTGATTTTGGATTTCTGTTTCTTAATTTTGAGATAGTTAGCAAGAGATTTGCCGGCTTTATTGCATCCATCATACATTTTGGAATTAAATTTAAGGAGGTTATTGCAAGCCGCATCCCAAGAATACTTATTAAATTGAATTTTGGCTTTAACCAGGGCAGAAAGAGCATCTGCAGAGTTGGAGGTATAAAAAAGATGCTCTAAGTCCTTTATTTGTTTGAGGATAAGGGAGGTTTTGGAAAGGGCTTGTTTCTTTTTACGAGAGGCAAAATAAATAATGTACCCTCTAGCCGCTGCTTTAAAAGCGTTCCAAATGAAATGAAATTGAGAGGACGAATTAAGATTATTATGGAAAAATTCCTCCATGAAGAGATTAAATTGGGGGTCCAAAAGAAGGGAGTTATTGAAACTCCAATGGCAGGAACTGGGGGTGGGAGAGGGCAGGTCGATATCCAAAATGATGGGAGCATGATCTGAAATAAGGATAGAGCCAATTTCTGCATTTGTCATAAATTGTAGAGTGTGTTGGGTGAGAAAAATGTAATCTATACAGGAGTGTGATGCATGTATGGGAGAAAAAAAGGAAAATTCTAAAGTGTCAGGGTGTGACAACCTCCAAGAATCAATTAAACCTCTAGAGGATATGGCTTTGTAAAAGGACTTTTGCATCTTGTTGGGAATAAATCTAGATTGAGACTTTCGATCCAAGAAAGGATCCATCAGTTGATTGCAGTCGCCACCTACAATTAAATCAGCAGTTGCATGTGAGGTGAGAGGTGTAGAGAAATCATTCCAGAAAGTTAAATCTACACCGGTAGGACCATAAACATTGCAGAAGGATAAATCAGTATTATTAACTTGTACATTCAGGAATAACCATCTGCCATTGGTATCTGAGTACTCATTTTTTAACTGAATAGATAACGCTTTGTGAAACAAAATGATTACACCATTTTTGTTACTGACTGAAGGGGAACAGAAAATTTCGTCCACTCATTGTTTGCGTAGAGAAGACAAGACTTTGAGGGAGAGGTGGGTTTCTTGCAACAAAGCAACTTGACATTTCAATCTAGCCAAATGGGATAGGACTCGCTGTTTCTTGACCGGGTTGCGGAGTCCTTTAACATTCCAGGAGATGACACGAAGACCGCTCATCTTAGAAAATCACGAAAATAAGCCATAGGATAGAAGAAGGAGTGTAGCGCAGTAAGGGTAAGCAAGAGAAAAAAGAAGAAAAGTATTGGAAAGAAGATAGCAAATGAGACGTTGGAGTCTGTAACCACCATAGAGAAAAAAAAGAGGAGTGAACAATTTGTGGGAAGATTGAAAAGACAAAGAAGAGTCAGAATATGAAATACTAAGGGAGAAGGAGTAAAAAGAAGAGAGGACGAAAAGGAGGTAAGAAAAGAAAGATTAGAGATAGTGAGCAGAAGAGGGAAAATAAAGACAGGAAAAAAAGGGTGGGGGACCAAAACTCCCAAGAAGTAAAGTGAGAAAAAAAAGATGGCAACAAGCTGAAAAGCTTTAGCCATGGAGATCATAGAAACGAAGAACAATGAAGTGGGAGGGAGAGCTGTGAAGGACAAGACAACCTCACGGGTAGACGAGAGGAAAAAAGACAAATTAATATGATCACAGCAACACCAATTACGAGATAAAAAAGAGAAGACTAAAAGTGACCATGGAAAGGAAATGAAGGGAACTTACCAAACAAGTGGGAGGGAAGGGCAGCATATCGAATGTAAAGCACTAACATCGGGACAGCACAGAAAATTGAGTGGATAATGAGAACTACGAGGTGGGAACCTGTAAACAAGGAGAGAAAAACAGGAACAGCATTACCACAAGGGACAGGAAACCGAATAATGTAAGACAACAAACGTAAAAACATAAAAGTTAGGGTTTGCTGAGCTCCATGGATTCCTCCTTATGAGTGTGGATGAATTTCCGAAGATCCGCCGGATCATCAAAACTATAAGTTTGTTTGTTCTTTGTAAGTCACTTTGAAAAAACAGGGATGGATAAGGCCATATCGAGCATTCATCGATCTGAGAGTGGGCCTCAAGTTCCAGAAACTCCTTCCGCCGCGCAGCAGTTGGTTGAGAGACATCTTGTGTAGGAATATTTTATGACCAGACCAAAGCAACTGCTTGTGCTGCTTAGCAGAGTGAAGAATAGTCATGAGGTCTGAGTAAAGGAGGAAATAAGCAATGATGCCTCTGGGCTTTGAGGTAGAGGGAGAGTTCTTTGGTCCAAGACGATGAGCCCTTTGAATATTGACGTCTAAGTGCTTAGGAATACCAGTAATAGGAAGGACTTGAGATTTCAAAAACTGAATGATATCTGACCCCTCTGAATTCTCCGGAATGCCATAAATGCGTAGGTTGTTACGCCGATCTCAATTTTCCAAATCTTCAGAGGTTTTTTTAAGCTGGTCGACCTCCTTAGTGAGACGAGCCACCTTGTCTGCAACATCTTGAGCATCACTAACTTTTTGCTCCACATCAGTAATTCTCTTGTCCAGACTGGACCACTTGTCGTCGAGTCTCAGAAGAGTAGTAGTGGTATCAGTCATGAATGGGCGTTAAGACGTAATTCCTCCATAATATCCTCCAGAGTAACAGGAAGTGGAGATTTTGACGGGGATGGAGGATCTTTTTTAAGGCGTTTGCCAGCAGCAACAGAGTCTTTACGTGTAGTAGAGGCGACGCCATGAGCTTTGGAAGCATTTGCTTGTTCCATTGTGCGTCGAACACCAGTAGGACCAAATAATGATAAGAAAAAGAGTTACGAAGGAGCCGCCAGTAAGTGAGGCGATGGCGGAAAAGCACAGGAGGCAACAGTCGTCGAGATGAGGAGTCGATAAAAGCGACTCAAATTTGAGGCGTAACTCAAATCAATGTAGAGCCCAGCTGAAAAAATGAAGCAGTGCACTCTCTATTTAATCATGAGGGTACACAACAGTACCTAGTAAACCAGTCATATAGAGGTAGGAACCATGACACGTGTGAAAAACACACATGAGCGGATGAAGCTTCACATAAGAGGTAGGCAGCAAACAAAAGGCAGAGATTGCAGCAGAAATAATTTCAAAAAGGCTAGCCATGTAGTAGAGCAGCAGCAAGTAGAAAAGAGAAGAAGAAAAAAACACTGCGTACAAAAAACAAAATGGCGGCCGTTATCGAGTAAGGAGCAATTTATCAAAAAAGGTGGATGAAAAACGGCATGTTGCGCCCTGAAAGCATACCCATAAGTGGAGGAGTGCTTCCGAATGAAGAATCCGCCGTTTTGGCGAAGAAAAGCCGACTTAGAAGATACCCTTCTTCAATGAGCGTTGCTTGACATCGCGGAGCTCGTCAGGGAGCGGCCATCTTGTTTCGCCGCGTCGCACGCCTCCCTATCTGTAGGCCATTTTAATCTTTGCAAATTTGGATCACGACAAGAGTGCCTATCACTTTGGAGTCTATCTGCACCACCAGACATTTGTTCCAGATGAGGAGCATCCCCAGTGATGAAGCATCCCACTGAACTTGGTGAGTCAGGGTTTGCGTCATTTTCAAAACGTAAAAGAAACATAATCTATATTGCGGAGTTTTTCTCGGGGTCTGCAAGGCAGGGTCTAGCTATAGACCTAGGTTGCTAAATCCAGATTTTTATTTTAATATATTTACACTTGAGATAAAGGCCTAAAAGTTAACGTCCCACAAAGCCAACTTTGAGTGAGTTTTGTTTATCGCTGTCGCCTGGGCACTTAGCAGTGCTAACCTCTTCTCAAGCATTTTAAAGCACCCAAAGCAAAGACACTAATATCTAAATTTCGGCCGCTGACATGGTCACCAATGCTATTAATTGAAGCCAATTGAATTATGTGCTTCATGTACTGCACTAAATGCCACTGGAAAGTTTCCTTTAATTTTGTCACATAAAGCACTTATATTTTAATGGAAGATTGCCACTCTTTCCATGAGGCAGAAATCCCACAGTAAGGGAAGATGGTCTCCTTTACTTGACATCTGTATTACAAAAACTGCCAATCCTTGACTTTCAGCCCATAGCACTGAACGTCTCCAATCTCACCACCACGTTTTCCCACAAACTGAAACATATTATCTTGACTCCAATCTTTAAATAACACAAGCACAGAATTTTTCAACTACAGACCCACCTTGGGCCTGCCCCGCCTCGCAAGAGCATTAAAGTCAACTGTTCTCCCATGTTGAAAAGAAGAATGTGCTGAGTGCTTTTCAATCTGGCTCACTCCCACCGGCAACTAAAGCCACACTACTTAGTATGAGAGAAGAGTTCCTTGTGTCAAGAGACACAGGCCAACTTCTACTTCTGTATCATTCTGCTGCCTTTGACACTATTGACCACAAACTCCTGTTCAGCTTTCTGTCAGGGTAGGTTGGTTGTGACGATATGACGTGTATCTAGTTCACATCTTTTCTCACTGCATACAATGTTTATTAAGCTGGCTTTATCTTGTCACCCCCCCACCACCATCCCTAGTAAAGTTAATCAAAAGTCATCACCAACTTGAACCACTTTAACATCTACATGAACCCCTTGGCTTACATCCTGGATGTGCCCAACATCGGCTATTGCATGTATGCTATTGATACTGGAAGAGGGTCTTGAAACTGTCTGAAGGAAGACCAGAAGGAATTGAAAAAAAGCCTTCTTTGTATCAACTATTAAAAGGCTGAGATCGTATTAAGGAGCCAGCACAGTGCTCTTTTTACCTGTCCAGGCTGCTTTGGCCAACCCTCACTACCTGTTCTTAAAATGCAGAATCTTTGGGTCCTGTTTGACAAGGATACATTAATAAGCCCAGAGCACTACAAAGTCCTTTTTGGTGATCTACCAGTGTAGCAGGTCCAATCTTTATTGTTGATAGGTTCTCAGCGAGCCGGCGAACATGCTTCATCACATGTACGTCAAAGTACAGGCTGACTATGACCCCATTGCAACTGCGCATCCTTTGATACCATGTTTTCCACTTAGATTCTTTTGTTCAGTTTCACATGTACGTTTCAGTACGGGCCTACTTTGGCCCATTTCAACTGCTGGTCCCTTGAGACCCTGATTTCCTCTTATACTCTTTTGTTCAGCACTGCGAGCTATACAGTGTCTTGGAGCTTCCAATGTATTATGTGATAATTGCTCAGCCATCCTTGTAGCACCAGAGATCGAACTATGTCCTTATGTCACACAGCTCGACCTGTGTCGCTCCGGCTAGCTACGTTATTCAGCCTTGATAAAGTAATCTGTGACGCAACTCGTGTCGGCAATTTGCTTATGTTCGAATAATAAAGTCACTGCTGAAATTTGAACTTATCAACATTAAAGATTGGATCTACTACACTGGCACGCCACCAAAAAAGACTTTGCAGTGCTCTGGGCTTATTACTGTATCTGAATTATATGAAGGAATAGTTCTTTTTTCATGTATGTTCTACACTAACAGGATGGCATCGTGTTCTGGTCCATTTTGAGCACTTGTTACTTTGTAGAGTATTGACATACCCGGCAATCTTGGTTGTCCAAAAGATTTGTATACCACTGCTATGACCTTTTGTTTATACAGTTTGACAAGGACACCACATTTATTCCCCCAGTAAATGCAGTCACAAAAATGGGTCCTGTATTTGCTTTGAGACATTTTCCCCTTCCTGCTTTCCCTCCAAAATTGCCTTAGTATTGGCTGTTATTATTTCACATCTGGGCTACTGTACCTGCCTATACACTGGGCTCCCTATGACTATAGCTGGCAAACTTAAAAAAGTTCAGACCCACAACATTCAAATTATATTTGGACTAAGGTGCAAAGACCATATGACACTCACCTTTTGGCCACTCCAAGGACTTCCAATCAAAACAAGAACACAACACCGTGTGCAAGATTTACAAGTCTCCTCATTTCTACATCCCAGTTTGCCTAACATATGTCTTTCAGCCCCAACTCCCAATTAGGCCTTTGTTATCATCTGCTCTAATGCTATTGTTCCCAGCTCACCTAGAATTGGAGGATTTAGCAGCAGATCTTGCCACATACAGGGCTCAAACCTTTAGAACAATCTTCACTTTCTCCGAGACATGAATATGATTTCACCAGGTTTTGGAAAAGTCTGAAGGCAACCACTTCTATTCAGCATACAACCAAGTCACATCAGTTCAGGTTCTGAAGCTTCAGTCACAAGCACAAAGGCATTACGTTTGTATCACAAGACTGTTGTAATGTCTTACAGTGGAATACTCAGTTCGCTATGGAATTCCAAGTGGCTGTATCATTGGATTCCACACTTGTTTATGTTGGAAGTGTTTGTGCTAGTTGCAGCTGTGGTACCTAGCTTTAAGGTGTCACTGGGTTTTTGCCTAATAAACTGCTTCTGTGCACCAGAAGGATTATGCTTCATTTACTTGCCACAGAGTCTGGCAAACAACCCTGATGACAATGCTCCCAAGAAATTATTCATGACAGGAATAAACTTGTTTACCTCTCTGGTGCTTTGCCTTGCGTGAACTGCTTTCTCATTACTCATCAGACTGACAAAGTCGAGTGTTTCTGGATCCTCATACAATGAAGTGTGCTCAAACTCTGGCTAAAGATTGACTGCCAGCACTATTTCTACTTCAAATTGCTTGTTTTAACCAGCGCTCTTCCCATCTACCAGGCTTTCAGTGACTGATATCCTTATATCCATGAAATTGCTTTCTTTACCTCTGTCATTATTTGCCTTGAAAGTGCTTTCATTTTCAACAAGAATGGTGCTTATGCTGGGTCATTCTCCATCTATAGGTGTACTGAAGAGTTGGGTCTGAGAGTCCAGTATTTATACTTGGTGCCAGCTTTAAAGTTGGAGAAGGTTCTGGAGGTTTACACCGCCAAATGTGTTTGGAATATCCGGCATCACTGCCCTGGCCCCAGCTTGTCTGGGGGCACAATAGACTGGTGTGAAACCCTTTGTGAGTGATGTGCAAGTGTGGTAGGTGACAGCTCCTCAGGCTCATCAAGTTAGAGATGGCCCAACCTGGCAACCGCTATTCCCCCTTTGTCTCACCGTCTGGGAGAAATACAAAAAAGACCAACTGCTTTCTACACTTAGTCATATGATACAGGATACAGGCTGCAGGCACCAAAGGGTAGGGACAAAAAAATGGCAACTTTCTGTAAGTGGCATTTTCAGAATTGTGACTTAAAATCCAATTTGCCATCATAGAGGGTTTTAAATTCCAATTCTTTAGACACCAGACTCGACAGTCCTAACTGAAAGTTAGCACTTATTAAAGGTAATACAGCAATCCAATGTTACGCTATAGGAGAGGCAGGCCTTGCAGCAGTGAAAAATTAATTTAAGAGTTTTTCACTACTAGAGCATAAAAAGTTGGAAGTGCATGTCCAACTTTTTAAATACACTGCACCCTGTCCTGAGGCCTGTTTAGGGTCTAGCCCAGTGGTGACTTAGATGTTTTAAAAAGGAAGGTTTAGACCAGGCAAAAGATGTATTTTGCCGATGGAAATGGCAGTTTAAATTGCAAACACAGGCTGCAACGGCAGGCCGGAGAAATGTTTGATAGGCTTCATAAGTCATTGGCCCAATCTGTGCTGCAGGACCACTAGTAGCATTTCTTTTACAGGCCCTAGATACATGTAGTACCATTTTATTAGGGACTTATACCTGGAGTAAATTGGTTGTTAGCCAATGTTACAATGCTTTAGGGAGTTAACACACATACTTTAGCATTGGTTAACAGTGGTTAAGTGCAGATAGTCCAAAGGAATACAAAAACGAGATCAGGAAAATGGAGGAGTCAGGCAAATAGTTTTGGGGGAGAGATCACCCTATGGCTGTATCTAGTAATGCAAAGTAATGCTATGCATTACGTTACACTACTTTGAATCAACTGTGTTTACCATGCCACATCAATGGGCATTCCCATGTAACACCCCATTTGTTTGAACACAAATCCATGTCTACTTGCATCAGTAGACAAGGGATTTGCACCAAACAATTACGCCTCCTCAAGGTAGGCGTAAAGGTGGATCAACTTTTAAAATCCTCCACATTTTTTAAACTTTTTATGTTTGCCACACTGTGCAGCACACACACAAAGTGGGATAAGTAATAAAGGATCGTTTCTTTAAAACCTATGCTTGAGAGAATGTAGACACCCTTGCTCTATGGTGCAAGAGTAAGTGCGTTGGCGCATGGCAGCTTAAAGTGCACAAGCACTAGGGTAAAGAAAAACAGTACCATATCTTAATAGATATTGTATTTTAGAAGCTTTGGTTGCTCTGCTGCATGGTGCCAAAACGTAGCAAATATTCCCCCACATATTATTGTTGTTTACAGAAAATGAAAAAATGACAATTAATAACAAATGTTTCTGGCTTCGCACACAGAATAGCCAATGTTTCAATCAAGGCAAACTAGTCCAGTGGCCAACATCAGGGTAATCAATTTTTTTTAAACCCAATCTGTGTTTTTGTGGTGGAATGCAGGTGAGAGGGGGAGTTCTCACAGTGATCAGCAGGACGACAGCTGTGGTCCATGTAATTTACTCACAGCTATAATCAACAGAATAACGCTCAATGTACTTAAGGCATTGTACAGAGGTAACTCTTCTGTTGTGACTACTGACCATGAACAGTTTTGCCATTCTTTGGCTTTTTTCTCGAAGCAAAGTTGATTGATATGTTCGACACTCATCTTATTTCAAAGGAAAACTAAATGTTGTTTGTTCTTAGACGCACCATTTCTGGCCAGGGACATAAATACATACCCTTGTATATTTGTTACATGAAATAAGTACTCTGGCAGCCAAGCACAAGTTTGGAGGCCGTAGGAAGGCTCACTTTGAGGACCAACTGAATGTGTGACTGCATCTACAATGACGCAGAGGAATATAGACTTCTTTAAACATTTGAACAATTTAAGTGCAGTGCTCTGAAGGAAGATGACAAGTGTTCCTAGAACCACTTGGCATGGTATGGCAGGCTGTACTGTGAAGCACACAAAGAAAGAGGAAAAAGCCTCAGAGGATGGTGTCACTTCCTGCACAAAAACAATCCTGTCTGCAACACAGGCACCCCTACACCACGGCGCAAGGGTGCCTGCGTTGGCGCTAGGCAGTCAAACGGGCACCAGGAAAATGGAAGGACAGGAATGTGTTGTATTATGTTAAATATGGTGCATTCCTGCCCTTTCCCTTTCACGCAGTGCATCGCAGCAAGTTGGCTTCCTGCCATGCGCTCAGTGATAGATACATAAAAATGCCCCGTGGAGTGGAAGTGCCAGTGCATGCACAATTAGGAGGAAATACTGCTAAACAAATCAACCTCTTTTTTGTCTGGGATCTTGCTGTGAACTTGCCAACAAATTAAGAAAAAGTGGAGCTAATGTACACAAACCTACAAGAGCACACATTTTGTGCTGCAATGAAGTGTGCAGTGGCATTACTGCAGACTCCACTAAGGAGACCAAGGAGTCCAACTGCCGAACTGCAGCATTTCACTCCAACACTGTTTCAATCCCAGACCAACAGTGTCCCAAAGTATGAACAATCATTGATAACAAAGCCCTTGAGGATGGGCTGCAAGGGGAGTAAGTCACAGAACTGACAATGTTACTGCCGCACTTTACCCATGTGATGACGAAGAAGCTAAGGAATTCTTTGGGAAGCATATTGCATTGCTGTGGTGCTGGTCGAGAGCGATTTTACTAGATATCTGTGCCAACTGCCCATCATATGCTTATTACTGTGTGTCACAGCATCCAACCAAGATGTATTGGGTACTACCAAGCAGGGGCGACTCCTCTGTTATGACGGAGGAGCGTCCCCCCACTGAAAGCCATTACAGACAAAGGACAAAAATAAAGCGATAATAAAACACTTTTATTATCATTTTGTTTTTTATCCTGAAGGCTGGAACTGCGAGCTGAGGGACACTGACACTGCATTTGCAGCACCATAGGGTAGGGCGGAGCGGTGGCACTGCCAAGTGCTCATGGCTTGGCTGTCCCTCTGAGGCTGGCCAAACCGTCATGCACACTTGGCCTTTCTCCATCTAACTGCGTTGTACAGCTGGGTGCAGAAACCAACACAGGCTCCCAGTCTATGTCTGAGGCCCAAAACCAGCTGCTCATGCTGGGAATAGTATTCCCAGCATGTGAGCAGCGCTGGGAGCCTGTGCAGTGTGCAGCAGTTCCTAGATGTCCGGGCGGCAAGGATCGGGAGGGAAGGCTGCGTCCGTCGGAGCAGGTAAGTGAATTTTTCTTTATTTCTTTATATATATATTTCTTTGTTTGTGTACCCCCCCCCACCCCCCGTCCCAGCCACAGCACTTCGTAAGGTGAGTGGCCTCTGTTGCTACCAAGTAGGGCATGCAAATACAAGGACTTGCCACATCAGAGAGTGGAGAGCGAAGGCCACGAATATTAAGAGAAATGCGCACATTCTGAATGCCGTACGATCCTGAATTCAGCGGTGGAACAATATCCCCGCATCCCCTGCGGTACGGGGAGCCCGCCCACCGAGTTCCGGGGGCCCCTCCGGCACGGTGCGCGGGCAGACTGTCATTACTGACCCCAGCACCCGCTTATTTACTAGCACCATATTTGTATGGAGGGGTGAATGGGGCAGTGAGGAGTGTAGTTTGGTGTGTGCTGGGCCTTGGGAAGGCCTAATGATATCCTGGTCGCTTGCGCAGGGGCAGGTCGCGCACCAGTAGCGACTCAGACACACACACCGTGATAGTCGGAAGTGACGTGCACGAGCGCCCGTCCTCCTTTTATTCAACCCCGCAGGCCACGCCTGGCCTGCGGATGTAGGGGTGCGTGTGCGTGCATAGACTAGAACGTTACAGCACTACATCCCTATCCAACTATATAAAAATTTCACAGTGTCTAAGCATTGGGTATATCGAGACTTAAAGTTCAAACAAAATGCCTCTGTACTTGCATGTCCCTTGGTGGCAGCTTCAGGGCCTCAGCAAACAGGCATAGTCCTTTAACTTCTGACTTCGTGGTGGATTAGGCCGCAGGTTGTACCTCTGGACGTTGCCCCGGCCACTTTCTATGTTTTGGGGCATGTCTCTGATGGTATTCGATGCTGTGGGGGATATACACTCCGGCTCAGGTCTCTCCGTCTTGCTCCCTGCTGATGGGCTGCTTTCATCCTCATGAGTTGTAGCTACCGGTGGTTCACTGTTTTCGTCCGTAGTTTCCGGATTTTGTCTTGGTCCAGGGGATATCACTTTGAACCAGGAGGTGTTTCTCGATACTTCCTCTTCACCCCTTCGTGCAATGATCATAGTGCCTTTTGTGGCTGTTACGGTCCAGGTGCCCGGTTCATAGCGAGTTTGGAATTTTCCTCCAGGGCGTCTGTTTCGTATAATCACTCGGGCCCCCTGGCATAGTCGCCTTGGTGTGGCTCTCTGGCATCGGCTTGCTCGCTGGTTGTTTTGTCGTCTCCGTTCCTGGGCATCGTCTGTGTTGGCCCTGTCCGGCGTCCCCCCCGGGACATTGGGAAGGAGATCTCTGCGTTGCCCTTGGAACATGAGGGTCCAGGGGCTCTTCTGTGTGGTGCAGTGAGGGGTTCCCCAATATTCCCATAGGCAGTCATGTAGCCTCTGTTCAGGGTCAGCTTGTTCTACCACCGCTATCCTGAGCATCTTATTGAGGGTCCGCATAAATCTCTCTACTTCTCCATTAGCCTGGGGCCACTGGGGTGTGATGCGTCGGTGTAAGATGCCCCTGGCCTTGAGGAACGTGGCAAACTCCGCCCCGTGGAATGGCGGTCCATTGTCGCTCCGTATTTCCGCAGTGGGCGTGGGGCAGTTCCCTTGAAAAGGGGCACTAGGGGCTGGTGGTCCGTGACCATGACAAACAAGTGACCTTATAGATATAAGTGAAAATGGCTGCAGGCCCACTTGATAGCGAGGGCCTCTCACTCTATCTGGGCGTATCTGGTCTCGGTTGGGGTCAGGGCCTTGCTGGCGAATGCTAGTGCTGTCCATTGCCCGGGTTCATGTTCTTGGGTCAGGACAGCTCCCAGGCCTACCGGGCTGGCATCGACGATTACTTCGGTGCGTTTCGCGGGGTCAAAATACGATAGTGTTGCCTTTTCCAGGAGGGCATCCTTGATTCCATGAAATGCTTCGTTTTCTTTCGGGCCCCACTGCCATGTGGCATCCGTTTTAGTTAGTGCTAGCAAGGGCTCACTTCGAGTGGCTAGGCCTGGTATGAACCGGCCACAGTAGGTAGCCATCCCGAGGAAGCTCCTCACTTCCGTCGGGGACTTTGGCGCTGGGGCGTCCTTTATGGATTTGGACTTCCTCGGGTCAATCTGAATCCCCTCCTGGTTGAAGACATAGCCAAAGAACTCAATGGAAGGTTGGAAAAACTGACATTTGTCTCTGTGGAGCGTCGCTCCATGAGTGCTCAGTCTCTTCAGGACATCCGGAAGGTGCTTGTAGTGCTCCGACTCAGTGGCAGAGTGTATCAAAATGTCGTCGCTGACATTTATCACCCCCGGCAATCCAGACAGGAGTTCTGTGATCGTGTTCTGGAACACCTCCGCTGCTGAAGAGATGCCGAAGTTTAGGCGTTTGTAGCGCCGGAGGCCAAGATGAGTACTGAAGGTGGTGATGAACCGGCTCTCCTCTGCTAGTGGTAACTGATGGTATCCGACATTGAGGTCAATTTTCGAAAACCACTTCGACCCATTTACATCGGCCACTATGTCGTCCATTGTGGGGGTCAGATGTCTCTCCCGCCGGATGGCTGCATTTGGTAGCCGCATGTCGATACACAGGCGAATTTCACCCGGCTGCTTAGGCTTCTCTACAATGACCATGGGCGAAACCCACGGGGGTGGGTCCCGTTACTTTCTCTATGACACCTAGGCCCTCTAGTTTTTCAAGTTCCTTTTCCACCAACGGGCGAAGGTGGAATGGTATCCGGCGGTGGCGTAATGCCGTGGGAGCGACAGACTTGTCAATGTGGAGTTTGATAGGTTCACATTTTATGCACCCGAGGCCTCTGAACAGTTCAGGGAATCGTTCCAACAGCTCATCCACTTGGTGTGCTCGGATGCGATTGGCAAATGCTATCAGTTTTAAGTCCTCCGCTGTGTGACTGCTTAGCAGCGTGTCAGCTTCTCGGTCAATTATGTGGACCGTCGCCATTACCTCCGACTCGTCAGCTTGGATGGGTATTATAATTTTTCCTTTGAGGGGTAGCGGTGTGTCCGCTCCATAGGCGAAGATCCTTGTCTTGGAGGGTAGTACCTCAGGCCGTGGGCGTAGTTTATTGAATTGTTGCAGTCCCATGACATTAACGGTGGCGCCCGTATCAATGACTGCCTTCACCTCGTTCTTCCCCATTTGTACAACGCATTTTGGTTGCGGCCGTCGTCTTCGCTTGAGCTCCCGAGCGAAAGAAATGACATATGCCTCCTCATCCTCCGAGTCCGAGTCATCGTACATTTTGGGTAGGTGTTTTTCTGCCTTCACAAGGGGTGGGTCGGTCAGCGACAGCTGGCGAACGGCCTTGGTGGGCGTCCACGATCTCTTGGAACTCTTGGACTGGTTTTTCCTGCGGCAGACCGATGCGAAGTGGTTTGGGATTCCACAGCTCGCACATGTTTGCCCCTGGGCTGGGCAGTCCTTGGCCACGTGTGGTTCATGGCCGCAGTACCCACAACAGGCTTGAGGCGGATCTCTCCGGGATCCTTTCTGTGCCGGACCACGTGGTCGGGCCGCATGGCATCTGCACGTTCCACCTTGATGGTTTCAGTCTTGACTGGGGCTTTGTGTAGGGTCTGTTCCATGACCGTCGCTCTGACGTTCGAGAGCTCGTGGGATCTGGCCAGGATAAGGATGTCTTCTAGTGAGATCCCTGGTTTGCGTAGGATTAGTCCTCTCAATGTCTTGTCCCGGCACCCCTGAATGAGCTGTCTTCTTATGGCCCTCGGTTGATCCTCATCGGTGGAGCTGGCTAGCTCTCTGATGCGGGTGTGGAATTGATCGATCGACTCACCCTCCCGTTGGCGTGCTTGCCCCAATTTGAACACTTCAAAGTGCACGTTCAGCTGGGGATCAAAATGGCCGTTGAGGGCGGCAACAGCTGCGTCATAGCTGTCTGCTGCACCCGTATTGGGTAGGTGTTTGAATAGTCTAAAAATCTCATCCCATGCGTAGTGAAGTAACAGTGACCTCTTCACAGCATTGTCCGTCTCCCTCGTGACCACAAAGTAATTCTCCAGTCTCTCGAGCCAGATCTTCCACCGTGGCGAGGCCGTGGACGGGTCTATCGCCTCACTGAATGGTGGTGTCAAACTTCAAAGGATACTCTGGAGCGGCCCCCTCAGGAACAGAAGCTCTTACCCCAACTCCCCTCCAAGCCAAAACCAAAGACAACCTTGAATTCGCTGCCTGTAGAATTAGCCCAGGGGGGAAAGGGGAAGTGGAAGACAAACAAGAGAGAGACACGCTTCGGACACTGACTCCAACCTCTGTCTGGTCTGGAATTAGCTGTAAGGAAAAATACTTGTTAAACTCCTAACTCTGCAAACTGTACGATTAATGCTAAAACCTTTTAGACTAACTTGTGTGTCTCACCAGTGTCTGACTAGAAGCTAGCTCCTGCCTAAGGTTGTTTGTCTGTAACATATAATATCTGATTCACTGGAAGAACAACTGGCACCAAAGGAACCTCAGATGCGATGAACTTCCAATGCCAAGAAGAATTTGTCCAATGACTCTAGCAAAACTCTTTATAGCCTCGCATTAGGCTTGCAGAACGCTAGAAACATGAAAGTCTTAATTTACTACACATTCCATTAGGTGAATTAGTCTCCGAAGGCTCAAGGATCCTCTGCTCTTCAGAGTTCAAAATGTCCGAAGATCGTATCACCTTTAGTCATAGCCTTAAGACTCTATAAACTGTACCAAATATGCTTACTTGAATATAGTGAGGTCTTCTCTTGACTGAAGACGCTCCATGATACTCTGCTCCGGTTATTCAGCCGAAAAACTTTCAACACTGTCTCTAGAAACGACGGTCTCGCGTGTTCTGAGGAGAAAAGTTTTAATTATCAACAATTCATTTACACAGGACTAAGGCATTCCATTCATACTTCCCATAGAAGTAGACGAGTGCAGGCAAACTGAATTCTCTGGAGATTTTTCTCTTCAAGAAATGACAGCGAGCGGTGGAAGCTCCTGTCAGACGAGTAAAGCCGGTTGAAGTGCACAGAGCGAGGCGCGCACATGCGCATTACCAACTATCCTCGCAATTCGGCAAATCAACTAGACCGCTACCCTCTGTACAGTCCTGTGGCACAAACGACTGCCTTCTCAAAATGGCAGACTGCCACAGTACAATAATAAACGTCGTAATGAAGTTCTCCAGCATGGGCTTCTTTTATGGAGTCTCTTCTGGCGAGGCACGTGAATCCTGACAGTACCTCCCACCAAGAAGGCTCCTCCCTGCCTGGGTTTGGAAGGATTGGCTTTGTGAAACTCTTGAAGGAGTTTTGGAGCGTGAATATTCTTATACGGCTCCCATGATCTCTCCTCAGGACCGAAGTTCTTCCAGTCAATCAGATAATATAGTGTGCCTTTCTTTAGTTTAGAATCTAAAATCTTATGTACCTTAAATTCTTCGTGCGTGTCTACCTGAATGGGTTTGGGCTGTAAGCGTTCCCTCAACTTAGGTGGACTCTTTTTTAACAATGAAACATGGAAAGTTGGGTGAACCTTGAGATAAGAGGGCAAGTGTAGTTTAACTGTCACTGGATTCAACATCTTTTCTACCTTGAATGGGCCTAGGAATCGAGGCTGAAATTTTCGATTAATCTTTAATTTCAAATTCTTTGTGGATAACCAAACTTTGTCTCCTGACCGAAAGACTGGATTTTCCCTTCTTTTTTTATCTGCCTGTCTCTTGTAGGATTCTTTTGCCTTCACTAGATTCTTTTTGACCTGAAGAAGGGATTTCTGCATTTCCTTAACTACTTTTTCCACTGCCGGGACTGGACCTTCCTCTTTTTCCACAATTAAGGTGGGATGTCTGCTGTAGTTTACATAAAAAGGAGAATGACCAGTGGAGGAGTGAATGGCAATATTATAGGCAAACTCTGCCGCCCACACCAAATCGGACCATTCCATCTTTTGATCCAATAGGTAGAGGCGCAGGTATTGTTCAAGCTCCTGATTCACTCGTTCCGTCTGGCCATCCGTTTCTGGATGGTAACTGGTGGAGAAACGGGTGTCAATACCTAATTTTGCAGTGAAAGCCCTCCAAAAATGGGAAACGAACTGTGTGCCTCTGTCCGAAACCAACACCTTGGGTATTCCATGGAGGCGCACAATATGCTGGGCAAAAAGCTGAGCTAACAGAGGGGCATCTGGAATTTTCTTTAAGGGAACAAAGTGTGCCATTTTTGAAAAAACATCCACAAAAACCAAAACTGTGGTAAACCCATGACTTGAGGGTAAATCCACTATCAAATCCATGGACACTGTATGCCAAGGATGGGGCGGGACGGGTAAAAGTCTCAACTTGCCTTGAGGCGACCTCCTATCTGACTTCCCCCTTAAACACTTCTCACAAGTGGTCACATACTGCCGCACCTGAGGTCTCATGCCCGGCCACCAGAAGTTTCTTTCCAACAACTCTGTTGTCTTGCGTATCCCTTTATGTCCGGCTAGCAGACTGTCATGACAGGACTCCATAGCTTTTTCCTGAAGTTCTTGTGTGGGAAGAAACATTTGATGATCCTGATAAGGAATTCCGTCTTTGACTTCTCGACCCTCGGCCTGTTTGGACCAAACCTCCATCTCTTGTGCGGTCATGGATTCCTGCAATTTGTCCACCATTTCAGGAGAATTAGTGGCCAAAATGATTTTTTCCTCTGAGATGATACTTTGAGATTCTTTTCCAGAGTCTGAAGAAACTGAATCGAAGCGGGACAAGGCATCTGCTTTAGCATTACTTTTTCCTGGTCGAAAGGTAATTATAAAATCAAAATCAGCAAAAAATAATGACCAACGTAACTGCCGGGCTGTCAAGGTTCGGGCTGATTTAAGAAATTGCAAATTCCTGTGATCAGTAAACACTGTTATCTTATGTCTGGCCCCCATCAAATAATGACGCCATTCCACAAATGCATTCTTCACCACCAGTAATTCCTTGTCTGCAATTGAATAATTGCACTCTGGAGGACTCAACTTTCTGGAGTAGTACGCCACTGGATGCAGTTGTCCGGTGGTCGGATGACGCTGAGACAAAATTCCACCGATAGCTCCATCAGAAGCATCCGCTTCCACAAAAAAGGGGTCCTCTGTTCGGGGGTGCAGCAAAATGGGCGCTTGTGTAAATGAATCTTTAAGAAATTGAAAAGCATTCTCCGCTTCAACTCCCCAGACAAACTTGACTCCTTTTTTCAACAAGCGAGTTATTGGGATTACCTTCTGAGAAAAGTCTGAGATAAATCTCCGATAAAAATTTGAAAATCCTAAAAAACTCTGGACTTCCTTGACAGATTTCGGAGAAGGCCAATCCTGTACTGCTTTTATCTTGGTGGTGTCCATACTCACTCCTTCAGGGGACAACACAAACCCCAAAAATTCCACTTGAGTAACATGGAACGCACATTTCTCTAACTTCATGTAAAGGTGATTCTCTAGCAGCTTGGTCAAAATCGCTCTTACGTGTGGGACGTGCTCCTCCTCACTGTTTGAAAAGATCAAAATGTCATCTATGTAGACAACTGCAACTCTGTCCAAAAATTCTCCAAGCACATCATTTACGAAATGCTGAAATGCAGCAGGGGCGTTGCATAATCTGTAGGGCATTACACAGTACTCAAAGAGTCCATATCGAGTCCTGAACGCCGTCTTCCACTCATCTCCAGAAGCCACCCGAATCAAATGATACGCTCCTCTGAGATCCAACTTTGTATAAATCTTAGCATTCTTGACTTGGTCAAGTAGCACAGAAATCAAGGGGAGCGGGTACCGATTCTTGACAGTCACTTGATTCAGAGCTCTATAGTCAATACAAGCTCGAAGATCTCCATCTCGTTTAGGAATGAAAAATAGAGGAGATGACACCGGAGACTGTGATGGACGTATGAACCCATTTGCCAGATGTTTGTCAAGATATTCCTTCAAAAAACGATTTTCCTTTTCTGTGAGGGCATAAATTCTACTGCAAGGTAAAATTGCTCCAGGCTCAATTTCAATCTTGCAGTCATAAGGGCGATGAGGTGGTAGTTGCTCAGCCCCTTTTTTTATCAAAAACCTCTACTAAATCTTGATATTCCTCAGGAATCTCTTTAGTTTCCAAGGCACAAATCTGAACGGAGTTATTAGACGCTAACGTCTTTACCTGAGAAAACTCTTCCTTGTGATCTAGAGAATCAAAACAATTTTCTCTGCAATAAGAGGAATCCATTTCGATGGTTCTCTTGCTCCAATCTATTCTCGGGTTGTGCTCAGTCAACCAGGGCAATCCGAGGATCAACTGAAACTGGGGTGCATTGATTAAGTTAAACGTGATCCACTCTGAATGCCCCTGCAATCCTGTTAACAACATCACCTCCGTCTCGTGGGTAATTGGACCAGAGGACAAATTGGTGCCATCCACTGCTCGAACTGCCTCTGGCATACGTTTCTTAACTGATCGAATTCCATTTAGTTGAGCGTATTTAAGGTCGCAAAAGTTTCCGGTGGCCCCAGAATCAATCATGACTGACACCTCTTTTATTTCGCGGTCACGGAATTTAACTACAAAAATCGCGATTAAGTGAGGAGCCGCAGATTGCAAGGTATTCATAATATGTTGCTGTCCTAGAGTCGTCTTTGATATCGCTTCCACCCGTGCGACTCCTTCTACGGGCAACAAAGAGGTCTTAGGCCTTTTTGGGCACTCTTTGACAAAATGTCCTGAACCCCCACAATATAAACATAGCTGGGAACTCCTCCTCCTCTCTTTCTCTTCTTTAGTGAGTGGTCCTCGTACTGAACCAATTTGCATGGGTTCTTCTGAAGGCGCTACTTCTGAACTTTTCTGAGGCTCACTTTTCACCCTGTCAAAACGCGGAGGTATAAAGCGAAAATCTTTTTTCTTCTCGTTCCTTCTCTCACTGAACCGATGATCTAACTGCAAAACCAAATCAATAAGCGCTGAAATTTCTGTAGGTCTTTGAGGAATTTGGGCTAAGGCATCCTTAAGATCATCCCGAAGGCCTCTGTAAAAAATTGCTGCTCTTTTTGCCTCTGGCCAACTGGTTTCCACCACCAACTTATTAAAACTTGCTAAATATCCCACCAATTCCTTATTTCCTTGCTTGAGATCCAGCAATTCATTATCTGTAGCCTGCGATGCTGACCGCCGATCAAATATTCGTTCGAACTCTACCTTGAAATCGGCGTAGTTGGTTAAAATGGGATCATTTCTGGTGACCAACGACATAGACCATGCGGCCGCATCTCCTGTCAGGTACGACAATATGAAAGCCACTTTTGCTTGATCGTCCGTAAAAATTATCGGACGACACAGGAAGTGTAACGAACACTGTGTCAGGAAAATTTGCGCTTTCATAGGGTCCCCACCATACCTCTCTGGGGAAGCTAAAGGAATCACAGGAGAAATGGAATGAATAACCTGAGTGGAAATCCCTGTAGAGGAAGAAGGCTGAGGTGTAGGAACATTGCCTTTAAAAACGGGCCCAGCTGCCACTAAATCATCTAATCTTCTTCGGGTTTGAGCGGACTCTTGACTTGACCTCCTAACTTCTTCCCTCAAAGCCTTATTTTCTTCTAAGGTGCTATTTAACTGATCCTGCATATTATTCAGTACGTCAGTTAACGCCTTTAAATCCAGACTCTCCACCATTTCTGCTCAGGAGGGGGCCTGAATCCTCAATTAAGAGGTAGGCACTTTAATCTGTCAAACTTCAAAGGATACTCTGGAGCGGCCCCCTCAGGAACAGAAGCTCTTACCCCAACTCCCCTCCAAGCCAAAACCAAAGACAACCTTGAATTCGCTGCCTGTAGAATTAGCCCAGGGGGGAAAGGGGAAGTGGAAGACAAACAAGAGAGAGACACGCTTCGGACACTGGCTCCAACCTCTGTCTGGTCTGGAATTAGCTGTAAGGAAAAATACTTGTTAAACTCCTAACTCTGCAAACTGTACGATTAATGCTAAAACCTTTTAGACTAACTTGTGTGTCTTACCAGTGTCTGACTAGAAGCTAGCTCCTCCCTAAGGTTGTTTGTCTGTAACATATAATATCTGATTCACTGGAAGAACAACTGGCACCAAAGGAACCTCTGATGCGATGAACTTCCAATGCCAAGAAGAATTTGTCCAATGACTCTAGCAAAAGTCTTTATAGCCTCGCATTAGGCTTGCAGAACGCTGGAAACATGAAAGTCTTAATTTACTACACATTCCATTAGGTGAATTAGTCTCCGAAGGCTCAAGGATCCTCTGCTCTTCAGAGTTCAAAATGTCCGAAGATCGTATCACCTTTAGTCATAGCCTTAAGACTCTATAAACTGTACCAAATACGCTTACTTGAATATAGTGAGGTCTTCTCTTGACTGAAGACGCTCCATGATACTCTGCTCCGGTTATTCAGCCGAATAACTTTCAACACTGTCTCTAGAAACGACGGTCTCGCGTGTTCTGAGGAGAAAAGTTTTAATTATCAACAATTCATTTACACAGGACTAAGGCATTCCATTCATACTTCCCATAGAAGTAGACGAGTGCAGGCAAACTGAATTCTCTGGAGATTTTTCTCTTCAAGAAATGACAGCGAGCGGTGGAAGCTCCTGTCAGACGAGAAAAGCCGGTTGAAGTGCACAGAGCAAGGCGCGCACATGCGCATTACCAACTATCCTCGCAATTCGGCAAATCAACTAGACCGCTACCCTCTGTACAGTCCTGTGGCACAAACGACTGCCTTCTCAAAATGGCAGACTGCCACAGTACAATAATAAACATCGTAATGAAGTTCTCCAGCATGGGCTTCTTTTATGGAGTCTCTTCTGGCGAGGCACGTGAATCCTGACAGGTGGCAGCACCCCAGCTGCGGCGTGCTGAAAGGGGATGTTGATGACGGGTGCTGGTGGATCACCGTCCCCCATGACGAGGGAGCCTTTATGGGTATATAGGGTGTACCCGGAGTTTGTCCTGTCCCCTCACTGGTCGCAGCGGCGTGTGTTCTTCCTGTGCTCCACCCCTTTTTTCCGCCCTTTCGCGGCACCACATGGCAGCTGCGCGGCCTACTCCGGTTCCACCTCACGTTCAGCGGACTGCCGGCGGTGTGAGGGTCGTGGTTCCCTCCGGGGTCTTTTGCCAAGTGCCTGCTTGCCGATAGCTTCCTCTCCAAAGCGCAGCAGGGTACGCCAGGCCTACCTCAGGTAGAAAACACGTCACACGCGTGATGCGTGAGGTATTGCAGGGTGGAGTCCGCAGCTCATGCGAGATGCGTGAGAACAGGTAGGGTGCGGCAACGGCCGCGGACCACGCAGGAAGCGTGACAGACAGCAACCAGTCGCACTCAGTGGGGCAGGCGAGGCAGCAGCAGCGACGTCTTCTCCTCCCCGGAGCAGCAGTAGGGAGGACGCCCAGGCCCAGGCAAGGGGGGCAAGGGGGGAAGGGAGCGCGCCGGCTCCGAGGATGCAGGCACCGCGGCCAGGGGACACGTGGCAGGCACCTGCGGACGGGTACGCCAGGCCTACCTCAGGTAGAAAACGCGTCACACGCGTGATGCGTGAGGTATTGCAGGGTGGAGTCCGCAGCTCACGCGAGATGCGTGAGAACAGGTAGGGTGCGGCAACGGCCGCGGACCACGCAGGAAGCGTGACAGACAGCAACCAGTCGCACTCAGCGGGGCAGGCGAGGCAGCAGCAGCGACGTCTTCTCCTCCCCGGAGCAGCAGTGGGGAGGACGCCCAGGCCCAGGCAAGGGGGGCAAGGGGGGAAGGGAGCGCGCCGGCTCCGAGGATGCAGGCACCGCAGCCAGGGGACACGTGGCAGGCACCTGCGGACGGGAGCGGACGGCTCCGGCAGACCTCCGGTGTACGGGCGAGGGTTGGGCCCCCTCCCCTCGTCGCCAATGTAGTTTGGTGTGTGCTGGGGCCTTGGGAAGGCCTAATGATATCCTGGTCGCTTGCGCAGGGGCAGGTCGCGCACCAGTAGCGACTCAGACACACACACCGTGATAGTCGGAAGTGACGTGCACGAGCGCCCGTCCTCCTTTTATTCAACCCCGCAGGCCACGCCTGGCCTGCGGATGTAGGGGTGCGTGTGCGTGCATAGACTAGAACGTTACAGCACTACAAGGAGCACAGAGTTGAAATCCAGCTCTTACATAGCAGAACTAATTTTCATGTTTACAGCGCACCAGAGGGAAAACAGGGCTACAATCTTGTTCAGCTGGGACGTGGGCAGGATAAAGTTGATCCAGCTCCCACTAGACTGATGGGAGATGGCTTTCTAGGAAGCCCTTGGGCCAGGGGGGAGTGAGGTTAAAGGGTGGCAGAGCCCTGAAGCTACAATGTGCTTTGTTCTGTGCTTGTAAAGCAGTGACAGATACAGAGATATCTTTAGTGCACAGAGAGTTTACACATCAGTAGGGAGTTTACACATCAGCAGGGAGTTTACACATCATTGGGCGTTTACCGTGAAATGGCACAGTCAGCTTTTCCTTCATTAGCAGTGCCCTTGGGGTTTCCTTGTAAAATGAAACTACTCTGGCACAATATCCAAAGTTACCTGTTCAAGAACAGCTGGCTCCGAGAATGCTGTCGCCCTGACGAGGCACATTTACGATGAATGCATTGAGTCAATGATCTGCTGACTGCCAACTAAAGAACTGAGTCAACCATAGGTCAACCATAAGTAAATAAGGCTGTACTTCCAGGAGCCTAAATGCAGCTCAGTGTGTCCGCGCCCTATTCGTTGGTCTACGTGCAATTATGTCAGACAAACAATATGCAGGCATGAAATCTCAATCTTCCCCAGAATCCCCTCAGTGAAGCACAATAAATACCGTGCATGGAAACAGACAGCTGTTAGACACTCTGCACAGCACTTGCTTCCTGCATGTGCCTCAGATGCAGGCCTGTCTGAAGGGCAGCAGTCCAAGGAAGGCCTGGCTTTGGACAGACCACTCCCCGAACCAAGCCTGACCTTAGATATGCATCCGTCAAAGTGTAATCAGAGCTGGGCAGCCCTGTCTCTTTCAGAGGTCGCCACAATGCTATCCCAGTGCTACAGAGCCAGGCCTGGAAATGGATACAACTGTGTCAAAGCCAGGCTGGGCAATGACAGCAGAGCTGGTGCTAGTAGCACTGTTAATCCTATTATAAAGCTAGAAGTGCAGGTACCTCTGTTCTCTAAATGTGTCGACAGTTTTACGCAAGAAGCTGACAAGCTTTCTCTTTAGTTTGTAGCTCCTGGGCTCTCCTGGACTTCCCTTCTTCTTCTTGAGTCTGGTTGTCCACTTGTCCTCTTCTCTGGCCTGGTTGTCTCTAAAGCACATGAAACTCCCATGTACGGCCACTCGCTAAATAGCGCACGCAATATAACATAACATAAAATACTACAATCAACAGAAAGCAAGCATTGGTAAAGCCAATAGGTTTAGCAATCACGTGGGGAATGCCGAATTAAAGCATAGATGCACGGGTATATAGCTACAGCTGTAATGAGTATGCAAAGACACATGACTAGTTTGTAATGGAGTATCATGTCTGCAAAACTCTAAAAAGGCCTTTCGATATACTTAACACAATGTATATGCAACTTCACTGATTTCAAGATTGTCCTCATCTTCCCAACCTATGACCCACACCCATGTTCTGAGGATGATCCTGTAATGCTATCAGGCACCGTCTCCTAAACACTGGAAAGCACTGCTATGTAAAGTCAAGCAGATTTAACACTGATAAACGGGTGATAGAGGCTAAACATCTCAAAGTAAACTTCTTTGACAGTCCTCTATTTTCCTGTATCACCTTTTAACAGCAAGCTCAGCAGATACACTCACACACAACTGACTCAAACACAAATGCACAAAAAAAGCCACCCTAGCTGCCTCATCATCGTCCCTCTGTCCATCCCTCTAGCGCTGCTCATTGAAGGCACCAGACAAAGATGGTCACCCTTCCTCCCCTTATCAAACCCAAGGAGCCTGCCCGTGCAAGCGCTTCAGTGCCAATACAGGTATTGAGTGCTATATAAATGCAGCAATAGGATATACTACCAACCGGCTGTGCATGTTGCACATGTAGCTGATTTGTGTCTTGAGCGGCAACACCACTGTAGGGTCGCAGCGCCCGCAGACTAGTGATGCTCACAATGGTGACAATGCAAAGGCCCAAGCTTAGCAACAGCGCACACACCCTCCCTCCCTTTTAGCCGACTGGCTGGATTCGTGCATGCTAAGCAGGAGGAGCTCGCAGAACCCCAAGGCTCATGAGTGAAGCAGTGGCACTTAATGTGGTAGGAACAAACATGCTACGTTTGAGTCACTGATTGGAAACAAAAGAAGGGAAGCAACATGTCATACCATTATTGTGACCTTCTGAAAAGTCGTGCATTGATGCCCAGGTGTACGAACCCTCAACCCAACCGTGACAACACCACCATAGTTACACAGACAGGCCTGGCCTGAAACAGTCCTGTTCACGTCCATAATGCAGCACGTGACCTGAGCAGTGGAGAGAGCAAACATTGGACTGCGTCAGATGGCCGGGATCTTGAAATATTGGAAACGGCAAATTCCGGGACCTCGAAATCACAGATGGCCTGACCACAAGCAGCCATTCAGATCACAAACATGAATAGGCTTTGGCAAACCAAAGAAGTCAGGCTACTAAGCAAAAGTGCTCCTTCACTGATTGTGTTCAGGTGTGATTATATAGATGAATGAGTGGATGAATGTGAGAAGGATATAATGATTGAATTAACGGATAAATAAAAGAGTAAGTGCATGGATGGTTGAGTGGGGTAAATGAGAGGACAGTGACAGTCTTTGCCCGGCAGGGGATGAGGGAGAGAGGGTAGTATTGTAGGAGAAGAAGAAATGAAGCAGCAAGGACGGTGATATCAGGCTCGCGGAGATAGGAGTACACTATTAGAGGGCAGTAAACATTTGCCAGACACTTAATTAATATGCAATGCCAAATGAGCAGAGGTTTTCTACAGAGGTGTCAAATGACATCCCTGCATTCTCAATTTGCAGTTCACAAGGAGGGGTTTTGGAAGTCTCTGAAACAGTCGTAATGAGAAATGTATTATGCCTCATTTATAGGATGTCGAATGTATGGACAAATTGTAAGCTTAAAAAGGCCCTACAGTGCACACCGAGGGTCAAAGCGGAAATAAAGATACTCAGACTGAGCTACAAGCATACAATAAACAAGAGACTGAAAGTGCTGCAAGAATAGGCATGGGTTAGCTTAGAGCAGACTGCAGAAACCCGTGATAGTACATTATTTTGGAATATAATTAATTCCCCATTTTTAAAAGACAATACAGACCTGAAAATCAAGGTCTTGGTTTCCCCCACTAGATTGGATAAGTCTCTTTGAAGGCATATTTAATCCTCAGAAAGAATAATCTATTATTACTGAGGGTATCAGGAAAACCGGGGTCCCGATGGGGTCGCTGTAGATGCCTTCAAATTATCTCCACAAATGTGGCACCAATCCTGATGTAGGTGTTTAATGCTGCGGAGAGAGGGTCCATTCCATCCACCTGGACTGACTCCATAATAGTCCCTATTTTTTTAAAAGGGGACAGGGGAGACACCAAATGCTATTGCCTGGTATCACTTTTAGATTCATCCACAAAGTTATTATGGAGAATTATTCTGGAGAGACTAGATTCTTGGGTGGTCAAAAACAATGTGCTAACAGACTCCCAGTATAGTTTTAGGAAAATATCGGTACCCAAGAGCAATGCATAAACCATTTTTCAATTTCCAAATAAGGCAGCAAAGCAAGAATATTGAAATCTCTGTTTTGTTGACCTAAGTAGCGCTTTTGACTACATTAATCATACCAAACTGTGGAAGACTTTGGTTGAAATGGGTGCTCCAGAGGATATAATATCATTACTGTCACAGACCTATGCCTCACTAACCACCTGCATGAGATTTGGGATAGAGGGAGAATGCACCCCAAGTTTTAAATTTACCAGCGATATAAGGCAAGGCTGCATTCTAGTCGCCCCTCCTCTTTTCCCTCTATAATCTATATAAACGAGGTTGACAAAACATTACAAGAAATAGCCGTAGATGTTCCCAGAGCAGGTCTGCGTCCTACCCCTGTGCTCCTCTACGCCAATGATGCCGTCTTGTTCTCTCGAACCGTAAATGGACTCTAAAAGCTGGTGAATGGTTTTGTTTCCTATATGGAACAAAATGATCTAAATCTAAACATGGGAAAAACCTTTGTTATGGTGTGCAGGAGGGGAAAGGTAAAGAAGAAATCTCACTATGCAAAGGGTCATAAACTGGAAGAGGTTTATAATTTTTCTTATCTTGGTGTGCTGTTCTCAAATTCTAGCCTCTGAGGAACTTGTATTGATTTAGCACACCTTAAATTTAAAAGGACAATAGAGGCCCTGTTCAGATTTGCCACTAACATTGGAAACAAAGCAATACGTGAGATGCTGCAGCTGTATAGGAGTAAGTGCATCCCCACTGTCACATATGGGGCAACCCTTTGGGGTATGGTGATGCACTTGATTCTGCAAAAACAGGAACATTCTTTTTGGTGTAGATTTCTGGCAGTTCCTTGCTCTGTACCATCATATATAATTCACAGGGAACTGAGTATACATTTTCTCAAGATCAATGTGCTTTAGTAGGGTGGCACAACATTTGGAGCAAGGCTGGTACTAAAACTTACAACAGATTTAACCCATGATTGCCTTGCCCTATATTACTTTGGTAGGCATATGTCAACAGATTACTTAAGGAAATTGATGAAAATGCTACTATCGAATGCCCTGATAGTGTTTTATAGTTCAGTAAAAAAAGAACTCAAATTGATTTTTTCTAACAAACAGGATTTAGAGAGAGGGAAAAAATCGAAAAAATCGAAGGGAAAAAAACCAGTATCTCAATATATGGAAGGGCCATGAACCCAAGCTTTACCTAAGTATCTAACAAAGGTTATTGATATACAGAAGAAATTCTACCTTGCTAGATTTTAAAAGGACATTTTGCATCAACTTGTTGCACTCCCGAAATGAGATGTGTAGTCCAAAAACTTGCCAAAGTGCCCATGTGATGCGAAAGCCACCCAATCTACAATTCACTTTATTCCCTTCTGTAAGTTTTACTGTGATATCAGAAAGTGTTTTATATGACCATTGTTTTTATCAGAGAAGTTTCAATTTCTTCAGGAAGCGTATACATTTTTGTGTAACCTCGAGTCAGATAACATCTGTGATGCCGTCTCAACTTTTAATACCTGTGCTATCATCAAAAGAAAGCCATTTACCATGTATGATGGCCTCGTCTATGAAATCGATTGAGGATGCCTCCATAAGTATCCTGGTTAGGTCTAGTTTTTAAAGTAGAGATTTGCAGATTTTTCACACTTAGGCTCTTTATGAATTTTTTCTTTTTTTATACTTGCATATTTTAAAGAAAGAGAGATAAAGAAATTGATTGTGTACTCTATTGTAATGATTATAATACTATGCATCAATGTTCCATTAAGATGGTTTTCATTATATATTTCATTGATATCCATCCATTTTTATTTTTGTTTCTCTTTTTTGTAGTGAAATAATCCAATAATCCTTGTGACTATTTGCAATTATTAAATGTTATATTTATGTGTAATATAAATTAGTATTTTGTTTTCTTTTATCTGTCTTTTATGGACTTTGTTAATCTAAATAAAGATTTATCGGAGTATGCGGTAAGATGAATGCCTGAATATTAAAAAAATATTGCTACACTCACACAAATGTACATATTTACATATGTATATGTTTTTTAATAAAAAAATCAAAGGTTAAAGTGACAACACAGATAGGTATTTAAGTGACATAAAAACAAATGCTCCATGGGAAATCAACATTTTGCCCCCTGCCCCTCTTTTTTTTGCCTCTGCTTGAAGAGAGACAGAGAAAGAAAGAGGGAAAAGGAGATTTTGCAAACTTAGTAGCATTTAAACTAGACTACTTCCACTTTTGTCTCTGGCAGATATTGGACAAGACAAAATGTGTGTTTGAAAACATACACATTAAGTTTGAAAATGTCTCCTCCACCTCAATTTCTAGTCTAGCGCTAGTTAAGTGGCCAATATAACTGCTACCACAGTGGATGATCATAAAGTGTGGATGGTCACATTAACTCTCAGAAAAAAGTAGAGGGAGTAACTGATTCCATCTTAAACCCCTTTCCTCAATTCATGTCCACTCTACTCTTTTCAAATCTAAATTAGCTTCCAAATCTACTTTCTTGGCATGGTGTCTGACCCAAAAAATTAAACTGTGTGCAACAAGCAAAACACAAACCATATTGCACCTTCAATCAACAACATACGATTCTATGAAACTCAACTCTACAACACAGTACTGAACGACACTCCACTGTACTGTACGCCAAACCACTCAACTCCACCCACATGTTTGACTTACCTTAGACTTTCCTTTTATGAGTATATCAAATTCCAAAACATTGTTATGGTACGTGGAAAAAAAAATGGTTAACATTAACACAAGCTCTTTATTGTTGGGAATATTTGGGTAGTTCTTAAAAGAACCTTATAATCTTCTGTTTTTCCTGTACGTTTTTTCATTATGCAAAGCGGTCACTGTGACTTACGAAAAAAAGTTATATGGAGAAGATAAAGGAGGAAAAGAAAGGTGGGGAAAAAAACAAGGGATGTTGGGGATGACACTGGTGAGCAATGACAAGCTTGCAGTGAATCTTCAAATCGTTCTCACATGCAAAAATTACTGTGTGAAACAGTAAGCAATAAGTGGCAGTATTTGCATACTGGTCCACTATATCCTGACCCTGCCTCAACAGGTGGATTGGCAGCCAGCACGGGGGGCAGAACTGCTAGAGTGGGTGGTGGTCGAGATGCACTCAATGCTGCAGAGGTTGAAGGGATGCAGGTTTGGGAGCTGTGGCCACTGAGGATGTTGCTGGGCTGGCCTCCTGCTCACACGTCCTTTCTGCCCATGAGAACCTTTTGGATGTACACCGTGCACATCTAACACATGCGGACGAGTGTTGAGCACATTTCCCACAGGATGGTTGCTGTTTGTTAAAACTTAGCAACAGGGAAAAGTTTGTATGTAGTAGGTACATAGTCTTTTAACAGGTCTTGAGGGAATGGTCTCTGCATGAGAATTTCTGCATAGGAAACACTGTCGGCACCAGGTCCTTACCCACCCAAGTGTGCATGATCGGCCATAGAAGGTTGGCTATCTGTAAAATGGTCAGAAGAGGGTGAAGGCTGTGGTTATAGGGCCTTTACCACCTAAAATGACTTTGTGAGAGGGCTCTTTGTGGAGGGATTTTGCACAGGGTGAGCAGTGTTCCTAGTAGCTACTTTTATACCCATGTGTGATTTATTGCCCATGAGAGGTTGACTATCTGTGAAGGCCTTGGTTCAGGGCAAACACTGTGCGTAAAAGGGGCTAGAGTTTCTGGAGGCAGTAGGTTTTCTGTGAAGAGTTGTGTAGAGGGAGAAAACTGTATGCAGGGGGGATTACCCAACCAAGGGGCCGATTATGATTGCGGATAATCCGCATCCTCCGGGCTGGCGGAATCCACCGCCGGCCCGGAGGATGCGGATTATCCGCTGCGGACTGGAAAAAGACCCCCGCCAGATTAGGATGGCTGGGGGATCTTTTTTCCGTCCGGCGCTTTTACGCCGCGGTTGCCTTCCGACCGCGGCGGAAAATCACTAACATGGCTGGCGGTGGCTATCAGACACCGCCAGCCATATTAGGATAGCTGCGGTCATATGCCTTTCCACTGCGTCATTTCTGCTGTGGAAAGGCATACGGTGTTGTCTTCGGGGGCCCGTTGCGGGCCCCCAGGGGTAAAGGGGGGGTGGGGGTGCACATCGGGGGTCGTTGCGTGCAGGAAGCGGCAGGCACCACGCGGTGCCTGCAGCTTCATGCATGCAAAGGTAAACATGCATTTTTTTTAACATTGCGGCGTGTGCTGCTTCAAGTAGCACCCGCCGCAATGTTAAGAATACAGGATGTGACCGCCAGGGTGGCGGTCACATCCTAATTGGCACGAAGGGACCGCCGCTGCCCCTGCGGACGGTCCCTCCTCCTCTGGGGTGGCGGACGGACGCAGGTCCGTCCGCCATCCTAATAGGCCCCCAAGTGTGGTTGATAGCCCGGATGATGTTAGCTATCCACAAAGTGTTCAGTACAGGGCAGTACAGGTTGTGCATAAGAGAGGTTTGGTTCACCTAAGGGGGTGGTTGTGTGAAGGGTAATTTATGCTTTGTATAATTCTGTGCAATTTAAAACTTACTTTCATATCTCTAATGCTGTACTGCTTTATAAACTTAATTGTACAGCATTCGCTTAGTGATGTCATCAATGATGTAATTTGAACATGTCATGAGTGATGTAATATGTGAGGTCATAGCAGTGCAAGGTGAGTGCGCAAGTTGTAGTTAGCTATAACTATAATTGGTGAATTTCAATATTTTGCTTAGTTTAAAACAGTATGTTGTGTATTACATTCCACCAAACTATAATGTCACTTTAACCTTAGTATTTTTTCAGTAAATTTCTAGTTTGTTTTTAATGTAAAATATGATCTTACTGCCATATCTATATATAATGTAACTTTAATGCGTATTCAGTGCATCTATCTATCTATCTATCTATCTATCTATCTATCTATCTATCTATCTATCTATCTATCTATCTATCTATCTATCTATCTATCAATCATTTGGTCTTGTAATAATAATATAAAAACTATCATATAAAAATCAAAAACCCATTGAAAGTCACCAGTTTCCCATTATTAACCTAACCATAACTTTTGCCCAACCATGCACTGCTTCTGTCCTTACATATTCGATCACCAATGACATGTTAAATGACATCATTGATGACATCACTAATGACATCACTGAAGACATCATCTAAGCTACTGCTCCTCAAATACAAACAGTATAGTACTGAAAAAAAGTCTCATCCCGTATGGTAAAAGTTATATGGTGCTCACTTTAACCAACAGAGACATTTTAAGTGCAAGCAGTATTTCATTAAAGCAAAGTAGAGACTGAGTGCAACTAGTATGAGTTGGAGTCATATGTTTCAGATAGGTTGTGCCTTAATTCAAAGGCCTGTTACTAAAATTATCTGAGAAAAAAATGAAACATTCTCCTTAGAATACATTATTCACCTGTGGATTTCTCTGTGTATACTGATTTAAAGGATCATCATGTTGTGCTATAGATAATTGCTATCTACACTTTGACAGAACCAGAGGCTCCAGATTATAAATGATCAAAGCTGATCAATACTTGTGGAAAAGGGAATACTTACTGGCTTGTGATATAATTCTTTAAAGATAGAATTGGATGGCCAATTTTCTATGCGAATGATGTCTCCCAGACATCTGCTAGCATTTAACGATTTGGAGGCTTTTACACTTCAAAATAAGTGAGCTCCAAAAAAAGTGTCAAAACCTGCTCCAGACAAAATATAACCATCGAGCCAAAGTGGGACAAAAAAGGCAATAAGGTCGAAAAAAGGGTAAAAAATAACTTATCAGTAGCAAACAATCAGATCAGAAGTGACACCTTCATAGACTCTTAGCTTACCACACAATTTCTGGTCTCCTGGAAAGGCTGGGGAAAAACTTGTCTAGATGCAGGTTTTGTACTCCTATATACAGAAAAGATAACTCCTTGATGAGTAAAATACCTACCTGCAAGGTCAAAGGCATTAACATCTGACAATCGTTTGCAAAAGGCAAGCATAGAAGAATGGCCAACTTAACTTACAGTTGTTTTCTGGATGAATGCTTCTTATCAGGCCATGTTTGAAGGAATTGCAGTACCACAGAATTGTCCCATTAAAACAGAATCTTGGGCGAGGGGAAGAAAGAAAATCTAATAACCTAAGGGTGTTCACCAATGGGCTGATCTACAATGGCGATAGGAAGTACAGAAATAGCTGAGTGATACTAGTTGAGTATCTTACAAGAGAGACCTTCAGCTGTGCCAGAGATGCTAGGAAATGTTCTAGAAAGATTAGATCTGCTGCCACAGGATCCAAATTCTGGTTCACGCACCAGCGTGACCATATGCACCAAACTGATTGGTATCTCTTACGTGTCAAAGCAGACTAGGCTTTATTGATGAAACTAAGAGCACTTCCCAAAAGTCTTTGCACTAGCCAATGTCTTCAGAATGTCTCCAGGCCTCCAGATGCAGTTGACGTTGGATAAACAAGGTATGGGTCCAGGAACAGAGCTGGAAAAATGGAAGAATCCAAGGTTGTTGGCAAAATAGTTAGAAAAGAATTAGAAACCAATTCTCAGTTCTCCACAAAAGAAATCAAAATCACCTCTGCTTTCTGTTTACTGATATGCAGCGCTACAATCAAGAGCATGAAAAAGTGAGGAAAGCATATTTCAAGCCTTTCCAGTCCTGCAGAAAAGCATCCGTCTCCAGAGGTAATGGATTTGGTCTCCAGCAGTAAAATAGTGGCAGTTGGAAGGTCAGATGAGAAGCAAAAAAAAATGTTAGACAAGGGCTCAACCTTTCCATTATCTTGGCAAACAAAGATGAGTTCAATTTCTAATCAGTGGATTCGCCAAGATGTCGGAAGTCCCAGCCTTCTACTCTGTTGTCCGTGCCTGTGAAAAGCATAGCTAGTACAGAGCTATTGTGGGTCAGGCAGTAATGCCAAAAGTCCTTTGTGAACTCCACCAATAATTGAGACCTTGTTTCCTCAAAGCGCTGACGAACTGTACTGCCAAAACATTGTCCACATAAAAAAAAAAAACAGCAATGGGACTTCTGAGGGGAGGAGGAGGGTATAGCAAAGGATCCAAACAGAAGTTCCAGGTAGTTGATGGTTAATGAATGTTCTCCCAGAGGCCATCTGCCTTCAGCATTATTTGCCACTTCTCGCCCCCGGATGAAATGGTATCTGATTTGATCATCATATCTGGAATGAGATCAAATATTACATTCCTATTCCAAGCCTCTGTGTTCATGCCACTATTGAAGTTCCTTGCAATCTTCTGTTGAAAGTTGAAAATAGTCTCCATTTTGGATTTTGAAAAAGAGTGTTTTCTGGGACAAAAATATGTCACGCTTTAGAAGAAGTTGTCATACCCAAGGGTGGCACCATGCACCCTATTCGTCAGGTGTGTCCCCCTGCTTATCACCCCATAAACATAGATAAATATGCAAGAGCTTCCCAGTAACTCGGATTCCTGCAATGACACTACAAGTAGAAGTAGGACTGCCCTGCTGAGCCCTCGGTCTGCACAAGACAGGACTGCACTCATGAGGACTGCATCTTCTTCACACTTTGGTTTTCAGCCCAAAAAGAACTTTGCCTTGCTTTGAAATTTGCAGGAGTGAACTCCTTGAAAGAAACAGATTAAAAGAGCTCCACTTGCATCATCTCCTTCAAGAAGAACCCACCTGACCACCTTCAACTAGACTTTTAAGGATTTGGCCTGGTGCACTGTGGGAAGTGTCCCAGCGTCCCAAGGGGCAACTAGGAGATTCTGGAACCTTGGATTGGTGTTGTGGACCCTTTGGAACCCCAAATGGAAACCTCTGGAAGAAGACTCAGAAGTGTGAGATCATTTGGAGAATTTTTGTTAAAATGCTCAATAAGTTGACCGACTGGTCGTCGAACCACGACCCTGCCTGAAATTCAGGTTTGCCACGCTGAAACACTGGACCTTTTTGTCATTGAGGAGACTTCCAGGAATCGAACGAGGAATCCCGCTGAAGCAAGTCACCATCGTCGAACCCAAACCTGACCTGCTGAGGAGACCCATAGAGAAAAAGCTCCAAAAAAGTGACTGAGTCAGAAGGTAAAACTTGACCAGGCCCTACCGTTCATTGTATCCGACCCGTGCTCCATCGCAGTTGGTCTGAAACTTTTGTCCCGGTTGAGGGTGACCAGATGTCCCAAGTTGGCACTTTTAAGCACTAAAAAGTGATTATTCTTCAAAAATTCATTTGCACGGTTCCCTACATTCAATTTTTGTCATTTTGGTGTCATTTTAATCATAAAATATTTCCTATTTTTATAAATTGGTGTTGGATTTTTTATTGTGTCTTACTTATTTAATTTATTACACACCTGTCTCTTAAGTTAAGCCTGACTGCTCACAGCCAGCTACCAAGAGTTGAGCAAGGGAATCATTTATTGAGACATTGGTTGGACCTCAGATTGTGTTTGTGGTCTTATTACCAGGGGTAGGCACCTACCTGCACATACTAATAAACCACTTTCCAACTCCCAAGAGGCATTTTGCTTGCTGGGCCTTCCCAGATAAAACGTCTGGGTCAATTAAGGTGCCTTGATCTTTGGCTGTAAAAGTCACATTCAGGATCTTGGAAAGTATGCCAGACAAATCAAGAAGCTTGTCTTGGCATGCCTTCTAAAACCTGTTGAGGCCCCTTTTCGAATGCTTGATAAATTTGCCCAAAAAGCTGGTCAATTTGGGGTCTATGTTTTTAAAAAAAAATTTAGTTTTATATAGCGCAAACTAGACCTGAGACATCGGGTATCAGCGCGCTTTACATGAGCACCAGTTTTGTTACAGATGAACACATTCATTTTTGTTAGGCATGGGGAGATTATGTGATTTGCCCAGAATCACAGGATGTTGAGTGTCTTTGCCGAGACTCGAACCCGGTACCCCAAGTCCGAGGTCGACCACTCTAGCCGCAAGGCTACATCCTCTCCCCATGTCTTATGTCAGTGCCACTTGATACAGAAGTGTAGGTCCTGGGCATTCAGCCAGGAGTTTGTTGACTTCTTTCTGAAAGGCTTACTGATACCTGCTTTAGATGTAGGTGGTAGGAATTCCCTGGGAAGAGCAATGATACCCAGTTTGTTCTGTGTCAAAAGTATATTGATGCAGACAAGGGGTAATCCGGGAATTACTTGTTTCTTCTCCTGTATCTGAATACTCATGCCTTTGGCATGGGATGGAAGGATCTGTAATTATCCTTATCCGAGACATCAGAGAATAAATCCTCAACAAAGGTTTTGGGGGCAGAGAATACACTGTTTGCCATCTTCTCCTCCTCCGCATCGCCCATAGGAGTATTAGGGGAGGTATCCATGCATTCCCTCTTTAAGTTGTCAAAGGAGTCTGTTTTTAAGAGGGATTTTTTGGTTTTCTGTGGTATGTCCCCTGAATTTCCAGTAGATAATTGGGAAGAGGAGTCTGGAAGGAAAGACCGTAATGTTTTGATTTGTTGAACTATGGTACCCAAAGTCGAGTCAATCAGAACATTTGATGTATTACCCAGTGCCATTTTATTGGTAGTGAATACCATCATCATCAAGATAGCTTTATTAGACTGGACTAGTCATAAAAGCACATACAGATAAAAACAAATAGATTAAAATAGCTCCGGAATACAAAAGTTAAGATCTAAGTTAAAATCGAAATCAGTACATTTGTGCAAAAAAGCAAACAGTGCCATCTTTTCAAGAGTTACATATTAGAACAAGGATAAGTAGTAACACATTGGTTAAAATCAATCTCATGCACCATACGTGGGCTTAAATGAACCCCATTTGGCCTAGATTGCCCCCATAGTCATGTTGGGCAGTAGATGGTTTCATTGAGGACAATTGCTAGTCCTAGCTAATTTAGAGCGGATCTGCCACATCCACCTCAAAAACTTGGCCACAGGGGTTTTATACCTGGGAGATGAATCGGAGCGTAGAATTTGCAAGGCTGCTTTGTGTAATCGTGTGCCCAGATTCTTACAGAGCTGGGCCAGCCAAACTTTCTGCAGGGTCTTGCGTAAGCTGGGCAGGCAAAATGCACATGGGAAAATGATTCTACTTGTTTAACGCAGACAGGGCATTTATTATCCCCGGTGCACGACCATTTGGATGAAAAGGACTTCAACGTCAAGGTGCCAGATCTAAATTGGAAGTAAAGTTTCCGATCCAAAGGCTTTGTGATTTTATCCCAGTATAGCTCTTGGCTCAGGCATGGTTTGATTTGTAAGAGGAGCCCCATGGGTGAAGATGGGTCATGATATCTGAATTCTTCTTGTGTAACCATTTCCCAGTAAATCTCTTTAAGAATGTTTTTGGGGGGAATCTCGAGGTGAATGGGAAATTCCACAAGTGTGATAGACCCTTTTTATAAAGCATGTCTCTCAGATCTCGCAGCCAGGTAATTTTATTGAATTGATCCGAATTAATAACATCTCTTAACACCTTCGACGCTTATGACGAGCTCAGCTCGTCATCAGGCACAGTGAGGCTGTGCTCATGATGAGCTGAGCTCATCATAACTGCAGAGGAATGCCCAAGCGGGGCTAATTCCCCTCCTGTGCGGGCGTTCTACAGGAGTGGGCGGAGTGAGCACAGCTCCACTGTGCAGCATGACGAGCTGAGCTCATCACGAGCACCACGGGGCCGCGCGCGGCCCCTCCCCCTCCCGTACTGCGGGGGAATTAGCCTCACATGGAAGGGGTTAAGCCCTCAGTGTAAACTGACAATTCCTGAGTAACGCATAGTCGTAATGAATACCTTGTATGGCAATATCAATTAAAGTTCCCAAGTATGATATTATAATTAAATCACCCATTTATTTATATAGACAGAACTGAAGATTGAAGAGCCCTTCAACAAGGTCAAAGCTAGTATAGGTCAAATAAAAAGTGCTCCTACAGCTGTATATCAGTAACTGTTCACAATGATGATTTTATTTTTTAACAGTTGATCCTTTTGCCAAAGTTTTATGTGATCGTTAAAGGAGGAAAAATACGCCGAAAGTCTCTGTCATGAGGAAAGGATATATCCAATAAATGGTCAGAGGAAGGACTGAACAAAAACCCTGCCTTGTGGGACGAGAGAAAGAGGGCATAGGGTGGGCAGAAGGTAGGAGAAAGGAGGGCAAAAGGAAGGACCCGAGTAGCTCTTCTGTAGACGAGGTCAGCTCTCAGAAAGTTGTGAGGTGAGCTCTGACTGAGAACCAGCCATGGATGGGTGAGAAAGATGGTCCAGTAAATGGCATCTCTGCAAGAACCAGGACGACGCAGAGGTCGCTAGCACAAGACTTGACCAGCGTGAACAAAACTAGGCACAATTAAAGATGGTGCTACAGACCAGAGTCCACATGGTCCTAATGAGGAACATACATTCCTGAAACAAAAGGTAGTAAGCAGGACATACAATAATAATAATAATAATAATAATAATAATAATATAATGAGAAAATGTACATAATGTGGCCGCCGAGCAGCAAAGAAGTGGTTCTTATGTGGTCGAGGATGTTTATTTGTACATTGGTTATAGACTGTCCAGTCTCATGGGACTTATAGTTTCTCTTTATTTCTTCTTGGTATTGTAATCTTTCAATCTACAATGTGTTGTAGGGCCAGGATTATTTTATTATTAATAAACCAATTATTTAATAAAATGCTGAATTATAAACCATTTATGGAAATACTCTTAGTAGAAGCTTAAAAAGTGTCACTTAATCTAATGTAAACCGGCTCTGAGTGACAGTTTGCGAGCAAGATTCTTTCATTCTCTTGCATGCAAATATGGGAATGTGTTGCTGTATGGGGGAAGCTTTATTACCAAGATTGCTTCTTCGTTGAAGTAATAGTCCATGTTAGGTTCAAGCTTGCACTAACTGCATACAACAGCAAATAAAAATGTCTATTTCTAATAATAAAAAACAAAACATGCTCGTGTACAGCCCATGAGTCTGGTTTTGGTATACATCACTCACAGACGTGCAACACTGCAGGCACTCAGAGAACACATACAAGTAGGTACACATTCTAAAGAAATATAATGCAAGGCACACACAGTCACCCAGAAAATACTATGGCGACATTGTCACATGATTATTTATTTTGAGATATGCACTTTGCAAATGAAAGAAAGCAAAATACGTCTTACGAGCCTTACATCAAGGTGATGAGAGAACAGATAGCCCTTGCCGTCTCAACAGGATATGCTGAAACATGCAACTTGTACGCTTTTTGCACAAATGGAAAAATAAGATGTCGAGCAGATGACTGCTCTTTGTGAACCTTTTAATAAGATTTCAATCAGATGAGTGCTCTTTGTGAGGACTAGACTCAAATACATCATAGCGGCTTAAAAGAGAAAGCCATCATTTCCAAGAGACAGGTAGTAAATGTTTTGAATCTACAGAAACAGTCTGTTATTTGAAGTGATTGTTACTTTCACATTGCATAAGATGAATTGTGAGTATGTTGTTTTATAGTAATGCTATTTGCTTAAGATAGGTACTGGTGGATTACTCATGCACAAGAGATGAACCTGATGAAGAATGAAAAGTGAAAGTTCAGAACTTCAATAAATATTAACCAGCAATGGGGGGGGAGAGTAGGCCCACCCCCTCGCTCTTTGTACCTTATAAGGACACCACCAACACAAACAGCAAACAAGGAAGTGGAAAATAATGTTTTATTGTCTTTTATGGTCTGTAACTTTCGTGCAAAGCAATTAAAGTCTTAGCAAACAGCTACCTTTGGGCAAAGTGTAGGATGGTAAACAGCTTTTAAAGGAAATAATTACAGGGAGGGACGCTGGAGCTAGGGTAACAGGTTTAAATGTGAACATGTTTGTGGGGGCGAAAAACAAAAAAGCCTCACGCGTCCACTTTCACCTGAAATATTTTGAAAGCGAATTAGCCTCTAACTAGCCCGTCAGGTGTGGCATGAGGGGGGTGGTGACGGAGGGTGGGTGGTAGAGGTGGGAGGAATAGGTGGTGAGAAGAGGTAGGAGTTATTAATGCCCTCAAATTTGGCTAGGCAGGTTTGCAACCCTCTTTATGTATTGATATACTTTTTAATTTCTATACCCACTGCTTGGATTCCTCTTAACAGGCTATGTCTTCTTTTTAAACACATTTTTAGCGAGGATTAACTTAGTATACAACATTTTCTTACACGTTCCCAACGTAAAACTCTGTAAAAACTACAATAGCTAAAGAACTAACGCAGCAGTACAATTTTTTCACTCCGGCTTAGAGAGTTATCCGTCATGCCAGACTACTTTTTCCCCAGAAGTCATACTCAATATAAATAGAGACAGACCTTTGGTCGGCGCCCTTCATCCGCAGACATGTGACACTGTCATTCACATTTTTCTTCCCTATCTATTGAGGGGCAATGGGTCAGCCCACTTCTGCAATTGGCCTCTTATACTTTGAATTACCGCACTCTGCAGGTAACGTGGTCTGTCGCTGAGACCTTAAAAGGCACCTGGTTGAACAGTAATTCCCATAAAGTGCTGTTCACTTTGCTAATAATACACTCTATTTATAAAATGGTCTGGATAAATAAGGAGACACACTGCCTTTAACTGCCAGGCTAGAGTAGAAAAGTAATTGACGATAGCATCTGAAATGCTTTCATGTATCTCTTTTTTCTAAAATGAGCAATTGAATTACAAAATAATTTCAATAATTTATCTGATATTAAAGAAAAACATTCTCCTGTTTACGTCTATGAAAATGTGGGAAAAAAATATGCTATTTATCAATAGACACTCTAAGGACGTAGGTTCATAAATGTAACATCCAAATGTGCTGCGAAACACTTGCAGTTGTATGGCTTCTAGACGTTTAAAAGCTTCAGTCAATTATCAATGCAAAATGTGCTGATATTTCTATTGTTGCCAATGGTGAAATATAAGACTATTTCAGATTGATAATAATAGACATAATTAACATTATTTGTGAATTGCACTTTTTGAGGCCATATCTACGCATTTCTCAACACAAAACAACTTTAGGCCTGACGCAAAATGCCTCTCGCTGGCACAGAATAAACAATGCGTCGAGTACTAAGAATAGCATTTACGTTGTCACATTTAAGCTGATCTAGAGTGAGTGATTTTCGGGAAAGTGTGCATTTGTAGATGTGAACTCAGCTTAATAAACAGTTCTTTCAAGCCCATTTCCATCTGTTGATAGTTCCAAAGAGCTGTCTTCGAATGTGCAAGGAAGACTTTTTGCCAAAAAGTGACTTCTAGCTGGAAGCGCACTATCCTCTAGTCACGATAAAGCTTCCTAGCACAAGGTGGGAAGGCTAACCTTCTCACACTCCAGGATATTGTAGGTCTTGCTCTTGTATTAATTAGACATGGAGTGGTGTGGCTCACTGGTTAGAGGCGGCAGACCCGGAAGCAGAGGACAGCCCGGACCAGGGTTGAATTCCCGACGCGGCAGGGTCGTGGACCAGGGTCAAAAACGGACTCGATAATTCTCGCCTCGGTGCCTACTCTAACCAGGGAACACACTCGGCAACTCTGGGCATTAAGCTTGCCTCATCTCTACAACGGTCCCCCACAGATGCCGGGGATGCCTGGTTTCACCTTGGAGATACCCAGAAAAGGGACCATCTCACAGGGAAAACCAGGACGGGTTCCCCAGCGGTCTACAGCACCAGGATACTCCATGGAGTCGCAGTGCGCTTTACAAGTACACCCACACATGAGCGAGATTTGAATTAAATTGGAGTAATCTGAGTAATTTTGGTAATTTTGTCTTATACAAAATGTTGGACGCAAAATTAATTAAAATTACATAGTTATGCTGTTTGCGTAATCTAGAACAATAATCCTACCACATGAGCATAGAAACAACCATTTTACTGAGCTCAAGGGGTGCTACTGTCCGTGTTCTGTTTGATTTAATACCATTTTATTAGTGCAAAAAGCATCCTTGGGTCCATCTTGGACGCTAGGGTGGATTGTGAACTAAGAAAGCAGTGCTAAATGATGGGTGACACTCCTCGTATAATTCAGTGTAATCATGCATCATTTTGCTGTAATTATGCATAATTACACTATAGCAAATTATGCAAGGTACACCCACACCTAATTGTAATTTCTCCCTCCTATTACAAAAGAGAGGTAATAATTTGGATTTACACATGGGATTTGAACAGAGGGGATTTGTTGGATTTGAGGCTATCAAAAGGCAGAGGATGAAGAAAAAATGATTTTCATGCTAAAGGTGCTACCAAACAAGCTAAAGGATGGCTGATTTAGTCAGAGATCAGTGTGGAGGAGGTAAACATAGCAGAAATGTGCTGCTTCACCGGGTTCCAAAGAACAAGCAGTGGGTTGCTGGGAATAAATGTCTTTGGGGCAGATTTATGATAACTGGCGCATCCCCAGGGATGCGCCAGTTATTTTGCGCCGCTGCTCCGCCACCCATGGTGCGCCGCATTTACAATGCGGCGCACCATGGGGCAAAAATGGCACAGATGCGTGACGCATCTGTGCCGTAAAGGTGGCGCATTGCTGGAGTTGCGTTGCAAGCGCGACGCAGCTCCAGCAAGGCTCGGGGGTGCCCCATCTTTACAATGCTGCGTCAAGACCTACGCCTGCTTCAAGCAGGCGCAGGGTTTTGACGCAGCATTGGCCTGAAAGTGACTGAGTGAAATCTTATAGATTTCACTCAGCCACTTTTGCGAGGCGCACCTGCCCCAGAACGCCCACCCCGCGCCGGAACGCCCACAAGTGGCGCAGGGCTTTACAACGTGACGCATCTGCCTAGATGCGTCACGTTGTAAATGGGTTGTAGGGATGCGCCACGTTTACGCCGCAGTTGCGTGACGCAAACGTGGCGCATTCCCAACATAAATCTGCTCCTTTGTTTTTTGCTGTACAAACCACGTGGTTGCAGAGCCTTTTTATAGCATTTATTCAAGCAACTGGCTTACAAATGAAGCCTGCCCTATCACCAGCACGGACGAATGCAAGGCTTGAAGGCAAGTTACGAAGCAGATTCTACAGCCTGTCAGAGATCCTCTTACGCTTCTAACCCAGACAGTATACTTCACTCAGAAACTTGGCCTTGTGCATTTCTTTTATTGATTGGTTTCGTTTACCTTTGACTGGTGACAGACTGACTTTCACTGAGAGAGAGTCGCACCTTATCTCAACTCACAGTCAGCAGCACGCTGCTCATGGCTTCTGACTGAAGTCAAAGTGAACTGGGAGCCTGGAGCAACCAAACATGGCCAATCGCCCTGCTGATCCACAATCAAGGAACAGCTTTGGAATAAATCCATAGGGTAAATGGCCTGTTGCTAACCCCAATGCCCCGGCACTGTCATATGCTGCACAAAACCCATGTGTCACTTCTTGGGAGTTGCTGCTGCTAGACATTGTAGATTTTAAACAGCCGAGTGGACAGAAAATCTAGATTTTATTAAAGACACAAAGACTAATATGCAATATCCTGTAATGCTGCTACACACAGTTGCTTTCAGGAACATACAATTCAGTTCAAGACTTTGTGCTATGTGCACAAAGCAAGAGCAGGATAGGTCCGCAATAGCTGCAAGAAATCGTCAAAGTCTATCAACCCCCTATGCTCTGCACGGGTGAACTCTCTCTGGGTGCAGTTCGTTTAGTCAAAGTACACAGTCGGGTAGCCGGACGTTTGCGTTCCAGGGCCCTAAGCTGTGGAACTCTCTCCCAGAATCCTTCAGTAAATGTCCTTCATTGATAGTCTTTTGAAGACTATTGAAGACATGGCTTTTCTGAAGTGGTATAATGGATGCACACCTACCTGATGTGCTAGTGCTGGAAGCCCTCAAGGAGGTAGCTGGGCGCTTAATAAAACCAATAAATAATAATAATCATAACTCTTTACAACAATTCGGAGCAGTGGCGGCTGGTGATCTTTAAAAGTGGTGAAGCGTAATCTTTAGCTCGAAGTCTAGTGAGTGAGCCTGTCTGTTCGGGGGGCTCACTCAGTCCCACTCTGACTCGCCTCATTTTGACTCGGTCTCATTCTGACTCACTCATTCAATCTCACTCATTCTCAGTTAGTCTAGCTCAATCTCACTCAATCTCATTCATTCTCACTCAGCCCACTCACTCTCACTCAATCAATCCCACTCTGACTGACCCAGTCTTATTCATTCTCAGTCTCACTGAGTCCCACTCATTTCCACTTATCCTCAATAATCTTACTTTGATTCTTTCAATCCTACTCACTCACCTGATCTCAATCATTCTTGGTCATTCCTACTCAGTTTCACTCATTCAGACTTACTGTGACAAAAGCAGTCTCTCTGATTCTCACCTTGGCTCACTCATTGTGACTCACTCAGGCAGTGACTCACTCAGTCTTAGACACAGCATCTCCCTCACAGTTACATTTACTGTCATTCTCCCTCACTGTTACACTCAGTCATTCTCCCTCACAGGAACACTCCCAGTCATTCCCCCTTACTTTAACACTCATTGTCTTTCTCCCTCAGACTTACACTCACTGTATTCTCTCTCACAGTTACACTTACTGTCATTCTCCCTCACTCACTATCATTCATTCACACTCTTCCTATCACTTGTCACTGACTTCCTCCACTGATTTTCACATACACCCCTCAAACATGCACATGCTGCCTCTCACACTCTTACCCCCAAACACACAAATGCACCCACATGCACAGTACACAACATTTAAAAGCTTATGACTTACCGTGCTGCAGGCCCCATTCGAATGATGGCTCCTTTCAGGTTCAAGCGCTGGGGTATGAACCCGAAACCTCGAAACCATGCATCACAGATTTGAGGAGGTAGTCTCTGCTCTTTCACCTCATCCTTTCCCAAATCTGTAATGAGTTGGGAAAGAGTGCGGTGACAGTCTACATTGTGCTAAAAGCGGGCTAACGCTCCTCATAAGCCTTAAGAGGTTTTCAAGAGCCCCAAGGCCAGGGATGAAATTTCTCCAGCCCTGGCGATTTCTCTCTGTAGGCTGTTTCAGGCACCTGCACCAGCCATCAGACAAACTGGTGCCGGACCGAAGGAGGTCAGTTTAATGGGCCCGAATGTTTGTAGAGTCCATGAAGGAGCAGGATCAATCATAGTCACCTGAGTGTGGACACACACATTGAATCTCAGTTCCAATGCCCCAATCCAGTGATGTCTGAAACCTGCTGAAGTCCAGTAGAGTGGCAGGCGGTAACTTTAACAGGGAAAGTGGCGGGCCGGCAACTCATGTACACAAATACACTCACTCACACAAACCCGTTCACAACACTCACCGACAACAAAGTCATACATACACACACCAAATATTAAAAAACATAACACTTACTGCCGTTGCCGCTCCCGGAAACGGAAGCTTCGGAAGTCCCAGGAGGGTTCTGACTGCTGCTTCTTGTCATTGGCTGGACCTAGGTCAGCCAATGAGAAGAGGCGGCAGTCCCTCACTCCTCACAGAGTGGGATGGGGTCAGCGAGACTGCAGATCCCATCCCATTTTGTGATGAGGTATCACTGATTGATACTCTGCTCTGGCAACTTCAAGGTTTAAAACTGAAGCACCCAGGTCCAAGACAATCAGTGATGCTCCCCCTCATCATGAGGGGAAGGACCTTGAGTCATTTTTGGCAGGTAGAGGTAGTCTCGCCTACAGGACTGTGAAATCCTCAGCCTGGCAAAGTTAAGCTGAGGCAGTCAGGCACCTGTGTATTTAGCACATGCAGGCCCGGACTGGCCATAGCGGGCACCAGGCGATCCCCCGGTGCGCCGCATGGGTGGGGGCCGGTTTTGGGGCTGTTTTTGTTACAGGGCCGTTTTTGCAGCATAGCTGTAACAAAATCGGCTGAGAACCGGCCCCGGCAAAGAGCTCATCGGCACCTCCAACCCCCCCGAGTGGGGAGGAGGGCCGGCCGAGCACTTTGCCAGGGCCGGTTGTGGCTCCCAGTCCGGCCCTAAGCACATGTCTAGTTTCTGGTTGCCAGCCATGAACAAGAGTGTCTGTCAGGCTGACCTTTGCTCAGCCTGATAGACACTCTTCTTGTTAGGAAAAAGCTGGGTGGGGCGAGGCCCCTCTGCCTGTACATGATGGGCCAATGTGGGTACTGTGACTACTGAAACCTGAAAAATCTCATGGTTTGGACCTAGACAGGAGACCTCTATAAGCAAATGGTAAATGAAAAAGTTAAGATCCATACTCCAGAGGGGGTGACATCATTTCAAACAGGGCTTTTGAAATCAGGAATTTCATACTCACACCAGTCTCCTCATTTGACCTTCAAATGTCCTGAAGTAATGATCATGCAATTATCATATTTCTCCTAAAAATCCATGTTGAATCCGAAAGACCCTTTACGTTTCTCCAATTTCTAACCTTTATGGACTGGACAAACTAGTAGAGAAAACATACTGTTTATCTGTTTGAGTAGCAGCAGTGACATAGATAAGGTACAGTTTTTTAATTTCCTGCTGGTTCTGCAACTAGGCTCTAGATTAGAAAACAGCCCCTGTGACTAAGCAATTGGCGCCAAGGAAAATCTTCCATATTTACAGATTGTTTGTGTTCATTGTAATTTTGTTGGCAGGGACAAGTCCTGTGCATGGTAATGAACATGTACCCCTTCCATAAGTGCCCAACTGCGCTGATGGCTGGATACATAATGCTGATTTTGTTGCCTTAGGCAAACACGAGTCATGTGTGTGCGCCATGACATAGGTCTGTCTCACAGATTGCAGATTTGTTGGCTGGAAGGGGTGCCCAAAGCGCTGCACTCATAGCGGTGGAAGGCTACTGCCTTCACCAGGTATAAAGCAGCCCTAGTGAGTTGGCTGCAGCATACCGTGCAGTGATCAGTAGGAGTGAACAGGTCCCTTTTAACATGTGTAACTGTAATGTGGCCTACCAGCCCACTCACCTTTTTAAAGTTCCGCCGCAGTGTCCTTAACTCAAACTAAGCCCACATCAGTTAAATGTGAAGTGCTGCGCAGCACAAGTGTTGACTGCGCTGGATGTATGTGTGCCTGGGAAGCAATGCTGTGCAGTGCGTGCATGTACTGGGTGTATGTATATCTGCGAGGAGTACATTACTTGAGAGATGTAGTGCTGTGATGTGGGTGCAGTGAATGCATGTACTGTGTGTATATGTATCGGTGAAAAGTACAATGCATGAAGGGTGAAGTGCGGTGCAGAGCGCACATGGTGAATGTGTGTGCTAGCAGTCTCTGTGCTTGCAAATGGCATGCCATGGCAGAATACTGAAAGGCTACAGTACTGATATGTGAGCGGAAAGTATGTTTGCCTGAGGTGGCACAAAGCATGGATGTAAAAGTACTGTTTAGGGTGTGTGCCTTGTAAATACACCTAATGCAAGGATGCCTGCAACCGTACATTACATGGAGTATTCTGAGTTTCACTTTGTAGTCCAGGCCTGCCTGGTGAAGACATGGGGAGGTGGAGGAATCCCTTAGACAGATTTGTGTATTGCTACATTCCTGTCAGCTGCGCAGGACACACTGGAGAAGGGAGAGAGGGACTCCCCCTTACACTTCAAAGGGTGTTCTTTGATTCAGTGAGAGATCACCAGAAAAGGGCCTGAACAGGAAGGAAATGGGCATATAAGGGAATCATAAAGAGTGGAGGTGAGAGGCCAGGATTAACCTTTTGATGCACATATCAGGGTGGCGGACGTCCAGATGTGAACTCTTGTCACTCCCATGGCCTGTGTTGTGGGATTGTCAGATACGGAGTCTCCCCTGCTGTGACAGGCAGACTTTCAAAAGAAGCAGCACCCCAACACAAAACCTCAAATACCCTGCCCCTGAATCACATTTAGTGTCTGGAAATGGACTATAAAAAGGGGAGGTTAAAATCCCACAACTTTGTCACCTGCCAAGCAGCCAGACAGGCTGTGTGAGGAAGGGAAGCTCAGCAAGACTTCTGCCTGTGACCAGGACTGGGAGCCAAGGCCTGCTAGTCTCCCTGCTGGGTGAGGGAACATCACTCAGAGAAACCAAGAGCACCAGCTCTGGAGCCTGCAGCACCAGCATCTGCATGCTTGACAAGGAAAGTGTGGCCTGTGAGGAAGAGGAGAACGTTGGATGGAGCGAGGTCCAGTTCGAAGCCCAGCCAAGTGAACTCCTGGTGTGAGGAGACAGCTGCTGAACTGATCAGGTTGTTGCCCACGTGTAGATTCAAATCAGAGACCCCCATATGCCAGGAGATGGCTGCCGTTAAGAATGCTGTGAGCAAAGTGTTGTGTGGTGCTAGTAAAAGCTGTGTGGTGCCAGGAGGAGCCACCGTGGAAGATCTTGCTGGAAACTGAGGATCAAAGCCTGTGCAGAACCTAGCCGCAACCCTGTATGCCAGGAAGGGCCATATGATAGGGACTACTGTGTGGTGAGATCCGGCATCTTGCCAGTATTAAGATTGCTGTGAGGTTCGGGTTGTCATCCGTGAATGGTGAAGTTCTGAGAACTGTGAGGTCGTGGACCTAGTGGCCACAAGGACGCATTGAGGATTGTATCCGAATTGCCTATGTGAACTGAAGAGGATGCCATGGATGCATCACCACATTACTAGATCCCAATTGAGAGCATCAGAATTGACACCCCCACCATACTGTGGAGTGAAGAACGGACTGTGGAGGCAGAGCTGCTACTGCTGGAGCTGGCCGCATCAGTTCTGAAGAGAGCCCACATGCAGGGTGCTGCTGCGCCTCCTACATGCAGCCAACTCTCTGAACAAGACCAGAGCTTTGCGAACGCCAGGTTAAGTGACACCTGCTGAGACGCTGCAACCTTCCTCGCTACTAGAGCTGGTAAACCTTGTCACAGGCATATTGGGCCCCAGGGGACTCGCTGCTGAAGGAGCTGCAGCAGCAGGACACTTTTGACTACTTTTCTGAAGAGTCAGAGCGTACTCTTGAGTTAAGGCCTACTAGTGAGCATTCATTGGATGTGGCCACCAGTGAATGGGGAATAACCTCTGGTATCATTACAAAGAGTGAATGGGATAGGGATTTGCCAGCAGAACACTAGACCAACGACCTCAAGGGGAAATGTGTTATTATTTATAAACCTCATAAGATTGCTTTTAATGCACTGAGTTACAAATAAAAAATAATAAAATAATAATTTTTATTTTAAAGATAAGTATTTGAAAGGAAACTGATTTTTGATGCTGTGTGCTCTTTGAGTTTTGAGTCTTGTTTACTAACCTGTATTCAACTCCCCGATGTCACAGAGGGCGCCTTTGACTGCTCGTTCACAGCTACCACTGAGAGTCAAGTGCAGAAAGGGTACTTGGCCCAGTTGGTCGGGATCAATAGTAAGCTGGGCCCCAGGACATCAAAGGCCTCAACCATCATGGTTGGGCCCAGTAGCCTGTGTGCCCAGTGACCCTCTGAAATGAGTTCTGATTTGCAATTTGTACAGAAATTTGCGCATAGCTTATCTAAAACCAATTTTTGTAAAATATGGAGTTCGTACCTTGAATGATTCTATGACACTGCTTTTTAACATGCATCATCCCGATGTTTGCTTTTATACTGCTACCTATCTTTACAAATCAATCCACATAAGGAAAAGTATGGTGTTTTAACTGTTTTTAACATATGATTGTTTGCAATAACTACCCCCGCAATTTTACCATTTGTAAATACTTGTATGTAACTGTCATGTGTTTTTATGGTCATTGTTGATATGCACCGAATAAAGCTTTATGAAATGAATGAGTTCTGATGCATTTTATTTCTTATTGTGGGCTTTGCAAAGCACATCAGGATTCTGCAAAAACCTATTTTAGAATGGATTGTTTGCAACATATCAAAGCATATATATATATATATATATATATATATATATATATTTATTCCTGGTTCCCCAAGGGAAAAATGAAAACGCACTCACTCGTCTTGGCTATTAATTACAGCGGTTTATTTTCCACCTTAACCCAACGCGTTTCGCTTCTCATGAAGCTTGCTCCCGTGAGCAAGCTTTGTGAGAAGCGAAACGCGTCAGGTTAAGGTGGAAAATAAACCGCTGTAAGTAATAGCCAAGATGAGTGAGTGCGTTTTCATTTTTCCCTTGGGCAACCAGGAATATATTTAACGACTGACCCAGTCATAGAAAATACGCACCACGCCTTTAATAGAGCGCCGGCACCGAAAGTGGGTCACAACTGCTGCATATATATATATATTTTTTGCACTTTGCATAAATTGTTTACATAATGCAGTGATTTGCACATTATATCTATGCTGCTAATATTCAATGTTCTCTGACCAACGTATACAGCAATCTTTGAGTCGATCGTAGTCTACGGACATAATGCATTTATGCAGATATCCTTTGTTATCTTGAGATTTATTGATCAATTTGACAAAATGTGGAACCATTTTGCAATAACCGTGCAATAGAATTGAATTGTTTTTAACATTTGTATGAAGTATTCCAGTTGGCCCTGCAGTATGTTGTTTACTTCTATTAATCACATGGTGTGTCTCAAAACGTATAAAAATTAGGCTTTTAAAAATGCATTTCAATGTGATCAAGGGCATCTGCCCGAAACGCGTCAGTCCGCTGTATGCTTTTGAAGATTGGTGCTTTGAAATAAACTATCTTGCCTCAACTTTGGGATTCACTGGTCTCTGTTCGCCACTGGCTGGAGGTTCAGGGTCGTTTCTTTGGATTATATATATATATATATATATATATATATATATATATATATATATATATATATATATATATATATATATATATATATATATATATATATATATATATATATACATATATATATATATATATAAAAGTCTCACTGGAGCTCAGAAGTTATCACAGAATAACTTTTCTGCCTTTCTTAACATTACCCATGTTTGAACAATTGGCAACTCCAGTTTCCTATCTTCGGATTACCATCATTTGATTGCCTTTGTAATGTTGCAGAGCCATGCTCTGGTCTTCAATCATACTTTGCAATGTCTTTCCTACTGTTCTCACAACGTATAAGTTAATAGAGAGCAACTGCTGGGACTAGACAAGGCAAAGGAGATGGAGACCCCGGTCCAGGTGAAAAAGTCAGGTAACACACTCACGGCAGGACTGATCAACCGCCGGTCTCTTATTAAACACTCATTTGAGGTATCGAGCCTGATAGAGGATATGGGCCTTGATGGTCTGTTTATTTCGGAAACTTGGTCTCATGCTGAGTCCACCGTTGACCTAGGCAATGCCTGCCCGATTGGGTATAAAATTCTCCACAAACCAAGAACTAGTGGCAGAGGTGGGGGAGTGGGGATGATTTTCAGGGAGGAATTGGACTTTAGAGCCCTGCAGGTGGATGAGGTAGAAGGGATGGAAATGTTGGGTTTCTCCCTATATTCTCCCAGCGGAAACCTCCTCACAGGATTGGTGTGCTATCGACCGCCAGGAGGGACCACAGATTTTCATAGTCTGTTTGACAGTATTACGAATCTTACACTGGCTCACTCCAATATGATTATTTTAGGCGACTTCAATCTTTGGGAAGAAGGGAATGTCAACAGCCATTTGCGTGATCTGAGGCTGACCTGCGCCAACTTACATCTCTCCCAGCTGGTGGTAGACCCTACACATCAAGGGGGGCATACCCTTGATTTGTTATTTTCTAATCAGCCCACGATGAAAATGTTGAGTATTACTCCTCAGACCTGGACCGACCACTATCTTATTCAGTTTATTATCGGGCTGCCACATTTGGGAATAGGGACAGGTCAGCAAAGGGCTTACAGGAGAGGCAGGGAATGGGCCAAGCTGGAGCGGATTGGCCTTACCGCATTGGAATTGGGCGTTACCCACTTCTCAGCCACTCTGTCTGTCGATGATAACTACAATGTGTTCTCTAATTATATGTGGCACACTTTGGATCAAGTTATCCCTATAAAAGATATAAAAATTAAAAGTAGAATCTCGGCGCCTTGGTACTGTGAGGAGCTGAAACAGCTTCGCGCGCTCCATAAGCGGGCGGAAAGGAAGTGGAGGCATTACTACGCTGAGGATGATAAAAAAGCTCTCAGACAGTTACAACTGCAGTATAAAGAACAAATCCTTAGGGCCAAGGCAGATTTCTATGCCAAGTCTATCATTCAGGCGCCCAATGGGACTAGAGCCCTATTCAAAATAGTCAAAGATCTCTCGACCCCCACTTGCTTAGAAAATAAAATTTTAGCGTCCCAAAAACTATGCGATGGCATCAACCAGCACTTTCAGGATAAGATCGCAAGTATCGTGAACACTTTGCAGGATAATGCCAACATTGTACCACCTAATCCCGACCATCTGACTCAGCGCGAGCCGCTCTTGCCGGCCTATCTGGATAATTTCCAGACGTTAACTGATACGGCTTTTGACAACTTAGGTGACAAGGTCTCTTCCGGTTCTCCCCTGGATCCTTTTCCTCATAAAATTTGGAAATCTCTAGGGCGTAGCACCTTTCCTTGGTTGAGGCAGATCTGCAGCCAGTCCTTTGAACAAGGTAAGGTCCCGGAATGTTGGAAATTAGCGGTGGTGTCCCCATTGATTAAAAAGCCTTCTTTGGACCCATCAGTACCGGCTAATTTCAGGCCCATCTCCCTCCTCCCATATCCGGTGAAGATTCTGGAGAAAGCAGTCAGCAGGACTCTATCCTGCTTTCTGGAGGAGAATCTTTTACTAGATAAAGATCAATTTGGCTTCCGTCCGGGGCACGGGACTGAGTCCGCCCTGACTACAATGATGGATAACCTACGTATGCAGGCAGACAGCGGGAATGTTACTATTTTAGTACTTCTTGATATGTCGGCCGCTTTCGATACGGTAAACCATCTCCTACTGATGGAAAGGCTGAGGAGGTTGGGCGTGAGAGGCCGGGCACTGCATTGGCTTCAGTCCTATTTGGAGGGTCGCCAGCAGGTAGTAACCCTTGCAACTTTCTCCTCTGTTAAATCCTCCGTGGCTCATGGGGTGCCGCAGGTCTCTGCAATAAGCCCTATTCTTTTTAATGTCTATTTGCAGCCCCTGTTCTCTATTATTAAATCTTTCGTAGTCAGCTTAGTCAATTATGCCGACGATACGCAGCTGGCCTTTTCTTTGGAAGGGGACCACGCAATATCGATGGAGGTATTCCAGCAATGTATGCGGCAGACATCGGATTGGATTAGAAGGAACTCCCTACAATTTTACAGTGGGAAGACGGAGGTGATGTTCTGCTCTGCAGGCAGGATATCTAGATCATTGCCGGGTGATTTTAGACTCCTACCAGAGGATGATTCGCTCATCCCGGTTAGGAAAGTCCGTAGCCTGGGGGTATTGTTTGATGCTGATCTCCAGATGGAATCACAGGCAAATAAAACTGCGAGTGTTTGCTTTACCCTGATCCGCATGCTGCGCAAAATACTCCCTGTAATACCTATTGAGAATCGCACCTTGGTGGTAAGCAGCATTGTGGGCAGCAGGCTGGATTACTGCAATGCCCTCTATTTGGGAGCCCCTGGTTACATCTTTCAAGGCTTGCAAAGAATCCAGTCTGCAGCAGCTAAATTGGCTCTTGGTAGGCCGTGGAGTTCTTCCTCTACCGCGGCGTTACGGGAGCTCCACTGGCTGCCTGTTAAGGAAAGGTTACAATTTAAAGCCCTGTGTATGGTCTTCCGCGCGCTGCACGAACTTGGCCCGGTTCCCCTGCAGGAAAGGTTCGAATGGTATCTTCCTACAAGGCAGCTACGCTCTTCCAGTACTGGCCTGTTGGCAATTCCTCGGTTTAAGAGGGCCAGGCTTGGAGGTAGGGCTTTCAGTAGGGTTGGCGCCCGTTTATGGAATGAGCTCCCTCAGAACCTTAGATTAGCAAGCTCTCTGTTAGAATTCCGTAGAAATTTAAAGACCTGGCTCTACCCCGCGATCTAGTCTGTGTTCTTCACTTCTGTGGCGACCTGTTCCACTCTGGTCACGGCTTGCTCTCTGTTCTTAAGCGCCAGGATGCCCGTAGGGCGACAGTATGCGCTATATAAAAGCTAAAATCAATCAATCAATCAATCAGGGTGTCAGGTTGCTCTCAGAAAGGTTCCTTAATCAGCACCAGTGAAAGTACAATGTTTGGGACTTAACGTGCTATGTTTACAAAGATGTAATGTAACGTGGATTTGTAGAGTGCAACACTTGTCACCTGTCAGGGTATCCAGGTGCTGAGTAGGTGCAGGTTCTGCAAAAAGGATCTGTTAAAAAGCCAGGATTTCAGTTTCTTGCATGGCAGTCCTGATGTGCTGGGGGAGGTCATTCTAGGATTTTGCTGCCAGGTAATAGAAGTTACTACCTCCTGTCATGCCTCTATGAATACAGGGATTGTGGGCAAGCATGATGTATAGTGGAGGTTCCTGGTTGGTTGGTAGAAGTGTAGATGGTGGTTGAGGTAGGGGTGACCCTGGTTGGGAAGTGCCTTGTAAGCATGGGTGAGCATCTTGAACTGGCCGTGTTTCTGAATGGGGAGCCAGTGTTGTTTTTGAAGGTGCAGTGTGATGTGCCTGCAGCGTGGACGTATGAGGATTAGTCTGGCTGTGGGCAAGATGTCACCGGGCAAATTATGGCAGGTGCTGCTCATCATAGTTCTCACATTTGAGGAACTGCATTAATTAGGTTCCAACGCATGTGCGATTGTGATGTCATGTCCCGCAGCGGCAGAAGGGTTTTAGGATGCCCTTGTTGCCATTGTGGAAAGGAGACTGTGTTTAGGATGAAGTCACAAGTGAATTTGGAGGTGGTACGAAGACATTTTATAGTAAGTTCACTTTTTTGTAATAGATACGTTTGTACCTGAATACTTTCTACAATTTTATACCTTGAATTTGACTTCTGTAAGGAAAGGTTTTGTTTCTTTTATGAACTAGCCAAGGGAACACTGACACCCTACCTTCACTGCCTACTCGAGACTTTGTGTTTTCAGTATGTGATGGGGATTTAGTTTCAATGAGGTCTGCCTCTTGTATTGTTTGCATTTATATCATTTATGGTCTGTTTATTTTTTGAGGATTTGAACAGTTTTGTTAGAAATCCGGACAATTGACTCTACAACTATTGCCCAGGAGTTGGAGATAGCGTTCACAAAGCACATTGAGGAGATAAAAACGGACTATGTAATACTTTGGGGGGGGTGATTTTAATTGTAAATTGTGCCCATTGTCTAAACGTGAGGCTTGTTACTATTCTAGAAGGCACTTGGTGGGTGGTTATCACTTTGAGCACAATCCCTGTGGGATATTTTGAATTTACTATTGTCAAAGTTCTCACTTTTTTAACTTTAGATTTCAGTGGGCTCTGAAATTGTGAAGTGGTAACATATGTGGGAAGAGGCCAAGGGTCGCTGATTGATTTTATAATCCTATCTGACTATTTTAATTCTGTTTCTGTTGTTTTTAAAATACCTAAAATACATTTCAGTGACAATTACCCGCTAACATTGAGATTAGCAATCTTATCAGACTCACTTACAACATCAGCTAAAGCGGTCCCCTTGTCTTACACCAAAACATAAGGGGCTAACCAGGAAGTGGTCTACTGTCAATTGGGACTTTGTGTTGGAAGAGATTATAAAGAGCAATCTTACACAAGTACTGGATTGCCTGGAAGAAAATATAAATGTCTCATCTATGATTAACTCATATAAGGCAATAGGTGAGACAATAAAGGCACTCCTAATTAAGAACCAGTCGAATGGAACGCAGAAAAATAAAAGGTTGTTCAATAGGGAATGTTCACAAACACATGATAAACTAGTTAAGATTCCAAAAATTGAACCACGCAAAATGATGATCATTTTGAATATGCAGCACTTCCCCTGGAACCACCAACTTTAGATGAGGTAAATAGGGTGCTCTCTCAGACTGTAAAGAATAAGGCCCCAGGGCCAGATGGCATACCCGCGGATTTATTTTTAACAAATATCCCTTTGTGGCAACCGCTACTAACAAATATTTTAAGATGCTATGCAGCCTAGGGCCCTCCAGAGTCCTGGAGATCAGTTATACTAGTTCTCATTTTTAAAAAGGGAGGCAGGTCGGATCCTAAATGTTATCGCCCAATCTCTCTAATTGACAGCACTTGCAAGATTATGGGCCGCGTAATACTGGAGAGACTGGAGACTTGGATAATAGATAAAGTGAAGTTCCCCGTTATCCAATATGGATTCAGGAAAGGCCTCTGCACTGTAGAGCAGTGCCTTAACCTGCACCTGGTGGTTGGCAAATACACCATGGCTAAGCCAGGGTCCCTATACCTTGGGTTTATGGACCTAACGTCCGCCTTCGACTGGGTGCAGAGGGGGAAACTGTGGGAGAAAATGAATCTTATGGGCATTGATCCACCCATTGTCCATTTTTTAGCCGCTATGCATCATGGAGTTACAGGTAGAGTACTGTATGGTGTTGCCGGTGAGCTCACCCCACCTATAAAGATGGATTGTGGGGTGAGACAGGGATGCGTACTCGCCCCTTTCCTATTCTGTCTATATATAAATGATCTGGAAAGACACATCAGTATGGGGAATGTAGATGCACCCACAATAGGCTGAAGGGCCCTACCTGCCTTGATATATGCAGACGATTGGGTCCTAATGTCGAGAACTGGGTTGGGACTACAAAGGCTTTTAACTAGTTTTAACGTTTTTATGAGTAATCTCAGGTTAAAAACAAACGTTTCAAAATCACATGTTATGGTAGCTGGTAAAGCCCCATCTAACATGAAAACCTTTTTTATAAAGAACAAAACATTATGTTGAGGGCCAATTTTCTCTTATTTAGGAATTCTTTGTAATGAGAAAAATTCTTGGTCTCACCTAGTCAATGCCAGGATTGGGAGTATTAATAAGAACATGGAGGCCATTTTTAGATTCCCAAAAAAATTAGGTTCACGCTCAATAAAAGAAATTATTGAAATCTATAAAGCACTAACCTGCATAGTTATTCTTTATGGGGCTGGAGTTTGGGGATGTACCAATGCATCGGGCCTCCGGAGAGCAGAGAACATGATGCTAAAACGTGTGCTGACATTACCCAAATGTACCCCGGTCACAATGTGTCATAATGAATTAGGTGTAACATCATTGTCCTTTCGTATCCAACTGGCACTCTTGATGCTTTGGCGTAGAATCTGGGTATAACAGGGGCCAGTTCTGAACCGAGATATAATTTCAGACTGTTTGAAATTGGACCATGTAAATAAAATTCCCTGATTCTCTTATTTGCAAGACAAACTGGAGAACATGGGATTGTTTTAGTATTCCTGGAAACATAACTGCAATTCTTAAAGCTAAGTTGAAAAGTGATTTCCTTTCACTCTTGAAGCTTGCAAGAGATAGTGAAGAGATGACCAAAACAAGGATTTGTAGAGCATTCGTTGTTGATTATCTCCCCGCGAATTGAATCTTATCTCTCTTTTTATTTTAAACAAGCAAAAATGTCTTATTTGTTTAGGTTCAGGATGGGTATTGCTCATTTGCTGGTTTCGTATCCATGTGATGTATATTGCGATGCCAAACTAGACCTGTGTCCATGTAATTCAACTTCTGTACAGAGCACTTTATGTTTTTTTGTACATTGTATCTTAATCCGAGACACACTTTTTAAAAACCATTATTAAGATTTTTAAATATTAGAAAGTGTACACCTGCATTATGTTATCTACTTCTTTTAAACAATGAATTCACCTGTCTTATGGTTTATAAGTTTATCTCCTCTGCAGTCCGACTTCGTAATATTGTTGGAAAATGAACTCTCTAGAGTTAATTTGGTTGGATAAAATTTGACTATGTTTATCATTGTTAAATAATGTTTTTTATTTGTTCTTTTATGGCTGTCATTTAAGACGTATAAAGATCTTCTGACCGACTGACTCTGCTGGTGATTGAGCCATTGTTTGTTTCTTATTTTTGTTGGAGACTGACAATACTTTCCTTTGAAAAAAAATTTGAACTTTGGATCTTGGGTGTGCATACAAAACATTCCTTACCTTTTTCTTTCGAAATTCATTTGTATGCCAGGTAAGACAACATAACTTACATAGACTATTTATCATATCAGCCTTGTAAATCCTGGTACTAATAAAGATCCACATATTTTAGCGGCAGAAAAAAAACCTTCTCTTGCAAAATTCATAAAAATAGAAGGAGAAGATGAAGATTCATATTTCTGACCTCTCTCCCTGTCACTAGGCATGCGAGGTACGACACAATAGCTGTTGATGTGATCAGAACTGTTTTATTTCTGCTAATGTAAATGTAAACTTTTAGCTGTATGCAGGGCTTTAAGTGGGATAAAAAACCTGGGGGGTCTCTCAAAGGGGCGTGGTCAATGTAATTAAGGGCGTGGCTTAAAACACATAAGCTAAACATAGTGTGCCACCCGACTTGTATTTTGCCGTATCTGTCATTGCATCCAAATATATGATACAACAAGTAACATCATACTTACAAGTCAGGACTATTGGCTTTGTAAATGGTTGTTAGTTGCATAAGATAAATAAGCAGTAACCGTGGTTTGTACATATTGAAAAAGCTCCCACTTAAAGCCCTGGTGACACCACTACAATTTTGCTGCTCCTGAGTTTCATAAAGAGAAGGGAAATCCAGAGAGAAAATGACTCTCTTCCCCTACAACGCTCATCTGGCATGCCGTCATGCCGTAACTTCTCCACTAGTGAGCAGTGAGCAGTGTGAGCACTTGCATATTGATGTACCTGCTGTCACTGAAAAAAATAGCAAGGGCACAAAACAGAGCCAGATAAAGACCTGTTTCGAGGCCCCCTTTAAAAAACTGCTGGTGCTCAGGCCCAGTGAGACCCGGCCCACTTAAAGCCCTTGGTGTATGGATATCTCAGTCTTTGTTTTTCTTCTCTCTTTTAGTTTATTTTGACGTATGTAGCCTACCGGTGTCCTCGGCAGAAGGAGAAAACACAGGCAAGTTCTGGTCTCTTCTCACTTTATGAATTTTTTGCCCGTGTTGTTATAAGTTCCCACAGCTTCTGGAATATATCACTCGAAATTAGTCACACCAAACAACATTTAACAAAAGCGATAATCCCTCTCTGAAGGTATACACAGACCCAAGCGGGCCCGTGCTCTTGCGTGGTGGCAGAAAACTCTGTAGTTTAGGAGTTCCCTTCTTTCAGTGTGGCTGGGCAAAGCGTCCTGCCAGCGGCCATCCGGAATGGAACAGCTACTTTCCTTCTCCCGGCTTCTGCTTCGTTGAAGGTACATTCGTGCGACATCTTCGGCGAGGGTACCTGGCATCTCCAGGTAATCGAACGGCTAGGCTTGTCTTTCTCCCAACACGCTCCTCGGCTTGTTGCATGCTTTTGACTCCCAATGGCTCCTCCTTCCAATCTCCGCTCCCTAAGTTGTCAGCACTTCCTCTTATGTTGAAATCAGCCACCTGACCTTCTCCTTCATTGTCGTCATTGTCCTTGTGTAAAGTCTGGAATGAAAAATGTTCTTTTGGCTTTCAGCTTCAGTTGCGGCGTGGACTGCAGCCCACAGATGAAAATGAGCCAATTCTTCTTCCTCCTTGTATCCCTCCTTATGACACCCCATCTCTGCATTACCAGAAAATAAGTTGTATGAGCATTGGTGTTAACACATGAATGGTTTGTTGGTCTAAACATCCGAGAGAACAGACCATACATAAACATAACAGAGGAACACCTTCATATTAAAGGATAACGTTGTACATATGGAGGCAAAGATCAACTCACCCTCTACAACCTTTCAGGAAAAGAGAACATCACAAGCAGACCATCAGGATCACTTTCAGATCTAGCAACTTTAAAAATCTTTAAAGATATCATTTCCACCCTGTGAAGGGGAGGTAGCTAGAAGCATACTAAACAAGTCTCTGAAACTAGGTTCTTTCCAGTGCTAGTTAAAAACATCCTGTATTACACCATTCCCGAAGTGCAACCTTTTCCAATCCAACCCAGAAAACAACAGACCAATATCTGCTAGCCTGTTTGATTGTAAACTATTTTAAAGAACAGTTTTTACTCTGTTCCCAAGTTGAGAGAGGAAAATTACCTCATGTCAGACCACAAATCTGGAGCCAGCCCATGTAACGGCAGAGACAGCTTTTCTAAGCATATGTGATGACCTAAAACTCGCAGTGGACAAGAACAGATCCATAGCCCAACAAGCAGCATTTTACACTGTCCATCACCACACACTACTACAAAGACATCATCATCTCAGAATATGTGAAAATGCTCTGAAATGGGTTGCTTCATACCTTGATGACAAGGCTTGGCATGATAACAGCACTGATATACAAACACTGTGGTACCCTTTAGGAGACCTTAATATTTTTACTCTTATTCAACATGTTTAACTCTATTACCAGTCCTGATTAGATCATTCAATCTCACCTGCTACAGCAAAGTAAATGATTCACCCAGAAAACATCTACAAGTCAAGACGTGATGACTGCTGCCATGCCTTAAATGCATACATAGGGAGTAAAAACCTAAAGCTTAACATAGCAAAGACAGAGATAATGACTTGTGGACAATGGCACACACACCAGCCTACCAACATATGGCCCAATGGACTCAATACTCCTTACACTGCATCAATTTAGGTACGAAATATAGGGATAACCATGGATTCAGACCTATTCTTGACACCACATGTCTACAAAGTCACAATTTAACACCATAAACACATTGCAACACATATTCCTAAAGCTTAGATGCCAAACAAATCTCCAAGCTATACTCACACTCTAAATCTCCAAGCTCGTAATTTCTGATCTGAGTTGCGTTGCCATGTTTGGTATGTTTGGAATAGTGGTGATAAATCATGCTTATAGGTGTAAGTGGATTTTTCAGGACTATTGGAGAAATGTCACTTTTAAGAAGTGAGAAAAAACAGCTCGGTATGCACTCAATTAAACAAAAACATTTGCCAAATAATAGATAGAATCCTCTAAGTATGTCTGTTTGGTGTGCACTTGGAGAGGAGGTACAGCCTGCCCCCTACTGAAAAAGTAAGATTATGCTCGGTCTGTGAAGACTTCGCCTCCTGGTGCACAACGCTATGGCACTCAAAGAAGAGTGCAACATCTTATCCAAATAATCTGTTCTTACAAGTCTAATCATGAAAATTACAACACTCGAATTCAAATAAATTTAACACATGATGCACAAAAACATATACAATTGTTATTTGCCCCCAAAAATTCTTCTTTTATTGAGCTGCTTTTCAGTCCATTCACATTAAGAAAACTTCAGATCATGAGTGACAAAATTTCAGATGTGAGCTTCTTGTTGCACTACTCAGCTCCCAATGCATTTTGGGCGATTTGCCCCGCCCTTTCTCAGGGGAAATCTACAATTCAAATCGGCATATATGACTGTATGCGTTATGACATTTTTGAAGTGAAAACTAGGAATAACAGCACGCATAGAGGGAGTACACAAGACCCCATAGGAGAAATTGAATAAGATCAGGTCTGGATGAAAAAATGCAGACAGCTGTTTGCCTAAATGGACTCTGTGTGCTGGCCTGCCGCTGACATTCCTGCTTTTGTACCCCCACTGATCTCCAAGGGTTTGAGCTGAGCTTGCCCCATTTCTTAGGGATCGCAGGAACGTCAAAGATCCCTCCTTCTGTCCCTGCTGTGGCGCCTGGCACCTGATGAGTGCAGCAGGGGGCATTGATCACATTCCGCGTGTGAGCACTGGCTGTACTAAAAGATCAGCGCTCTGTGGTTGGGGGGGAGGCAGTCTACCTGTCTGCTTGTCCCGGTGCTCCGATCCATTGCGCAAATCCCCCTTGGGCACAGGCAGCAGGTATCCACTTTGGAGTCCCTCTTTAGGAATCCCCTGTGCGAGGAGTTTCCCTGGGACTGGCATTTTCTCCCCGAGGATCGTGCCGTGCATGCAGTGTGGGCATGAACGAGTCAACTCAAACTCCCCAAGAGCACAGCGTGTGTGAAGCGCTGTGCACTGCTCCTCTCCCAAGACAAGAGACCAGGTGGTGGAAGCCATGAACCCGTTCTGCGCTCCTCCGTTCTTATTGGGAGGGAGGAGGGGGGCAAGCCAGACTGACAACTGTATAGTGTGTGTAAAAGGCCGCTTTATTGAAACAGGTGCACATCACAAACTTTATTTACTGGTTCCTTGCCTTACAAAACTAAAACCTCTCTAAACATCGAGTTTCCTGACCCCTTGGGTTTCTTCCCCCCGCCCCTACGATTCCCACATGATAAAACATCCCCCACCCTGCAAAAACACAATACATCAATTGCAAATACATTACATAAATACCATAATACCCCATCCTATCCCCTAACCTTTGACCTTCTTGACCCCCAAACCTAACCTCCTATCCTTCTTCCTGCAACTGTAACTAATGAGCCCCAATGTAAAACCTCCAACCTGTTTAAACCTTTCCCCGATCCTGAAACCAACTCCCCAACTTTACGCTAAGTACCAAAAAACTCCAGTCAAACTTGGCCAACTTCCAAAACCAACACCGCCACCCAGGATAAGTTGGGAGGATAGGTGTCTACACCGCCTCCCCACTTATCCTAACCCCCCCCCCCGCCCTCACCCCACCCCGCTCCCCCCAACACCTGCCAGAAACCATCCCGACTTTAACGAACACCCAACAACCGAGCCAACACCTCGCGCAGCTCCAGCAGGTACAGATCCATGCCCATATGGGATAAATGCACCCCATCCCACCTAAACAGTTCCGGTGCATCGTACCTTATGTCCTTGTGCCAAATCCTCGAGAAACCCAGGTGCCTACAGAACCTCACCATCTCCACATTGACCTTCCTCCGTGCCTTGTCAGTCGCCTGAGGATGCACCGCGCCCCTCCACACCTGACGCGGCACGAACTCCGTCCACACCACCATACATCCTGACCACCTCCGTTTAATCTCCCCCAGATCCCTCCTCATGGCTCTCATCAGCACCAGGCCCGCCTCCCTCACCATGTCGTTTTCTCCCAAGTGCAACACCAGTACATCCGGACACCTACCCCCACTACAATGTGGAGACCAGTTCCCGCCACAACATGCCCCCTTTTCCTTTCCACATAATAGAAAAAACATTCGGATTGAATCCCAAATTGTCGCTGAAATAACTGGATTGCGCCTGCACCTGGGCCCTCCTCACAAAAGAATGCCCCACAATCCAAACCGCCATCTCTCTGGTGAGGGGACCTGCAACAGAACCTAAGAAAGAAAGAACAGTAAATACCATGTCCTCCTTATTCACCGCGTGCTTCAAACGCTGTGCGCTTCCCGAATGTACCGCCGATAGCAGTCCGACGACCACCTGCCCAACCGCATGATGTCCCCTCACCCCTGCCCCTGCCGATGGGCCTCCGACGCCTCACCGATTCTGAACGAATGGGTCCCAAAGCGCTTCCCATCCAGCCCCAGCCTCCCCAATGCCTTACGCAAAATCGCCAAGAGCTGAGCCACCAACACCCGACGGCCATCCGCGTGTCGAAAAACTGCCCCATCTGCCCCTCCTGCCACCCTCAGGTGCAAGCCCCACCTCACCGGGCACCCCCCTTCCGACGCATCCGCCGACAGAGACACCCAACGCCTACTCTCCTCTGATCCGTCTTCGTACCCCTCAACCACACGCTGACCTTACTCCCCCCAAACGACACGTCCGTCCATTGCAACCCCGCGTCCTTCCTCACCCCCAGCAGCTTAGACACCCTAAAGGCTCCTGCAAACATCCATGACATCAGGGTCGCAAACAAACAGCCCTCCCCAGCGGAGTAACACACACTCGGCAAAGCCTCGATCACCTGCACCAGAAACCCCGGCGACAGCGGCTGGCGGACCCTGCACCCCCTCCCACACTCTCTGGACCACCCTTCCAACATGCGAGACCCGAGTTCCCCCGCCGACGGTGCATACCCCCACAGCAACTTGCCCATGGAAGCTATTCCTGCCAGTTTACCCGCAATCGTGACCCGCGAGAGACCCTTGTCAATCAAATCCAAAATTAATTGTACCACATCCTCCTGCCTTTCCTTTGTCACTTCCCGCCTCCGTGCCCCGGACACCAAGAAATCCCTCCAAGCAGTCAAGTACATCACCTTCGTCGACACCGCCAGGGACCCTAGAACCAGCTGCAACACCGGTGTTGCCTACGTACCACAGCTGAGGGGGAATGCTGGTCGGCACCCGGTCTGTATCCCTGGCTAAGCCACGGAATCTCCCCCACTGCGAACGAGACAAAGCATCCGCAATGTCATTTTCATTGTCGGTACCAGGTTCGCTGCGGGAGGCTCCACCCTCCCTTCTCCTTGGCGCCGCTGGGCCGCCCCCAGCCCTGCCAATTCAGGAACTCCTCGGCGCTCTTCCACCTGCAATAAAAATGGCCGACTCACCCTGCCTCCCCCCTTCCCCATGCCCCCCTCCTTCCCGTCCCCCCTACCACCTCCTCCTCCTCGTCACTCCACGACAGCCCCCCCAACCCCTGCCCCCCTTCATCGGACCCCATATCCCCCTCCCTGCTAGCCCCCTGCTAGCCACCCGCACCTTCCCCCTGCCCCGCCGAAACCCCCCCATCCCTCCTCCCTCCCAACTGCCAGTTTCCCAACCCCCCAGGCCCCCGCGCTTCCCTGACCCCTTCCTCCCAAGACTCGAAAACGTCCAGGCCCTCCCAATCCCCTCCCGTCCCCTCCAAGATCAGGAGCACTCTTCGCGCCTCCCCTCCGCGCCACCCTCTCACCTTCTCTCATCTCTGCCGCCGGCACCACCACGGGGGAGGCGCTCCGCGCACCTCCCCGGCGTTTGCGCCCGGACCGACGCACAAATCCTTCATATCTCACCCCAGAAGTCCCGGGTGGAGGCGCGTCCTCTGCCCCGGACCTCCCCCCGCACTTCCTTGACCGCCCCCGAGGCAGCGGGGTGGTCACAGACGACCACCGCCTGCCCCGACAGCACACCCCCAGAGCGCCCTCTCCTCAGTGGCCTACCCCGATGCCCCGCCCCACGACCCTCCCCCGCCCCCACCACCAAAGCCCCGCCCGGCCATCCACATGCCCGGGGGGCTCACCTGACTCTTGGACATCTTCCTGGGCGGCGAGCAGGCCAGAACGGCCGCCGCCACCCCCGCCGATGCGCTCCGCACTGGCCGCCCCCCACCGTGGGGGCCCACCAGGAGGTCCATTCGCCCAGCCTCGCTGAGCAGGCGAATGGCCTCTAATACAAAATCCTCCGACGCCATCTCGCAGAACCACCAGACAGGTAAGGGAAAACGCCTACCAGAAACGCCCACGCTACACCAGCAAACCGGCACAACCCAGACAAAAAACCTCTCCTGACGCGCTCCCAGCCTCCAGGTTACCAACCCTAAAATGGTGGCTGGGCAGGCGCCGTTAACCCCTAAATCCCCTTGGGTTACTTTTACAATTTGGGCTTCTTTTGGGCTATCCCCAAGCAGCCCAATCTCCTAAAATGGCCGTCGCCATCTCCCAAGCCCTCCTCCCCCTCCCAATCTGCCCAGGGGGCAGACCTCGAGGCTCGGCTGCCCCCCAAAACCCCCTTCAGGAGGAGCACCCTCATCAAGTCACACACTGGGACAGTGACTTTGCCCCGTTGACTTTGTGTGACACGCCGTGCCTGGGGACTCCACAACAGCATACAGACTTTTGGCTCAGGGCAGCGGTGGCGAGTGCTTTGCTTCCTTTTGTGGGTGGATCTGTGCCCGGCTGGAACTCCCTGGGGGGCTGCCATTGTCTTCAGCAGCTGCACCGCGTAGTCTCAGGCTGCTGCCACCGGTATTTCAGTACATGGGGTGGGGGACCTGGGGCTGGATGAGGTCTCTCTGCACCGTTGCCTACATTGGTGTCTCTCCTCCCTTCCTGGGCAAAACATACTATCAGGGGCACGTCTTGTGCGATTTTTTTCATTATGGTGTAAACCTCAACGGAGGTCCCAGATTAATTCAGAGAAACCAGCCACATTTTTGGAAGTCGTTGCGAGTAGCTACACTCACTGTAATATAGCTAAAAGGAGCGCATAAGCTCCGGTACCAAACAGGGAAGCCCACATTACAGCATCACATATAATAGAGACGCAGGTGCCCTAAAGCTATGTATTGACTGTATCCTATGTGTTTGTCTGTGATTATGGTGATCTAAATGTTACTATCCCTAACCTAACTGCTGCATTTTATGCCCTGATCTATGATTTATGTTGTTTTTGCCTTGCAGTGTCAGGATAACATGTTTTATTTCAGAAGTTGCATTTGTATGCGCAGTGAAAGCCTTTTCATGACCTGCACAAAGTCATTATCTTATTGCACTAACAGTGATGTTATGACTATTGCCTAGTTGGCAAAGTGATTATTGGTTTATGCAGTCTATGTTTATATTCAATACATAAACTTATTTTTATGTAATACTGTGTGGAGTTTCATTTGTGGTATATTTATTGTGTTACTGGGATGTGTGTGTTGAACACATGCTTTACACATTACCTCTTGTATAAGCCTGACTGCTCTGGTCAAACTACCAAGGGGGTGAGCAGGAGATATCTTGGATGTGTAACTCCCTTACCCTGACTAGAGTGGTGGGTTCTGCCTGGCTTAGGTGTATACCCTAGCCAACCAGAAATGCCATTTCTATCATTGGTGATCAGCGGTGAAGATAGGACTTGCGTTTGCGCAGTACCACAGTGACTCATTGTTGCACTACAAACTCTGCATTTAGATCATTAGTGCCAGTAGGGGATGGTTTTAGTGTTTGAGCCTGGGATCAGCTAGCAACCAGCGTACCCTTCAAACCGTATGCTTTCCTGAAATCTAGTGAACCATGGGATGTGTGAGTGCTATAGCTTGTGTAGCACACAGGACATTTTCTGAATCTAAATGGCCCGCAAATGTCATAACTAGGTCTAACAAGGAAATCTACCAGCCCCAGGCATTTCTGAAAACTATACACCCAGGTCAGTCCCGCATTGTGTGGCATGTGTTGATCCCACCACTTTTTCTTACCCATAATGCCCTAAAAGTGTGGGCGAGAACACCTCTCTTAACTCACATGTGTTTCAAGTATTCCGAAATGCCCAAGGCAGGCACAGTATTTTTTTGAGCAGCATCTGACCCCGACCTAAATGTTGGAGCAATCTGCCATGGAAAGAGAGGGAATTTAGTCACAATTTTGCCATTGAGACTGGCATACCTGGTAAGGCAGCATTCAGGATCTATTTAAGCTCGAAAACCCTGGGTTCCCCTGGTCTTTAGGTTTTAGAGGTGCCCTGGGTTAGTAGGGTTCCATAGGTGCCAACCTAACCGTGTGCCTGAATACTGCGGCAATCCCACATGGCAAGTTCTAGATCGCCTATTCTGGCAAAAACATGAAAACAGTATCACCTGTCATGTATTTTTCCTACTTACATACTTTTTAAATTGTATTCATTTCATTTTGGAGGCTGTGAGAGAGCTACACAAATGACCACTTGAATTCATAAGTTTTGCTATTTCCAGAAAGGTATAGTTTTCGTGTTCACTCTTCGGTCTCACATCTTTTCTCCCTGCAATTAGGTAGAAACTGCAAAAATAGGAAATATTCACCACCACTTATAAAGCAGCAAAAATGGTGAAGAAACATGTTTTCCTTTACAGCTCTCCCTGTTTCTGAAAGCTGAGGAGACTAAACAGCAAAACGTATGTTGATGCGATTTTAAGAAAAACAAACACACCTTCCTGCACAGCCCTTTTTTCCCAAATTATATATATTTAAAACATCGTCACATTTTGGCTATTTTCTCAGTTTCCTCTAGGGGAACCACAAATCACCTTTAAAGTCTCCAAATTTTAAGGAAAACAGTACGGAATTTTGGCCTGGATTTCTTTTGTCAAAAAAGGTATGAAGGCTTAAGCTAGACCTGCCCCAAATGTATCTAAACGGGCTGTGCCGTGAAACTACTGGCAATTAACTGGCTAACCTGTTTTTCTGTAGAGCTCCAGTGTGAACTGGACCATCAGTAGACGCAAGCCTGTCTTAAAAACCTTATGGTGCCATTGAATAGGACTAAGGTTATATGTACTGGGGTCTCCCTAATATGGTTGATATTTTGAAGCATCCTATTGAAAATTGTTAGCAATCACAATTATTTGGATTTCTTGGTCACACCTAAATTGACTTGAGTCCTACTAAAAAAAAATAAGCTGACTTGGCTAGGCTGTTGTGATATGATAAGGAAGTTCACTTAATGCATCCTTGGTGTATTTTTGAATTGTCACCTTCAAGTAGCCTGGGCTGCCATAGATACACTGCTGGTGCTCGTAGGTGAAGGGCTGATCAGAAGTATTGAAATGAAAGGATGGTGAGAACTATAGCTTGCTTGACAAATTAGATTGATTCGATTTGAGGAGCTGTTTCTCCACCAGAATATATCTCGTGAGCATTTTAAAGCAGCTGTGCATACGACATTAGTAACCGGCTCATTGTAGGATGATAGCATCCTGGGCATCAAAACCTTCTCACCATGGGCTTCCAGATTATTTTTATCGCAAATTAATCCAGTGTTGCCTAAATTTGAGATTGCCTTTGGTGCCCAATAAACATATATGTTATACAGACGGTGCGTGCTTTCCAGTCTAAGCGTAAGAGGAGAACCGTTTAACGATGAGAAAAAGGTAGGCTTTTACCTACTTGATGGTAAATCTGCGAAGCTTATTGTCCAAACACCATCGGTTCTTAACCTGTGGCCAATGCTCTATTTTGGTTCCGCAACTGATAAACAATTTAAAAAAGCAAAATATGAAATTGAAAAAAGTTAAACATTTTCTAAAACGCTAGATTTATGGACGAGTGTATTTTTTATGTATTTGTGTTGAGGATCAAATCATAGAAGTTGCTTAGCTGGGGGACCTGGCTCCAATACAGATTCAGTGTGGGTCCACAGAAGTCAACAGTAGAAGAAGATACGCTATCCTGCAGGCAACATACTAGAAGAGTTCAAGAACTAAGAAATAAAAACACTACCTTGATTGCTTGTTTGGGATTAGTAGCATGCCATAGCTGGAGACCAGTTACCAACATATTAGCAAATCTGCATTCTAAAAATCATTGCTGGCAATTTAAACCAGGCACTGTCCTTTACTGAAAACTGAGGTAAGAGGGAGGAGACCAGGTATCGTTTATTAGGCAAGATTTTAATGGACATAGAGACTAGCATGTGGAATATGTGCTTTTTTTTTTTAAAGTTAATGAGCTAGAATATATATGCTACCTTATGGTTTATTTAGTTTACACTGAATAAAAAAGTGTTAACTGCGTTTTTAGAGTTCTTCAATTGCTAGGAGCAGGTGTGTCTAAAGAATTGTAAATATTTCTCATATAATTGTATTACCCCCTTTTTAATGTGATAAGAACAGATCTGAGTAGATCTGCAGTCATCCTATAGTACTTACGTGAGGTATCCTATTAAAGTTAGTTCTGGTGTAGTAAACTAAAATACATACCTTCGTCAGGATCTTTCGTGGCCAGGGCATAGCGGATTTTCCATTTTCAGCTCCAATGAAGCTGTCTTAGAAATGGTTATCATCTATTTCCTGTCACATGTAGTTGCCGTAATATGAAACTGAAAACATGGCCCAGGCCTATAAAGACCACATCAATGGTTGGATGAAGAAATAAATATTGAAGGGAAATAGGGTGGACCACGTGAAGTACAGAAACTACACTGGGTGAAAAGGATTTGCAGGTAAGAAGGACCACGTTTACATGGAAGAACGCTAGCACGTGCAGACAAACCAAATGGGACTAAAGAGCAAGTTACTTACCTTTGATAATGCTTCTTCACCAAAGATTCCTCACCTTGAACAGCGGTTCAAGCTATTGTAATAACTAGACTATGGAGTACTACCCTTGTGGGCCTTCCAAAAAGTAAATTCGCGGCACAGAAAGTGACCTTCAATGGCTCATAACTGGCTCAAAAAAAAATATCACATTACCCCGACCTTCAATAATTGCAATGGCTACCCTTTGAGGTGAGGATCCATCTCAAAATTGCTTGTGGGCCTTCCTAAAAGTAAACTCGCTGCACTAAAAGTGACCTTCAATGGCTTATAACTGGCTAAAAAAAAAATATATCACATTACCCCGACCTTCAATAGTTGAAATGGCTACCCTTTGAGGTGAGGATCCATCTCAAAATTGCTTCTATGACCCACAAAGCACTATACCACAACATCCTCTCTAACCTGTCCCAGTAATTGACCCTATCTGGTGGCAATAGACCATCAAGTACAAGCTCCCTCCTACTTAAGCGTTATAAATTCAACAAAAAGAAAACCTACAATCGATCTTTTCTGGAAATGCCTCTTTCATCTGGAACTCGCTCCCTCTGGACACTAGGTGCAACCCTTCCACTTCAATCTTCAGGAAAGAAGTAAAACTGTTTCTAGCCAATAGATTCCTCTCACACTGAGGTCACACCTCCCTTCTCTCAATCGCAACGCCCACCTGCCTGTCTGACGTTCTATTTTCCCATGCCACCATCCATATCATTGAGATCTTAGCTGTTTTCCCTCTCCTACCCTCTATACACTATCCCGACACCTATTGGACTCCGTCTATGCCAGTATATACGAATGATTATGGGTTCTGGTCTCTCTCACTTCTACTTGCCTATGAATCTATACCAACTTGTATATACTTTTTTATGTATATCACTTTTCATTTGTATAACAACTTCCTCTTGTTATAATTGTAAAGCAATCCGTCACCCGCAAGAGTCTTGTTCACGTTATATAACTCTCTACAAGTAAAATAAAAAATAAAATAAAAATTGCTCAGGTATCAGACTGGATCTGTAAACTTCAAAGCAGGGCTCCTGTGCATGAATGGAGCCACATATAAGAGCCATCCATGCGTGCGGACATCAGTCGCTTTCTTAGGCTGTCCGCACTTTCAGACGCAGAGCCCAATGGCAAATTGACATGTCCAGTGTGAAGATCTCTAGTTTAGGACCTTTTTAGATGGGGGAAACAACGGGGAGATTTATGGAGTATCCACCAGAAGGAGTGTTACCAAAGGTAAGCAATTTGGTTTTCTGATGGATATTTCCACACGCACATTCCTCACCTTGTGAATAGATACTATAGCAGCACCTTCACCAGGTGGTGGGTCTGTGAACTAGGTCATACCAAAAAGGCCTGCAGGACCAAGCGGGCAAAATGTTTATCTTGATTGACCTGTCGATACAGTAGTGCTTTGTGAATGTTTCTACTGATGCACTTGTAGCAGAACAGGCATGCCAATGCAGTGATAGAAGCTCTGGCTCTGGTGGAACAAGCCCATAGTCCTTCCAGAGGTTGCTTCATGGCCAGTGCATTGTAAATCTTGGTGCAGAACACAATCCAGCACACAGAGTACTTTGAAGTTTCTAGGTCCACCGCCAGACCAAGCTATGCAAAGGACAATGCAAACCACAAGATGATGGTCAGGCAAGATGTAAACGGCTCAATGTTTTTGATGGAGACTTAACCATGAAAGCAAAAGAATTCCAGGTTGAACTCCTCAATCTCTCCATGTGCAACTGGAGTGTATGGGGAATGGGGAGCAGAAACTGACCAAAACCACTCAGACTTTTCATCAACGCTATGAGGAAAGTGGTTTATTGTAATGTGTGGTTGTGCAACCTCGTCGTGTAATAAACTCACAAACCAGTCTTGTGTCCAGTCAGGTTACAGTGCAATACCTTAGCTCAACCCTGGGTACTTGAGACTTCGAGGAGTTAGGCTTTGTCAAAAGAACAAAAGAACAAGTGTAAAGTATTTAGAAGTACCAAAACAGCTAATTAAGAAGTAAAAACAAAGAAAATCTGACACCAATTTATTGAAATAGATCTTATTTACATGAATTTTTAGACACCAAAAATGAAGAAAATCCACTGGAAGGTTCCAGAGATATAACTTATTAAGCAAATAAAAAATTACTGCTTTTCAATCAAAACACAAACAAGCATTGGCAACTAGCACAGTTAACAGTTACTTTGAAAACTTTTAAAATCGTCTGTAAACATTGGGTTCAGCTACTCCGGCTCACTGTGGGTGACTAACTTCAGCAAGTTACAGGGACCAATATGTCATGGCAGGACAGTTAATTTGCAGTCAAACAGTATCCAGTAAGGTTCCACTCCAGGCTCTATGGTTGAAACATCATACACATCAATCGAGTGGTCGATTTTCGACACTATTTATAAAGGAGGACCCTGGCTACTTTAAATTAGCATTTGAGTTGACTGCCGTGTAGCAACTCTAACCTGAATGTTGAGAGGTTGCCATAATTAAATAAAAGTGTCTTGAGGAGCGCTTGCCCTAGGAAAGTCACTATCATGTGACATTTGATACTTGGAGTACCTTTAATTACAGTTACTGAACAGCTCTCTGACTTACAATATATGACGACCTGTTTCAGTCCTTCAAGGGGTCTTCAGTCCACATAGGAACAATACGTTCTGAAGATGGTCTTATAGATGATTTCACACCAAAGACCGAAATGTCTACAATCCAGCCCATTTTCACTTCAGGAATTTCTCATTGTAAAGCCATTGACAATTTCCCTGTTTTCTAATATGTGAAATGTTTTAAGACAAATGTGCTCATGAGAAAGGAGGTGTAGTAAATGAATGTCTATCTCAGTCACTTTTGTATATATGTGAATTGTAAAAGAAAAGCAACAACAGAGTGTTGAGGCAAAGAGTACCGCACCTAACACTAAACGTAGCTAAGTAGTTAGGTGATGGAGCTTGACAACCAGCAGTGCACCCCTCTACACTTCCTATTGGGAAAAAGATCCCAAAAAAACACATGAAAGAGAATGGTATCAGCACCCATCAAATCACAGACATTATTGCTTTATTCAATTCAGGGCAAATTATGCACGACGACTTAAAAAAAAAGGTGTCTGGTCCAGATTGTTCTTTGTGATAAGGCTTGTTGTTTTTATTGAAAAATAGTTGAAATCATTAGAATTCAATTTCCATAAGATCCATTACACCATTTAGCCAACGTGTTTCATCTTGAAGGAGACTTCTTCCGGGCTCTAATTAATAACAGTATGCCCTATCTCAAAATCCAATGGTAAGCAGATTAGTTAAAGCGTGCAAAGTCTACTTAGACGCGCCCACGCGCGCTGACGTCAGTTTTGTACACAACTTTCTGCGACAGGAACGCAGAGCCATGTAAGATACTGACTACTGGTGTATAGAAACTAGGGCCCGAAAGGATGACCTTAACCCCAGTAATCAGTTCACAGAATGGGGAGGATGAGTGGGGCAGTAAGGAATCTATCACTAATTAATGTCTCCTACAGATATATTGATACACAAGTAGTAACTTGTGGATCTGAAAGAGAAAGTTTAGTGATAGATTCCTTACCTTAGAATAGATACCCCAGCAATATCAACCCCAGTGGTGGGTCTGCAAATAAGATTACACAAAGTCACAAAGAACAGAACGGGCCAAGATGCCGTCCCTCCGGACCTGACTGTCAAGGCAATAATGCTTTGTAAAGGTGTGCAGTGAAGCCCACATAGCAGCCTGACAGATGATCTGCAGGGGACACCACGTTCCAATGCCATAGTGGCTGCTGTTGCCCTGGTAGAATGGGCGCGCAGCCACACCGGAGGTTCCTTTTTAGCCATAGAATAACATGCCTTGATGCACAAGACAACCCAGCGGGAGATAGTCCTCTTGTGAATAGCCCGGCCTTTCTTGGCACCTGCATATCCAACAAAAAGCTGGTCATCCACCCGGAATGCTTGTGTGCGATTCAGGTAAAAGGAGAGCGCATGTTTTGGGTCCAGACGGTGGAGCCTCTCTTCCTCTCTGGAAGGGTGCGGAGGCGGAAAGAAAGTGGGCAAAGTGATAGTCTGGCCGATGTGGACGGCAGTGACAGCCTTTGGCAAGAAGGAAGGACGAGTGAGAAGCACAACCTTGTCCGGGTGAAACGACAGAAAAGGAGGCTTACAAGAAAGAGCCTGAAGTTCACTCACTCTCCAGGCCGAGGTGATAGCCACCAGGAAGGCAGTTTTCAAAGTCAGAAGACTTAAGGGACAATTGTGAAGCAGCTCAAAGGGAGCGCACATGAGGTAGGTCAAAACAAGATTCAAGTCCCACTGAGGCATTATGAATGAAACAGGAGGGAACATATGCGTAATGCCTTTTAAGAATCTCTGTACAACAGGGGCCTCGAAAATAGAAGGCTGATCTGGAAGCCTCAGAAAGGCTGAAATGGCCAAAAGGTAGCCCTTGATAGTGCCCAGAGCAGAGCCCTGCCGGGCCAGAGAAAGAAGGAACAAAAGGACCTCAGAAAGAGGGACAAAAAGAGGATCCACAGTCTTGTCTGTGCACCATGCCACAAATTTGTGCCACCTGCAGGCGTAAACCGATTTAGGTGAGGGACTCCTGGCTGCCCGAATGACATCACAGACTTCGGGAGGCAAGTCCATTGGAATCAACTGTCACCGCTCAATCTCCATGCATGTAGGTGGAGGCTGGACAGGTTTGGTTGGAGAACCGTCCCCTGCTGCTGCGACAGAAGATCCTCCCGCAGAGGCAGTCGGATCAAGGGATCCAGGCTCATATTGAGTAGCTCTGGATACCAAACTCTTCGAGCCCAGTCTGGAGCCACAAGGATGACTTGGGCGCGGTCACGTCTGACCTTCTTCAGAACTCTGGGCAGAAGTGGTAAAGGCAGAAAGGCATACAACTGACCACAAATCCACTCGCGACAAAAAGCATCGCCGAGCGAGTGCAGCCTTGGAAATTCCAACGTGCAGAACTGATGACATTGCGCATTTTCTTCGGTGGCGAACAGATCTAACCAAGGCTCTCCCCACTGTTGAAAGAGACCTTGCGCCACATCCGAGGGAAAACACCATTCGTGATCCATCAGACACCAGCGGCTGAGTTTGTCCGCCCTGGCGTTCAAAGAACCTGCCAGGATGCAGGAGGCCATGAGTCCCAGCAGCCTCAAGGTCTTCTTGACCGAAACCCAGGACAAGGGCCGAAAAATCGGACTCATAGCCTGAATGTCCTGGACTCACTCTTCAGGAGGATAAACCCGAAACTGCGCCGTGTCCAGACTTCTCTGATGAAGAGGAGCTTCTGAGAGGGAATCAGGTGCGATTTCGGCACGTTGATGGAAAAGCCCCGCAAATGCAGGAGATCGGCAGTAGTCTGGAGGTAGAAGACAACTGTCTGAGGCAAGCCCGCTCAACAACCAGTTGTCGCGATAGGGGAAGACTGAAACCCCTGATCTGCGCAGATGAGCTGCGACCACCGCCATCACCTTCGTGAACACCTGAGGGGTTCTGGTAAGGCCAAAGGGGAGCACGGTGAACTACGCAGCACCATGGAGAAGGAACCGCTCTCCTCCATAGTAGCTGAAGGGGATGGTGAACCAGGCATCGGAGTGTAATCCAGCCCACCGGCCTCCGCCTCCTCATCGGGGACGGAATCGCACTGTGCTGCGAGAGGTTCTTCAAACCCTTCTCAATCCTCCCCTTCCTGCACAAGGGGACGAGGACGTGGTGAATAAAAGGCTAAAAGTCCCCCATTGGCGTTGGGATCGGCGCCGGACGTCTGAAAAGAAGACGACACCGGTGTCGGCCGGCGGCGGTGACGCTGATGCCAGTGGGGGCCATACGGGGTCCACCGGCAAGAACGGGGAGCCCCGGCCAGAGCCATGGAGGCCTCTGGACGTCGACGACATCGGGGCGGAACTGGCGACGTCGAGGAACACGGAACAGTGGGGCCCGCGGGCCCAAAGGTGATCCGACGGGGCTGAAGATACGTGACATTGCAGACACAAACTCTTGCAATTCGGCTGGAGTCGCCGATGGACCAGGGAAGGTTGGGTAAGCCAACAGTAACTACTCAGGCTCCGTCAGAGCTGCAGGGGCAGGGCCACCTGCCCCCTCAGCTGCGTCCCGCAAGAGGAAAACGAAGAGCTACAAAGCTTCTTCGACTTTTTGTGCTTCGCCTTACCTGACTCCGAGCGCGAAGACTTCGAATTATGGTGCTTCCTCCGCGACCGGGTCCACGACCTCCCACGAGACCGGGACATGGAACGACGTGGGTCCGACTCCTGGCCCTCCAGCCACTTTCTGGACCGCTGCCGCAAAGTTTTTGGGCCATAGCTCGGCAGTGGGAACACGACTCTGTATTATGGTCACGCCCCTGGCAGAAGAGACACTCACGGTGTGGGCCCATCAGTGACATCGTGCGCGAACATGCCTCGCGAAGCTTGAAACCGGGCATCCCTATGCACCAGGAGTAAGATTTACTTTACAGATTACACTTTAATCAAACAAACACTTTAGTCAACAAGTTGACGGGGTACCGGTCTCTCCGCATCTGCTCTTGCTGGCGCGGAAAAAGAAAGAACTGATGTCAGCGCACGTGGGAGCATCTAAGTAGCTCCAGTGACGCCATCTCAGCGAATATGACGCACGCGGAGCCGTACGACGACACCTATCGACATGCAGGGGTACTGCTGACGAAAGCTTTCCAGATCCAGTCTGACGCCTGGGGATATTCTAAGGTAGGGAATCTATCACTAACGTGTCTCTTTCAGATGTGAAGGATTATAGTTCCACACATTGTCCAAAACCTTATCTCTTTTCCTTACAACTTCCTTTCACAATGTCTGTCCAAGATGGTGTTGCAAATGCAGTGGAGGACAAGCATCAAGGTGCTCGTAACATTACAGAAAATTGCAGACATGCAATCACTATGAAATTAGTAGATTACAGTCTCCCAGTAACGGGTGGAAATTTTACTTTCGTGATTTAGGCACACAAGGCAATCAGGACAGAGGTATTCTATTTTTGGTTCGAATTCCCACCTGCAGATGCACTCACACATTTATTTTACACTTACATTGAAGATGAGACTCCTGAATACCTTCCATATGTGGACACAGAAGTCCCGTTAACTTACCATGAACATATTAATTGGTTTAAAAGAGCCCTACCACACACCATTGAAAATGTGAGACATGGTCCGCTCAGCAGTGAAGGAGTGACCTAGCCGGACCGGTCATACCGCTTCCAGAGATATATACATTGCCAGCAGATGATCTACTTACACTTTACAAAGATATAGTAAAACTATACAGAAACCTCACACAGTTCGTAATATGAACACTTACAATTCAACCTACAAAGGTTACTTAAGTTGGACAACCTCAAATGACTACGACAAGTACCAGCCCACAAACGCTCAACGCGATTATAAGAAGAATGCCCACTAAACGTAAGCAAATGCCATTCTGGATAGCACAGAAAATAGCACAGCTTGAAGCTGTATTTCCCACACAGACCCGCAAGAAAAGCACATAATACTAGCAATTTGCTCCCCCAAAAGAGGACTGTACAACTTGGGATACAGATTTAGCTGTTGTTTATACCAGAACTCATGGTACCCCCCCCCCCAAATAGCTGTCGTACCAGACGTATTGAAACAAATACAGAATGAGCACAGGGTAGAAACTGCCCTAGCCTTAGGGATGAAACTGATAGGCAATTTTGCCCAGGTATTAACAATTATGTTGGGTAACATAAAAGCGGGAGGCAGCATCAGTGGCTATACGCCAATGCCTGAAGGAAGTTACTCCTGCACAACAGGTGGGAGAACTAACTAAGATTATTGAAGAAACCTAAGCTTCGCTGAGTAGAGATACCTTGAGAGCTAGACCTGGAAAACCACAAATAACCAGCAATCCTGAAAAGGATAACTAAAAGCAAGCACAGGATTCTCCTAAAAAGAAATGGGATAACAAACAATAAAAAAATAATAAGCAGAATGAATCACGATCACGGGGTGGGTCTCTTTAACAGGAGCCCTCTGATAGAAAATACAATCTAAGGAACCGTGATAATATAAAAAAACCTGACAGGTATCAGGATACCAATACACCTTCCTCTCGTACATTTCAGGGTTCATCAAAACAATCGGAGAGGGAAGGACAATCAGAACACAGAGCAGAAGAGCGAGTCAAGCCAAAAGACCCACATCGCACTTCCGACTTTATTATCAAACAAGAAGATAAACCCAAAATAAAACCTCAATTTAAAAAGAAGAAGGTAGCAGGACTTAAAAAAAGAAATGCCCAGGCTACTGAGGACTATGCTACATAACCGGGAATGGGCTCTGACCATGCTAGACAGCGCAGCAGAAGTAGCTATAGCTCGCTGGTTACAGAAGCGTTGAATGAACATATCACAGTGAAGACAAGGGTGCGTGTTCCACATCGTTTATAAGAAATTACGCTCCAAATGAAAGGGGACCTACCTAGGGAAGTGAAAGGTCTCCTTTGTCGAGAACCCACCATACAATATCTTTTTGGCTGAAAAAAATGGGCCGCCTGAGTTAGTTATGTAGTGCCCGAAGAGGGAAGATGTAATTTTACCGGCTTTCTCCAACCTAGTTCCAGAGTCAGTAACTCATTCATACTTATGTAGTGTAGTTCCTATATTCCCAATAGGCTCTGCGCATTGGAATAATATATAATATAGATTTGACGTAGGATTTAGGTCGACTAGGTCTCTATCGAATATATTAGACTTAATTGTGAGTGCCAGCTAGCTCAGAGGTCACTAGAAACTTTCTTGAATGCACAGAAGGGATTAGTTTCTGACAACCGCATGAACATGACAACTGTGTTTCCCCAAGATAAAACGTATCGTCAAAGTCGTGGAAACAATAGATAGATATTTTACTCAGTCAATCGTGCGTGCTTCGTTTAAATCAGAATTGCAGATAAATAAAGAGACGGGCGTTTTTCAATAAAAGGGTTTATTGAACAGTCTTCTTTCTCATGCAGAAGAAATTAGCTGCTACAATCGTAATACTGGTTGCAAAGTATAATGCGTACAGTAAGAAGAGTATTCTAAAATAATACTGTAAAAGCATGGTATGGTTTCTAAGCCATAAAATACATACATAAATAACAAAGACTAAAAGTACTCAACTGGTGCTTCTAAAATACGCCTACCCCAATGTACCTAACCTAAGTCTTGTACGAGGGAAGAAGTAATTGTGGTGTAGCATAGGTTTAGTTTCTTTGCCAAGAATCTAACCAAGATTTCTCTTAGGTTCTAATCAACTCCGTACCTTGGTTTTAGAATGAAGGAGGTCTGGTATCTCTGTCTCCGGACTCGATTTCCCAACACCCCGCAAGGGGAGCTTGGAAACACTGGAGCTGGATTCTCAGTGAGAGAAGGGCAGCCTCTCTGTCAGTGCATCAGCTGGAGGGTCTATTGTGTTTTTATCCAGGAGCCTAAATCGATATTCCTATTTTATGCCCTAGTCCGGTTATAATCAATAATATACATACAACGGCATAATAATCATATCCATATTCAGTCGTAGCACGTGCTGTCACATTAAGCAAGGCTACTTCCCCCGGCCCCCTAGAAAGCACAACGAGTTCTCTAAACAATCCAAACCTCCAGCAACCTTGGAAATCCCCCTTGCTTTGTTTTGATTTCATCCTAGAACTCCTGTAAAGCACTGTAAGAACGGCCAGTTCTTAGTGACATCTTTATTGACGTCTTATGTCCAGCCTTACGTCAAACCCGGCACCTTACAGGTATAAATATACCAACGTTGCCTTAAGCAAACACACGGTGGTGGTATTGGGAGCAGCTATCTACTTGCCCGAGAGCCCAGCTGATGCGAGAGCCCACGGACGCTGCCCCTCCCTTTTGACGCACTGAGAGAGACGCTGTCTTTTCTCCTGCCGAGAAATCCAGCTCCGGTGTTTCCAGATACCTTCGCGGGGTACTGGGATATCGAGTCCTGAGAGAGAGATACCAGACCTCCTGCTTTCTAATACCCAGGTACGGAGCTGACTAAACCCTTAAAGAGAATTCTTGAGTTAGATTCTTGGCAAAACGAACTTAACTAAAATCTGCTAATTACTTACTCCTTCCCACGTATTAGGCTTAGGTCAGGTACACAGGGGTAGGCGTATTTAGAAGCACCAGTTGAGTACGTTAGTCAATGTATATATGTATATATATTCTATCTAATTTAAAGTATCTTATGGCTAAGAAACCATATCAATGCTTTTACAGTATTATTTTATAATCCTCCTTTTACTGTACGCACTTTACTTTACTATGAGTATTGCAATTGTGGCAATTCGTTTCTCTTGTATGAGGAAGAAGACTGCTCAATAAATTACACCTTTTATTGAAAACGCCCGTCTCTCTTTTCTCTGCATTCTGGTGAAACTAAGTACGCACATATGACTGAGTGAAATAGCTGTCTATTGTTTTCACACGACTCTAGAGATACACTCTTTTTCTGAGGGAGCAAAGTTGTCATGTTATATGGTTGTCAGAAGCGAATCCCTTCTTGTCTATCCAGGGAGGTTAAACTCCTCCTCGTTTATTCGAGAAAGTTTCTAGTGACCTCTGAGCTAGCTGGCAAAAACTTAAGTCTAATATAGTCAGTAGGGACCTAGTCGACCTCAGTCCTACGTCTACACTGCTGAATATATTATTCCAATGCGCAGAGCCTATTGGGAATATAGGAACTACACTACATGGCGCCCAACGTTTGGTAAGGCGATAAATCTAACGCAAGACGTTAGAGTAACTCAGTCGTGCTTTTTCACACAGACAGTTTTTCCCGTAGATACTCCAAAAGACGTCTGGAGTGGGTAAAAGGTTAAAATCCGCCGGAACTTAGTAGAAAGATATTCCTATGTATAGTTTTTGGTATAGTCAACATTGAAGGATACAGTGTTCCAAAATATTGTGCACCTAATCTTTGTTTCCTTGAAACTTGATCTGCAACAAAAACCTTTCTGTTAGTAAAAATGTCAGAAAATGAAGAAGAAAGAGAGGCAGCTAGAATAGCAGCTCGACTCCTAGAGGATGACACAAGTCTCTACATGATTAAGCCCGAGTGTTATACTCATCCCGGTCAACATAAGGAAAACTATAACTCTTAAACTTATAGAAAACGGACTAACACCGAGAGGTGGAATAGTCGTATTCGTAATTGGGGCCCATGAATATCGGCAGACAGAGGTATTCTACACATGGATAAATTTTCCAGCAGCAAACGCTGTCACACACGAATTCCACTATTACAAAATAGAGGAACCTCCGGATGAATACACTCCTTTCGAGGAGGTGGAAATCCCATTAAAATACCAAGAGCACCTGCTCTGGTTTAAAGGCGCCCTAAAACATAATAATCACATCACCAGGCTCGGTCCACTAGGTAGACCAGGAGCAACGTGGCCGGTTCTAGCCAGCTACACACCACATCCTGACATCGAAAAAATGTCAGTACCGGAACTTTTAGTCCAGCTAAAAGTACTAATTAAAATACATAGACAATTAGTCCAATATGTAATGCGGACTTCAACAGTCCAACCAGCTATTAAACATTCCAAAGCTGACCCCTCATCAGGGGAACACAAACAAAATTACACCACAGAACATACAATCATGTCTGGGTAAAGTACCCACAAAACGGGAACAAATTCCATTCTGGTTAGCACAAAAAATCACTCAAATAGAGGCAGTATTCCCGGATACTGCCCCTACTGAGAAACACAGAATTCTGACTATCTGTCTTCCTATGGGGATCACACCACATGTGGAAGACTGTGACACTTGGGGCACAGTCTTTGCTTCCATATACACAAAAACACATGGTGTTCCGTCGATCGCGATAATACCAGATGTGCTAAGACAGATTCAAAATAAATACGGTGCAGAACCTGCTTTAACTCTGGGTATGAAATTACTGAAAGACTTCAGGCAGGTCTCGGCTATATTACTAGCCAACATAAAAGGAGAAGCAGCATCTGTGGCGATCCGCCAGAAATTGAAAGAAACAGATATAGCAGACCAACCAATTGAACTTGCCAGAATCATAGAAAAATCCTATGAAGAACTAGGAAGAGATAGTTTGGGTGGGAAACCAGTAAAACCCCAACTAACTGAAAATCCAGAAAAAATATTTATTAAAAATAATTTAAACACTCCAAAAAAGAGCTGGGATGGAAATAAACAATCCACTCCCAAAGAAAAAATATTCCAGTCCAGAGGTAGGTCTCCTCGGCGGAGAGAAAGATCTCCGGACCAAGGACACAAGTCTCCCGAGAGGGAGCCCTCTGAGAAAAGATACAACCTTAGAAATAGGGATAATCTAAAAAAACCTGATAGATATCAAGACATTGATACACGTCCCTCTCGATCTTTTCAGACTTCCTCGCAGAAATCGGAAAGAAGAGGATGGTCAGAACAAAGGGAAGAGCACGTCAAGTCCAAAGACAAGGAACCTGCTCATCAAAGTAAAAAATTACAATTTCCAAGAAAGAAGGTAGCCAGCATTAAAATAGTTAAACATGCCGAGGATACTGAGGACACAAATGAAAAACGGAGAGTGGGCCCAGACAATGCTAGACAGCGCAGCAGAAGTGACCATAGCTCGCAGGATCCTGATGAATCTTCTGGAGACAGTGGACACGAATGAATACATTCAGGTGGAAACTGCAGATACCAGAGTTAGCAAACCTCATAAAATATACGAGATAACATTACGTATAGAGGGAGATAAGACTAGGAAAGTAAGGGGTCTATTTTGGGATAACCTTTCTAAAGGCTATGACATCATCAAAAATCATGTAGGATGGGATGATGACTCTCCTCCTCACAAAATCCAGTTAAAATGTCAACCAACTGCACAAATGCAGTACCCAATTAAGCAAGAAGCTAAAAAGAAAGTCAGGGAGATCTTAGATCAACTTGAATACCAGGGGGTGATCGAAACATGCACCTCACAAATGAACAATCCTTTGTTTCCTGTCTCCAAGCCAGACGATTCATATCGTCTAGTTTTGGACTACAGACACCCTAACTCATGTTGCAAGACATTTGAAGTACAAAATTCACACAGTGCAGCACTAATGAATAACATCGTGCCCAAAAAATACAAAACGACATTAGACATCTCTAATGGATTAGTTTGTCAAAACACAGCACCTGAAAGCAGGTACTTGACCGCTTTCTCAATAATGGGGTCACAGAAAAAATTTCTGTCGACTCCCACAGGGATTCAAGAACAGCCCAGGATTATTCTCAGCAAGAGTAACAGAGTTACTACAAATATATGATGATGAGGCATTATCTTATGTCGATGACATCTATCTCACAGATGATGACTTGGAGACTCACTTGAAAAGAGTGAACACCATAATACTTGGGTTCGCAGCAGAGGGTTACAAATTCAACTTTAAAAAGTCACAAATTGCCCATCTAACTGTCCTGTTTTTAGGATATGAATTATCAAGTGAAGGCAAAAGCCTAGCAGACAATTTCTTAGAGAAGTGTGCCGTACTCCAAGCACCAAAAACGCTGAAGAACTTACAATCAATAATAAGTTTCCTGAATTTCGGAAGAACTTACATTCTAAATTACGCAGAGCGGGTTAAACCTCTCTATGAACTAATAAAACCTGATTTCAAACCAATCAATTGGACTCAAAAACACACAGAAATTTTGAGATCATTGCAAGCAGACATGTTAGCTAAAACAAAATTGCAAACTCGCGATAACACACGCAACCTTGTAATCTGAGTCATCCCAGGAAGATGCGGATTCACGTACCTGACCTCTAATGAGGGAGAAAAGGTACCAATAGCTTACAAATCACACTTGTACACACAAGCTGAAAAAACATTCAGTATTACAGAAAACATTGTAAACGCGGTTCAGACTGCTGTAGCAAGAGAAAGAGCCCCAGCACAAGGCAAAAGGATAACTGTTTTAACAGCAGAATCACCCTTTGAGGCATTAACAAGCCCACGAAATTTGACTACTGTGGCATTAGATCCAAAATGGATACAATGGGAAAATTCTCTTACTACAGAAAAAGTAAAATACTATTTTGACCCGAACATGAAAAAACTAGAAAATCTAGAATATGAAGAAGACTATCCTCTGCCAATCTACATTCTGCCTCTCGAACAATGGAAATGTGTAATCTACATGGACAGATTTGCACAACATTACGATGTAGAGAAAAAATCCTACAACGAAGCGTGCGCGATTGTTAAAGGTTGCTGGCGCTTGGGTAAATTCAGACCGTTAATTACCAAAACTGAATCACTCAGAAACTGTTCAACTCAGCGAGCTGAAATAAGATCTTTAAAGATGGCGCTTGAAAATGGCGATGGCGAATTCCCCACACTAATAGTGTGCGATTCGCATTACTGCGTCAAATCTTACAATAATGATTTGCAGAACTGGGTTCAAAACGGTTACAAAGATGACACAGGTGCCACAATAAAGCATTAAAAGCTTTGGGAACAGGTAGTTCTTTTGCAGAAAGAACTACAAAAGACTCACGTGATACGTACACTGAGTCATCAACGTGATGGCGTTCACGTTGCGGGGAATTCATTGGCTGATGAAGCCGCGAAGGCAGCTGTGCAAACGGCTTCCGTAGCTTCTATCACCCGGTCAAAAACAAAAATAGACCGCGATATAATGCAAGCTGTCAGTGCTACGGTAAAAGATGATATAAAAACACTCCCGAAAGGCTTTTCAGTAAAGTACTCATACATAACTGATGCGAATAATGTTCCATTTGCTCGAATCCCTGGAGTGGGGGTGATAGAGATCGCAGGTCACCCGGTCAATAATTTCACCATACACGTACCAGGCCCATATACTAAGTTCAATTTATCTCATACATTAATCGGGTGACCATACACTCTACTACCAGTAACCCTGAGTCCTTTCCTATTTATTACTCATGTACCCGACTTACCAATCCACCTTTACGGGTACCTATGACCACAATGGATCAGGGAGCTAGCTGTGAAAGAAAGGCAGACAACCAAAAATACCAACATATACTCTTATACTTTCATTAAATGACCACAAACTACTGGAAAGTTTTAAAAGTTTATCTAGAATTCAGATTCGGAGAGCATACAATTTACTACCAAAAGGCAGTCAACAATCAAAATAACAAACAGTACATAACCATAAAGGAAGAAAATTAAGGCAACCATTTATGAATCTATAGGAAGGTAAGAACAGGGAATATGCTAAGCAGTAAAATCAGGAATGGAGTTTTCAAAAAGGAATGATTATAACTGAGGAAAATTTTCTTTAGACACAACTCTAGAATTTCACTACTGGGAAAATACTATAACGTTTAGGAGATCCTATATATCTATAGGAAGGGAAAGAAGAGGGAACACCCTATATTTCTAGAAACCTTACTTCGATCAATTCGAGAAGAGAAAATTATAAACCACATCTATATTTCATAAACGGTATGAAGAATTGTACTAAAAGGAAGGGTAACATAGGAACATGCTAGAAAACAGCAATAACGTATTAGCTTTCATTCAGTAGCTTTGCGAAAGCATGGAAAGTCAATTATGTGCAAGAGTATGTCTTTATTAAAGCAAAAGACAGAAAATAGAAGGTGCAGTATAGAGTTTCGGCACTATATATTTACCTAGAAAGGTGTGAAGACCAACCCTGGCCACGGATCAGTCAAGGACAGGAAAAACCCCAAGGAAGGACAGTCATCAATGGGACAGCAGGTGCAGAATGGACACCCCAGGACAGGACAGGAAAACCAGATTAGGCTCAGGACAGGGCCACCAAGGCACGACCAGCACCCGCAGATCGGAAGCCACGCCTGCGCTCCACCCTCTCTGCAGCTATCAGTCAAAACCCCGATTGGGTTAGCGAACTCCCCAGCAAAGTGCTCTGCCAGCACTTAAGGATTAGTAAAACCTCTTGAGTCTATGGTATATTTCGGACAGCGTGCTCCGCAGCCCTCTGTATCAGTCACCTATTGAGTGCGTTGGGTCAGTGACAGGTCAGCTATTCAGACAAATTCTCTAGCTCAGACTAGGCTAGTTATACTGTTTTCGGGTCAGTGTACCACCCCCCAAATGTTGCAAGTGTCAGAATCCCCAATTTTGATTGGTCCCCAGGTAGGATAGGTCAACACACCAATCATCTTCGAATTCTACAAGCCTAAATTTGCATGCTCTGGGACCGCCTAGTGATTTTGGGGTTCTCATGAGACAATCTTCGGAATACAATGGAAAAATAACAAATGTTACAATTTCGGTACAGTCAACTCCATCCTGCTGGGTCGCAGGTTGTGTTCTCAGGAGCATCTTGACTGTGGCTGCCAGCTGGCTGAGTTCCACTGCTCAAGGTTGCCTTCTCTCTGCCATGGCGACATGCGCAGTAGGGACTTTCAAGATGGTTTGCGTCTCCCTCAGACCCCCAATATCGCAGTACATGAAAAGTAAGCGAAAACAAATTAAAACATAGAATATAAATGAATTCACTGTATACCATGAACATCTACTCTATACCCCTTACTGTATAATATACTATTGCGTGAATGATTAGTGCAAACAGACAACATAAAACCATCCGCGCAAGCTTCACCATGTGAGTACACAGACAGCCATTTTAGAAGCAAGTGCGCAAGCGCAAAGACTCCCACCAAAACTGCAAGTGCGTCACGTCACGTGAGTGTGACTAACGCATGCGCAGAAGAAAACCCACCAAGCAGCAGCCATTTTTAGGAACAAGGGTTATTGAGTTAGTAAACACATAGGCAAGCGTCACTAGGACACCCCAAATATCAAAATAAAGGGAAATTAGTAAGACGGACAGGTTGGATTACATGATTAAAGTTATTTGAGGTTCTTGAATTCAAGCAAGTCGCGTAATATGCGAAATCTTGCTCCATCAATCTCCTCTTTGATGATTTTTACTATCATCACAAACCTAATGGAATCAGATGCCAACTTTTCAAACTTTGTGCATTTTAATCTCTTCTAACATTCGATTCAATTTCTCTTTCACATCTTTTTTAGGGTGAGAATTTTTCACCCTTTTGTAAATCTGATTATTCAGTTCCTCCAATTCAAGTTCATCCACATTCCGTTTCACACCTCTCCTATTTACAGTGTACTTCTTTGTGTGCTTGCGACATTTGCAACAGACAAATATGAGGAATATGACGGAACCTATCACTCCAATTGGCATCAGTACCTTAAACAATAAACCTTTACCTAAATTAGCAAACCAATGACCTACAGAAGAGAGACCATCAGTGAGTCTCTTCCAGGCACTGTCAACCTCCAGTGGTTTGAGTTCCTTTTCCAAATTTGTAATGTTCTTTACATACTTTTTAATTTGTACACTTTTGTCCAGCATGTAAGTGCAACAATGTTGTGCTTTCAACATCCGGCAGACTCCGCCCTCTTCTGCTAATAAGGTGTCAAGCGCAAGTCTGTTCTGTAAAACTATAGATCTGATCGCAACCATTTCGGTATTGACCATCAGAAATCCCCTAGCAGTGTCAGTAGCTAACCGATCCACTACTGTAGACAATTTGCAAATTCTGTGTGTGTTCAGAACCACTCCCACTCCAGGTATCAGTGCACTAAAAATACTACCCATTATTTCACCTACGCTTTCTCTTTTACTACGCACTAAGCCATTAGTGTTTTCACTGCTTCCAGCAATTCCATTCACATGGTATATTTTCGGGAAGACAATGCCAAAATAGCAGCTTCCATACCAGTGATCCGGCAATTTGAAATAAGCCTTGTTTCCACATATATATTAAATTCCGGGAAACACAGGTTCTGACCCATTTTTGAAACCCCAACCTCCAATTACCTTGTGATTGTGCTCACATTGACTGGAACCAATGAAAATGTTATTATAATAACTAGTCTTTTCGCGGTGAAGACACAGTTTCCCTTTTCTCTCGAAATCCAGCAACAAAGCAGGACCACTCCCACAATTTGAGGTGCTTTCCATGTTTTCAGCCCATTTAGGAGTTTTCTGTCTTTTGTCATTTGCCTTTCTTTGGAAACTCTTCCTTCTTTTCTCTGCCATGTTTAGAAACATTTTTTCTTGTTCATGTAATGAACAGGTCAAGTTATCCCTGTGTGCTTCATTTAAGTCTATGGTACCTATAGTCAGAAAGTATTCTCCCATATAACGGGTTACGTCACTTTTAGTATGTACAGGATTCAGATTTCCACGTATAGGAAGTTCAGAAAATATTACGTCAGAGTTTGAGTAGTAGTACTGTAACGGTCCTCTTTTGTAAAATAAGCTAGCTAAAATACTACAGGAAATTCCATAAGTCAAGGGCAGGTGATGATAAGTCACGCCTTCAGCTACAGAAGTAGGTAGCTTCATGCAGACATAACAGTCTTCTATCTCCATAGTTTCTACGTAATGTACTAAAAGGTTAGCGAATAAATTTAGATGAGTCTGGTTCTTGATTCCGTGATAGTGTAGTCCTTCCTCATCTGATGCTTCTAAGTCTGGTCTTGTTTGTCTGAGGCTAAGTGTTTTCTCACGTCTTTCTACACTTCGTGTTGTCAGTTCTTCAGTGTCTTTTGTCACAGTCTGTGTAGGGTCAATATTAGTATTTTTGCTCACCATATAAGGAATAAAAACTGTTAGTCCTATCCATAATATTAACATTATTGCTACACTACATATACATACTTTGAAGCATGTCTTACAACAATTACGTCTAGGCCTTCCATTCACATTTGAATCAGACATTTCTGCTCAGAAGAAGTTTCTCAACCCCTCTTTGTAACTTTGCACAGGTAGCTTACACTGAGCAATTTCAGGTTGGTTCGTCTTCTTCGGCAGACTGATCAACTGTCTGTTCTTCGTCACTTTCGTCAGTTATATCAAGATCCTCAAATTCCTCCAATATCAAATAAGTCCATTCAGGATCCTGATATTTTTCGTTTAGTCTTTTTATTCGGTCACTTCTTCTTTTGGAGCTTTCTCCAGACTGTTCTGCTATACGAGAACTTCTTCTTCTTTCCTCAAGTTTTTCTTCTACGGTTTTCAGTCTCAGTCTCAGTCTCTTAATATACCTTGGTTCGATATGTTTCTTTTTCTTGAGTCTTTTAGCTGGCACTGTAGTTTGGCTTTCTTCTAGTGCTCTCTTATTTTCGTTTGTTTATGGCACTTCTTCTTCTGCTTCTTTCCTTCCTGGCTGACTTGTCCCAGGTCTTTCTTCAGTTTCTTCTGCCTGGTCACTAAGCTGGCCTTGTTCAGGTGTATACTGGATTTGGCTTGTGGGTGTTTCTATTTCTGTGTCCTGAACACGTTCTTCTAATTCTATCTGGTCCTGTTCAAGCACTTCGAACCTTTGATTTTCTTCCGCTTGAACTTTCGCCCTAATTTCTGTCTGTCCCTTTTCAATCTCAGGGGTTTGTGGAGGTGTGTCAATCACTTGCTCTGTCCCTATCTGCTCTTCTTCTCCTTCAGATTTGACATGGATTTCGATAATCTGATTGTCTTCTCCTATTCCTGTCTCGTCCTCACTATTCCACTCTCTGTCTGCATAGGTTTGACTTCTTGTTCTGATTGGGTCATCAGTCAGGTCGATTATGGGTATCCACTCATCTTGACTGGTGCTCGGTTGTTATTCATCAGCTACTTCGGAACCTACGTCTGGAGACTCCTCAGCTGGGCAACCTTCAGCGTCAGTCTTCTTTTCGTCTCTTATTACCTTCTTGGTATGGCTGGCATGGATCCACTTCGGGATGCCAGCACACTTCACCGCTGTCGTGGTCACCAGTATCACTTGGCGTTGTTGTCCCCACTTCGGTGCAAGGCAATCTGAACGAGTATGCTTCTTGATTACAACCCAGTCGCCTGGAACCAATTTATGGACTGGAGTTGTTGGATTGGCGACGGCGTCCTCCCCAATCTGGCGAGAGATAGAACGCACTTGGTCACCTAGTTGCTTGCAGTATTCAAGTACCAAATCATCAGAAATGCTTAACAGTTTGTATCCTGGTACCCATGCCTGTCTCATCACTCTTCCCATCTGGATTTCATGGGGGCTCAGGCCTGTTTTCCGGTCTGGAATACTTCGGATTCCCATCAGAACAAGAGGCAAAGCGTCTATCCAGTTCATACCAGTGGATCCACACATCTTTCCTAATCTTGATTTGATGGTGCCATTTATTTGTTCCACTACTCCAGAAGCCTCTGGACGATATGCACAGTGCAGCTTTTGTGTAATCTTGAATGCTTTACAGAGCTGATCGATTACCTCATTCTGGAAATGCCCCCCTCTATCTGATTCAATTGTGACTGGAACCCCGTACCTAGGTATCAGCTCTTGTAGTAATAACTTGGCTACAGTCAATGCGTCATTCTTTTTGGCTGGGTAGGCTTCCACCCATTTTGAAAACAGGCAGACAATAACAAGGACGTATCTCATCCCTTTACAAAGGGGCAGCGTGATGAAGTCTACCTGTACCCTTACAAAGGGACCTCCCAATTTTCCAATTTTTCCCAATTCGACTATTGTTCTTTTCCCAGCGTTATGCTGCTGACACGTCAAACACCTCTGGCAGAGTGACTCTGCTACCTTCCTAAACTTCGGGTTGTACCATGTTTGTTGGAAAACACGAACCATGGCATCCCTACCAACATGTGTATTTCCATGTATCAGTCTGGCCATCGAAGCAAGCAGGCATCTAGGCAACGCAGGCATACCATCAGGGCCCACAATGATACCATCCTCACTTCTCTGTCGACAACCAAGCTTTCTCCATTTTTCCTTTTCTTTTGCTGGCGCAGCATGTTGCCAGTCTCTCAATTCTTCCCATGTAGGCACATCCTCAAACACCATAAGTTGGCAGCTGTTTCCATATCCCCTCAATTTGATGTTTACAGACATTCGATGTCTGGCACAATGTTGGGCCACTTCATCAGCATATCTATTTCCCACTGTCACATGATCAGTGCCAGATTTGTGAGCAGCCCACTTGACCACTGCCAATTCTTTTGGTAACTGGATTGCATCCAGTAGTTCTTGTACAACTTTCCCATTTCTGATAGGAGTACCTGAAGAAATCAGGAACTCTCTCTGTAGCCACAATTGGCCGAAGTCATGCACAACCCCAAAACAGTATTGACTGTCAGTATATACTGTTATTCTTTTGTTCTTCCCACTTTTACAGGCCCTTGTCAATGCAACCAATTCGGCTACTTGTGCAGACTTCACTCCAAATAAACAGGATGCTTCTACAGTGCCTTTTACCGTGACTACAGCATAAGCAGCACTCAGGCCTACAAGTTCGTGTCTCAGACATGAGCCATCCACAAACAACTCGCTATCTTCTACTGGCAGGGGTACTTCCTTGATGTCTGGGCATGGTTTAGTACTGAACTCTGTTAGGTCAATGCAATCATGCTCGACCTCTCCCTTTGCTTCTGCAATCAGCGACTCAGGCAACAAGGTTGCTGGATTCAATATGTTACACCGAGTAATGACTACATTTGCAGCACCTACAAGAATCCTCTCATACTTTGTCAGCCGACTAGGTGTGAGATACTTGGTCTTTGTTCTGGTCAGTAGGATTACAACTGCATGTGGAACATACACAGTTACAGGATGTCCCATAACAATGGACTCGCTTTGCTCAAGACTTGTGCAAGTTGCAGCTACAGCTTTCAGACATCCAGGTAATCCAGCAGCCACTGGATCCAAAGTGGCAGAAAAGTATGCCACTGGACGTCTAGTCAATCCATGGGCTTGGGTTAGGACTGACAACGCACAATTGTCTCGTGTATCACAAAACAATGAAAATTCCTTAGAATAGTCAGGCATGCCTAGAGCAGGGGCTGTACACAGACATTCTCGTAATTTCGTGAATGCTGTCAGGCTCTCCTCATCCCACTCCACTGGTTCCTTTGCTCCTTTCTTTGTCATTTTGATCAGAGGTTTGGCTAGGACTGCAAATCCCACAATCCACTGCCTACAGTAACCTACAACTCCAAGAAACATTCTGACTTCTTTCTGAGTACGGGGTAACTGCATGTTTCTAATTATTCTGACTCTTTCTGATGTAACCTTCTTGATGCCTTTTTCTATCTGGTGCCCCAGATATTTTACTGACTTTGTACAGAACTGCAGTTTGTCAGGTGATACTTTATGTCCTCATTCACCTAGATGGTTCAGTAGGGCAATGGTGTCAACAACACAGTCTTTCTGACTCTTAGACACCACCAAGAGGTCGTCTATATATTGCACCAAAACTGAGTTTCCAGGTAAGGTTAAAGATTCAAGGCATTTTTTCAAAATCTGATTAAAGATTGAGGGGCTTTCTGTATACCCTTGAGGGACGCGATTCCAAACGAACACGTGACTGTCGAATGCAAATGAGAAAAGAAATTTGCTGTCTGGATGCAATGGGATCGAAAAAATGCATGACATAGGTCAATCATAGTGAACCATTCAGCATCCCAGGGAATCTGATAAAGGATCACTGCTGGGTTCGGAACAATAGGGCAGCAGGGAACAACGATTTTGTTTACCTTTCTCAGGTCCTGCACTACTCTGTACTTGCCACTAGGTTTCTTGATTCCAATTATGGGTGAGTTACATGGGCTACTCATCACTTCTTGTATGATGTTTGCTTCCAATAATCTTTTTATTTCAATGGCAACTCCTGCTCTAACTTCTGCACTCATTTTGTAAGGCTTGGTATTGGGGTAAACTGCATTTTCTTTCATGGCTATTTTGATGGGGTCTACATTTGCCATTAGACCTACATCCTTTCCAGTAAAGTCCCATACTTCTGGTTTCACTGTCTTTTGGAGTTCTTCGGGTAAGTCTTGTATAGTCAACTGTTTAATTTCTGAGTCAGGTCTGATTAACATTAACTTATATATTCCATCTTCGCCTGGGGTTTGAATTTCGACGCCTTTTGGTGTGCAAAAGATGGTGCAGTTCATTTTACACAACAAATCACGTCCCAATAAGTTTACAGGACTGGTGTCACAAACTACAAATCTATGCATTTCTTTGAAGTTCCCTATGGTAATCTCCATGGGCTCAGTGACTGGGGTACTAATCAATTGATTAGATACACCCACTACTTGGATTGCTTCTCCCGAGAGGGGTAGGTTTGGAACGTCTGCTGTTCTCACAGTAGAACGGGTAGCACCAGTGTCCAACAGAAAGGTGAAATCATTGCCTTCAACCTTTCCTTCAATGTATGGCCCAGACTGGTCTACCGGCAAGGAGGCGCCAAGCACGCACTCCTCGTCCTCCCCTCTCAGGCTCCGTCAGTAAGGCTCATCACAGAGAAAAGTGTCATTCAACAGAAATTGCGAAGTTGCTGCATTTCTATCCTCGTTCCCTCCCCAAATCTCCATGTCATCACCCTGTGGTGTTCTTCCTTTATAATTCGGTTTAGGTGCACGGGGCAACTGACTCGCCTTTACCTGTTGCTGGGTCTTTCTTGGTCTTTCATTCTGCGTCTGTGGATTTAAATCAGTGTTTTGGAGGTTACCATTCTGTAAGTATGGACACTCGTCTCTCCAGTGCCTGATTTCTCCGCACTGGTGACAGGGAAATTTCTTTTTAGCTTCCTCCCGACTCATTTTCATCTTGGGCTTTCCCCCACCCCCAGAACCTTGATTTTTGGAATTCTTATTCATTTTACCCAATTGCTTTTCCTGCTGTTCCGCTAATTTTACTTGTGCCCACATAACTTTTTCCTTCAGAGCCTTTCGCTTATCTGCCATCTCGTCCTCGCAATACTTTGCGTATCGCAAGACTTCATCTATTTTCTTAGACTGCCAACAGATTTTATTGTCTTTGATCCACTGACAAATTTCAGGTCTTAAACCGTTTAAAAACCTGTAAATGAAGTGGGTCATATCCTTCATCTCGATGTTATCTATACCACTGTATGTTTTAAACACCTGTAACAGTCTTTCATAGAAGGAGTGCACAGTCTCATCCCTTTCCTGCGTGGTTCTATCTATCTTGGTCCAATCAGTTTCCTTTGCAGGCACCTTTTTCTTTAGGTGTAACATGACCTGGTCGTATTTTCTCATCACCTCATCAGAGGGCGCCCCTTTAACAAGGTCCCTCGTGTATTCTTTATTAGGCCAATCAACGGCAATTTTACATTCGGTCCATAAATCCACAGGCACCACTATGTCGAAAAACCCATCCAGGTCTTTCCATAGGCATTTTTGCACCTTTACAAACCTTTCCACTTGCCTGTACCATTCCACAGGCTTCTCTCGCAATTTTGGAAAGTCATTTGTAAAGGACACAATATCCTGTCGGGACCATGGAACGTGCACATATTTTCCACCTGGCACTTCTCGCATGGGGTATAACTGTTCTGGCTTGTCTGCTTCCCTTAAAGCAAACTCAGAAGACGTCTGTTTAGATCTAGCCTCATCCTTTTTCTTTGCCCACCTGGCTTTCCACTTTTCTACGTCTCCCCATTTTTGCAACACAGTCAATAATTCTTTGACCTGCGCCTTCTTCCCTGACACATTCATATTTTCCAGATCTTTGTCTGAAAAATCAACTCTATAGGGTTTTTGTAATGGCTTTGATTTGGAAATATCTATTCCCATACTAGCTGCAGTGTCTGTTAATTTCTCATGGAGCACTCTGGTATTCCGGGTAAGACTCTTGCCGATAAACAGCAGCTCTTCTTCAGAATAGGTATTTAATCTGTCTAAACCTACATTTCCTGCCATCAGTTCTTCCATTTCTATTCTCAGTTTGTAGATGTCTAAAGGTTTCGACTGAGGAGTCTGTCTTTCTAATTATCGACTCCATCGTTCAATCTCTTCAGGAGTCACTAACGTGACACTCTTAGTACCCGAAGTCGATTCCATTTGAATCTCTCTTGTATTGAAAGGATTATGTCTTTTCTGCATTCTTTTCCCTGCATCCCTGATGGGCAAATCCATTAATGACACCTCAGACTCAAATTCACTTGTCTGATCATCTACAATTAAGGGCTCTCTTCGGGGCTGTACTATATTCGGGGTAATAATTGGGGCTTGTGGACTCCCTTGTCTATCCCCGTATAACGGAACAACTGGTCCAATAGTTACGGGAATAGTCAAGGCTTCGGGCTTGTATTTAACTGGGAGAGTGTCTGAATTATTTCGGTTCTCTGTTTGGCTAGAGCCTCTCGTACTTTTTCCTGCAGCATTCTTTCCAAGCTTATTTCAGGTACTATTTGCGGAGTCAATGTTGGGGCTGTTGGATGCGTCATACTAGGTCCTTCACCATAATTAGGTTTTGGGAAACAGCTTCCTGTGTTTAAGGCTCTCGGTCCTTCCTCATAAGGAGGTCTTGACCCAAAGTCTCTTTCACCTGAATATCTTGATTCTCCACTAAATGGAGGTCTTAGACAGGTGTCTATGGCACCCATAAGTCCTAAGCCCTCACTATAGGAAGGTATTTGACAGCAATCTCTTGGGTTTCCAGATCCACTCCCTTCCTGACACGGGGAACGTTGGGAGGTATCCCCTACACTAGAGGACCTGGGTCCTTATTATAAGGAGGCGGACTTTTCATAAACATGTCATCTAATAATTCATCATCCGACTCCCCAAGGGGCACCCAATGTTTGCATTTTTCGGTCTTTTTCTCTCCCGAAGGACCACCCATTGGCATCATTGGAAACAGTCCTTCCACAATCATATTTTGCCTCCACTGTTTCATCTTTTTATCACGGGTCTCTTGTTTCAACTTCGGATAACATTTTCTTAACCCTTTGTCCATTCGGGGCTTGTCTCTCTCAAAAGCCTCGATCTCCCATTCCTCTAATGCTTCGTACTGCGTTAATCTAGGTCTGGGATGTAAATCATTCATTCGGGTTCTCAAATTAAATAAAATCCTGCCATTAAATGTACCTTCTAACGGAAAAGCCAAAATTCCGTCATCCTTTGTGTATTCCGCCCAATTTTCCAACCGTACATATGAGTGGTACCCTTTATCAAACATCATGAAAGATGCAGGGGTATTAGGTGGCGGTATGACAACACCTTCTCCGGTTTTAATAGGTTTGTCCTTTTTAAAATAATTCTTCACTTTATTTACAAAGGACAATTTTCTCTTATTTCCGTACATAATGCTAGTGTTATGCCCTTTCCACTGATCGTTTTCAAACCCTAAATGTCGTGGATCAGGTCTAATATTCGGTCTATACGTGTGCCACATACGACTTCTGCGAGCGACTTAATTTGCAAATCACTCCCAATCCAAATGCGCCTTTTATTTTCGTGCAACCAGTAAAATGCACGGGTTCAAATAATCTCGACCAATGGGTGCGCGGCTTTTCGCGAGACAGGTTCTCACGCTTCGGCACTCACCCCTCCTTTACAATTTTAGCTCCGCTACTCGCCCGCTGTTTCGACCAATACCAGCGCGACACAGAGTGACGTCAGAGCAGTTCTGCAACTGACTCCCTCCCTTACAAGGTAACGGAAACTTAATTTCTCTCTTAAAGTGCAAGTGCTTTTGTTATTAAACAACGATTACACATTCGCCACTGTACTCGAGTGTCTAGAAAGAAAGATTACGTTTTAGTAAACCTCTTCTGTCTACTTTTCACACACTACGGATAGATCTCTTCCGCCTACCCTTCATTCAAGCATTAGGGAACCTGCTACTTCTTTGACTCATCCACTTCTTTTCGGGATATATACTAAGTCTAAAGTTTCACTAGCGAACTCCTTTGCTGTCACTCAAGCTTCGACGAACCTGCTACTCTTTCCGATGTGACCCTTACTAGGTTATATCACAATAGATGTTTTGCCAGCGAACTCGTTGCTATCATTTATTCAATCATATGTTCAGAAAACCCTAATTAGTGCTTCCAGTTCTGCCTAACCTGCACTAACTTTCCGACCTCACCACGGCGTGGATTCTCTTTCCACCCGCTATTCAATTCCCGGGGATTCCAGACAAACACTAAACAATTACTAACGAGTGGGTTAATACATGAATCAATATAACAATAAGAAAACAATTTAAAACATTTCATAATTTCCAAATCAAAACATTTCACGTGATTGATCAAGTCACAAAAAATTGTTTTCCTTTTTAGCAGCAATAATTTTCTTGTTTTAGCAGCAATAACATTTTTAGCAGCATCCGACCTACTTATCTATCTTAACTAGTCCTACCTAACTTTAACTAGTCCCTAACCATAGCTCTGCTACCAGAAAATTACTGATAGAGATCGCAGGTCACCCGGTCAATAATTTCACCATACACGTACCAGGCCCATATACTAAGTTCAATTTATCTCATACATTAATCGGGTGACCATACACTCTACTACCAGTAACCCTGAGTCCTTTCCTATTTATTACTCATGTACCCGACTTACCAATCCACCTTTACGGGTACCTATGACCACAATGGATCAGGGAGCTAGCTGTGAAAGAAAGGCAGACAACCAAAAATACCAACATATACTCTTATACTTTCATTAAATGACCACAAACTACTGGAAAGTTTTAAAAGTTTATCTAGAATTCAGATTCGGAGAGCATACAATTTACTACCAAAAGGCAGTCAACAATCAAAATAACAAACGGTACGTAACCATAAAGGAAGAAAATTAAGGCAACCATTTATGAATCTATAGGAAGGTAAGAACAGGGAATATGCTAAGCAGTAAAATCAGGAATGGAGTTTTCAAAAAGGAATGATTATAACTGAGGAAAATTTTCTTTAGACACAACTCTAGAATTTCACTACTGGGAAAATACTATAACGTTTAGGAGATCCTATATATCTATAGGAAGGGAAAGAAGAGGGAACACGCTATATTTCTAGAAACCTTACTTCGATCAATTCGAGAAGAGAAAATTATAAACCACATCTATATTTCATAAACGGTATGAAGAATTGTACTAAAAGGAAGGGTAACATAGGAACATGCTAGAAAACAGCAATAACGTATTAGCTTTCATTCAGTAGCTTTGCGAAAGCATGGAAAGTCAATTATGTGCAAGAGTATGTCTTTATTAAAGCAAAAGACAGAAAATAGAAGGTGCAGTATAGAGTTTCGGCACTATATATTTACCTAGAAAGGTGTGAAGACCAACCCTGGCCACGGATCAGTCAAGGACAGGAAAAACCCCAAGGAAGGACAGTCATCAGTGGGACAGCAGGTGCAGAATGGACACCCCAGGACAGGACAGGAAAACCAGATTAGGATCAGGACAGGACCACCAAGGCACGACCAGCACCCGCAGATCGGAAGCAACGCCTGCGCTCCACCCTCTCTGCAGCTATCAGTCAGAACCCCGATTGGGTTAGCGAACTCCCCAGCAAAGTGCTCTGCCAGCACTTAAGGTTTAGTAAAACCTCTTGAGTCTATGGTATATTTCGGACAGAGTGCTCCGTAGCCCTCTGTATCAGTCACCTATTGAGTGCGTTGGGTCAGTGACAGGTCAGCTATTCAGACAAGTCGGACAAATTCTCTAGCTCAGACTAGGCTAGTTATACTGTTTTCGGGTCAGTGTACCACCCCCCAAATGTTGCAAGTGTCAGAATCCCCAATTTCGATTGGTCCCCAGGTAGGATAGGTCAACACACCAATCATCTTCGAATTCTACAAGCCTAAATTTGCATGCTCTGGGACCGCCTAGTGATTTTGGGGTTCTCATGAGACAATCTTCGGAATACAATGGAAAAATAACAAATGTTACAATTTCGGTACAGTCAACTCCATCCTGCTGGGTCGCAGGTCGTGTTCTCAGGAGCATCTTGACTGTGGCTGCCAGCTGGCTGAATTCCACTGCTCAAGGTTGCCTTCTCTCTGCCATGGCGACATGCGCAGTAGGGACTTTCAAGATGGTTCACGTCTCCCTCAGACCCCCAAAATCGCGGTACATGAAAAGTAAGCGAAAACAAATTAAAACATAGAATATAAATGAATTCACTGTATACCATGAACATCTACTCTATACCCGTTACTGTATAATATATTATTGTGTGAATGATTAGTGCAAACAGACAACAACATAAAACCATCCGCGCAAGCTTCACCATGTGAGTACACAGACAGCCATTTTAGAAGCAAGTGCGCAAGCGCAAAGACTCCAACCAAAACTGCAAGTGCGTCACGACACGTGAGTGTGACTAACGCATGCGCAGAAGAAAACCCGCCAAGCAGCGGCCATTTTTAGGAACAAGGGTTATTGAGTTAGTAAACACATAGGCAAGCGTCACTAGGACACCCCAAATATCAAAATAAAGGGAAATTAGTAAGAGGGACAGGTTGGATTACATGATTAAAGTTATTTGAGGTTCTTGAATTCAAGCAAGTCGCGTAATATGCAAAATCTTGCTCCATCAGGGGATAGGGCAATTTCAAACATGGAACACAGGTTAGGAATAATTACAGCGGCACACGAAGGTCTCGCTTTTGCACATGCTGGTGTTTCCGCCACAATATCATTATTAAAACAGAGATATTGGTGGCCGCGCATGAGAAAACAAACTAGGAACTATGTTCTAGAATGTGAAATATGCCAAAGAATGAAAGTATCAACAGTGAAACGACCAGCACAAACGCCCCTTCTAATCTCAGATAAACCATTAGCGTGTGTTTACCTGGACCACTGTGGTCCCTTACAAAGGGATGGCAACTATAAATATATCATGGTCGCAGTGGATTCCTGCACGAGATTCATTTGGATGTGGCCCCAGCGCTCGGCTGACGCCAGAACTGTTATAAAAGATTTGCGAGTCTATATCGGCACATACGCAATTGGCATGCTACATTCTGATCAGGCTCCTGCTTTTAGCTCTCGAGCTTATAAGGAGGCCATGACCAGCATGGGCATTGCATTGCAGTACTCTTGTCCCTGCCATCCTGAGGGAAATGGGATTGTGGAAAGAAAAAACCGAGACATAAAGCAATCTATAACAGCGAGAGTATTAGGTTCGGGTGATGGGTGGGTCCAACATTTAACAAGTGTCCAACGTAGTCTTAATAATCTGCCAAGAAATTCTCTAAAAGGTTTCAGCCCGTACGAACTATTGTTCGGTACTAGAATGCATATTCAGGACTTAGATAGTCAGACTTCTGTGGTAGAAGAAAAATGCTTTGATATCAAAGATCGTTTGGCTATTTTACAGGACTTAAATGAAACAAGAAAAGACCTGAGCAACATAAAGCTAAAACAGCAGCCAACAGCCACTGAAGAGAAACCACCTCTCCCAGCAAGGCCTGTCTGGATTCCAAAGATTGGGGATCTAGTTAGAGAGAAAATAGCGGTGACGAAGGAATTTGGGCCTTCTTACAGAAAAGCAGTACCTGTCTTAGCTGTCAGCGGAAAAAGATCAGTAGTACTACCGCCCCTTGCTGGTAAAAAGGAGAACCGAGTTGTATCCATCGACCTGGTAAAACCACAATCATGTGGCCAATAATAAGTAGTAGGCCCAGTGGACTCCCAAGATGTAGCAGAACACCAAGACTTGCTACAATACAAGATGTTCAAACTGAGAGACTAATCACATTTGATAAACCTACAGTGAATAAAAAAGGACTATGCAATAATGCCATGGAACTTGTGCCTCTTGAAACCCAAATTTCAACAGTTCGCCAAGAAACACCTGTCTACAACGATGTAGCCTCAGACTATGCTAATGAAACAAAAGATACAAAAGCAAATAAAAATCCGGAAGCGATTCCAACAATTGACAGAACTGCATCTGGCTACTTCATCAATTTCGATGACTTTTCTGAGGATCCAAGCGAGCCTGAAGAACAGCCAACAACAAAAACTTTTAAAGACAAAGTAACAGAACTCTTTCATCAACTCAAAGAAACCTATCTGATTTCTCCATGGATTGAATTTTGGATTGTGTTAGGTGTACTTTTCCTCCTGCTTTGGCTCATCATGGTTCTCTGTTTGGGAAATTTTATTGAAGGAAAATAAAGTACAATGGACACAGCAAGTCAGAACATCAACTTGGTCCTAAAGCCACACAAGTCATCTCACATCGAGAAAAGAGAACTATCATCCGTGAATGTCACAGCCAATCCAATACCCGGTGGGGTAGCTTGGGACAAAACAGATTACGAAATCTATGGCCCAGTTTAAGGTTTCATTAAGTGACTTTGTAAAACCGAGCACATTCTCTGATGATTGGGACTTTGAAAGTATTAAAGATATGATGTCAGATTTAGTTATGTCAGCAAAATTGAAAGAACATGATTACTTGCAGGGTTCATCGAATTATGAAGAAATGTAAAGCTACAACCACTTTGCACATCATTATTTGCATAAATCTGCTCAACCTAGAAATGTTTTTAATTATAATCAATGGGAACATTATGCAACTCCACCAAAAGGCAGTTCGAAAACATTTTACGAGAAATTCCCATACTTCTCAGGGTTTAACACAAGTGATGCAGAAACGTTTTATTTTAAAATGTTAAATTAGACAGGAATGAAAACAATGCTGACAAACACTAAATTAATCTATTCAAAAGCATTTTATGAAAAAATTACTACATTTGGTTTTGATTTCTGGAAAAACAACATTGAAACAAAAACCATCTGGGGCACCAAAGATTGGCAGGTCAAAGGTTTAGAATCATTATTTAGAGCCTGCATGATCCCAGAACAAATTATATTCTTGAATGACACCATTCAACAGACAACCTGTCTTGGCCTAGCCAAAATTAAAGACTTAAACAAAACGTCTATTCCAAAGCCAACACCTGACAATAATAGCACTACAGATGTTGAGATAGACGTATCCCATATTTTTAACCAAAACAGAACACATCCTGATTGGAAAAAATGGTTGATCTGGCCCACAGACACAAACAGCTGTCAAGATAGATTCCTGAACAAATTACAGGGGTTAAAATTGACCAGGCCAGACCCTAGATACTCCCAGAGACAACATCCAGGGATAGTTACAACATACAGTGTAGGAAAACTCTGCCTCCAATGGCTACACACATCCACACTGGCAGAAATTAAGCTACACTTGACTTTACTTAAAGACGGTGCTGACTTGCGTGATTTCGTAATGGGACCACGCAAACAGCGTCAAAAACGTTTCATAGCGGCCGGTGTATACGCTGCATACAACGAAGCTTGGAAAATAATGCAAATTGAAACAGCAGAAAAAATACGGGAAATTGACCGTATCAATTTGGAAAAATCACTTTCTGTTGTGGACAATGGGTTAATGACTCTGTCTTCCAGAATATATTCACTGGACAGTATTGTATCATCTGCTATTGATATAATAGAGCAGGACTTACTAATGTTACAACACGGTCAGTCCCAATTGCGTTCTATTGTACAGATTGGCTGGACGTTGCAAAATCTGCGTTCAGGCTACGTGCCCTGGCGTTTAATCAACACAACGTCATTATTCTCTATCTTTAACCTTACTGATACACAAATCAGTTTGGCACAAAAAGGAGCAGAGTATACAATTCTGAGCATTGAAAAACTTGAGAGATTACCATTGACAATGTCAGAAAGACCTGTCATTGAATGGATAATACACGGAATAATAACAATTCCGATAACAACTTTCCAATTTAAATTCTGTCAAGAGTATATACTAGCAGGCCAGTATGAAATGTTGGGTAAAGGGTACATTAAGTCATCATGGAAATTACCTTACACACACACGTTATAGTGCAAAGGAACAGAATGTATTTCTTAGTGGTAACAATTGTAAACGATCACGAAGTGGTATACTTCTTTGTCAAGGTATTAACTTGCATGGGGCCTGTGAGGGGACTTCAAATAACCTTTCATGTCACCAGCATGGCACAACTGCAACTCGAATAGAACCATTCTTTAGACGGCTTTCTAATGGGAGCTATATTCTAATAGTGGACCACAGATGTTGTGGCATGGTGCCAGGAAAAGCTTATCTCGTGAGCGTTAGTTCCATGGTCACTTGCTGTATGCAAGTATTGTATCCAAACAGCACTCCAGACACTGAGGCGAAGATTTGGCCTTTTTTGAATATCTCTTCTATTCGAATTGATACTTTAAGCAGAATGAAGTCTGTTCTTTTACAGACAACTGTGCCCTTGACGTCATCAAAAGAAACGTATGATCTTCAAGTTGCAAGGACAACGGCAGAGATACATACACTTTTATCAACAAATTGCCCCCTGCATTTCGCAGAAATGCTAAGCCAAATCCTAAATATGTCTGATACCAGTGGTATCGCACATATATTTAAGAAAAAATTTTCGGGACTGTTAACACCCTTCGAAACAGTTCTGGGCATTTTTCCTAATTTTGTCCATTCTGTCTTTGGCGGCCTACCACTTCTGTTGGGACTCGTAGCAGGCATTTTATTTTTGATACTTCTGCTTCGATATGGCAAGCCAAATCGCAGACAAGACTCCAGCAACAATGGAAGAAACGATCCTAGCTATACGCTATCGGGACCGCATAACTAAAGTCCTAAGAGATCTGAATATGACCTGGTTTCTTTCATTCAGACCCATCAGGCAGAATTGCATCTTACCTGTGCTTCGATGTATGCTATGCGGAGACGAATGCGTGTTGGACGTCTGTCTTACATTACCATCAGCAGTACCATTGGATACAGATACTTTGCTAAGTCCTGTAACGGCTCATGCATCGTGTTGTCCCCAGCGGCTACCCATTCTGATGACGGCATTCGTTGAGACTTCACCACTGCGATTAAAGGGTAGTGAAGTACGAGATCAGAGCAGCAACAACCCAGGTACGACCTTCTGTGAGCATTGCTGATCCTGACATCGATGATAGCAATCATTCTCACGACTGTACAGTTGCGGCATTTTCGAACTTAATCGAACTTAATCGAACTTTCACCTGAAGCCGCAGACAACTTTTTTGCGAGTTTGTCTGAAATGATGTTTTCCCCCGAGCAAAAAGAATAAATTTTAAGCAAACTAGTACACAGCGTTCCCTGAACTCTGAATTCGGCCTTCGGCTTTGATAAACAAAAGCTACTGAACATATTTGGAACTATATTTTTTCTCTCTCCCCTGAAAGCAAAATTTAGTTTTTTTCCCGAATTCAAAATATTTACCTTTTTCTCTGGCACATGTACTCTGCTTGAAGTAGAACTATTCTTAGAGAACAGAGCTTTATTTATAGGAACTCTAGAGACAATATATTACCTCAGCCTCTAGCACATTTACAGCAACTGTATTTATATGTGATGGAATGGTCTCGACCTTTTTTATTCTGTACTAAGAGCCATTTCATGTGTAAATTTCGCAAATCATTCATGCTGATATATATATGCATCCTTTTTACTGAATGATTACACTGCTTGAATAGCATACAGTACCTATAATCAATTTCGTGTATATCTATGCACCATTTCAAATGCTAAAAAAGTATTATGGGGTGGGTTGAAATACACATGCACTTTTATATGTTTACTATTGCTTAGTTTTAGTAATGATGGACATTAGATTATGGAGTGGGTATTGTGTTTTTATCCAGGAGCCTAAATCAATATTCCTATTTTATGCCCTAGTCCGGTTATAATCAATAATATCCATACAACGGCATAATAATCATATCCATATTCAGTCGTAGCACGTGCTGTCACATTAAGCAAGGCTACTTCCCCCGGCCCCCTAGAAAGCACAACGAGTTCTCTAAACAATCCAAACCTCCAGCAACCTGGGAAATCCCCTTTGCTTTGTTTTGATTTCATCCTAGAACTCCTGTAAAGCACTGTAAAAATGGCCAGTTCTTAGTGACATCTTTATTGACGTCTTATGTCCAGCCTTACGTCAAACCCGGCACCTTACAGGTATAAATATACCAACGTTGCCTTAAGCAAACACACGGTGGTGGTATTGGGAGCAGCTATCTACTTGCCCGAGAGCCCAGCTGATGCGAGAGCCCATGGACGCTGCCCCTCCCTTTTGACGCACTGAGAGAGACGCTGTCTTTTCTCCTGCCGAGAAATCCAGCTCCGGTGTTTCCAGATACCTTCGCGGGTTACTGGAATATCGAGTCCTGAGAGAGAGATACCAGACCTCCTGCTTTCTAATACCCAGGTACGGAGCTGACTAAACCCTTAAGGAGAATTCTTGAGTTAGATTCTTGGCAAAACGAACTTAACTAAAATCTGCTAATTACTTACTCCTTCCCACGTATTAGGCTTAGGTCAGGTACACAGGGGTAGCCGTATTTAGAAGCACCAGTTGAGTACGTTAGTCAATGTATATATGTATATATATTCTATCTATTTTAAAGTATCTTATGGCTAAGAAACCATATCAATGCTTTTACAGTATTATTTTATAATCCTCCTTTTACTGTACGCACTTTACTTTACTATGAGTATTGCAATTGTGGCAATTCATTTCTCTTGTATGAGGAAGAAGACTGCTCAATAAATTACACCTTTTATTGAAAACGCCTGTCTCTCTTTTCTCTGCATTCTGGTGAAACTAAGTACGCACATATGACTGAGTGAAATAGCTGTCTATTGTTTTCACACGACTCTAGAGATACACTCTTATTCTGAGGGAGCAAAGTTGTCATGTTATATGGTTGTCAGAAGCTAATCCCTTCTTGTCTATCCAGGGAGGTTAAACTCTGAGCTAGCTGGCAAAAACTTAAGTCTAATATAGTCAGTAGGGACCTAGTCGACCTCAGTCCTACGTCTACACTGCTGAATATGTTATTCCAATGTGCAGAGACTATTGGGAATATAGGAACTACACTACAGGTCCGCTTCCTTTGGCACTTGCTTTAGCGAGCTGCTTCAGGCAAGTAGATAGTCGAGCTGATCCGAACCACCATGTCTTTGCTAGGGCAAGTGTGGGCATATTTATACCTTGAAGGTGCCTTGTTTGCCGTAAAGTCGGACATAATAACGTCACCAAAGAACCCCAAGGGAATGGTAGTTCTTTGAAAACGCCATGATTTCTAGGACAAATCAATATTCAAGTAAGGGGATGTCCCTGACTGCTGAAGCCGAGTTTTCCACGAAATCATTGTGGCTTTTTGGAACTAGTGGAAGTAGCCATGCCTGTATTTGGACTGGATGGGTTATGTCTAAATATGGGTATGATTTCTATGCCTATATAAGGGCAATGTGAATTATAGCTTTATAAGGGCATGAATCGGTAAGTTACGCTTGATTCTAAAATGCTTCACAACACTTACAGGAGTGGGCGTTAGCTCTGGCTCCCGCACTTTACCCAAATCATGTAGGGTGGGATGCTGAGTCACCTCACCATGAAATCCCATTAAAAAATACTCCTACTCCACAGAGGCAATACCCAATAAAACACGGCACAAAAAAACAGGGCAGGGAGATCTTAGATCAACCTGTGGTTGAGAATTGAACCTCTTCCATGAATAATCATTACTTTCCCGTAATGAAACTTGACAAATCATACTTTCTAGTTTTAGACTACAGGCATTTGAACACATGCACACGAACATTTGCAGCACAGAATGCACACAGTGTGGCATTAATGAATAGCATTGTGCGGAAGAAACACAAATCATCACTAGATATCTCAAGTCTTTTCTTCTGCCAAAATATAGTGCCTGGAAGCAGATTTTTGACAGCATTCTTGGCCCTCAGCTCTCACTGCCAATTCTGTAGAATTCCCCAAGTGTGTAAGAATAGCCCTGTGTTGTTCTCAGCAAGAGTAACAGAATTACTTCAAGATTGTGATGAGGAGGCATTGTCCTACGACCAACATAAATGATATTTATCTGACGGACAATGAGTTATTGAAACACTTGAACAGGGTGAACAACATAATTCTGGGGTTCGCCATCGTGGCCTACACATGTGACTTAAAAAAAAAAATCCGAAATTGCCCACCTCAATGTTCTATTTTTGGATATTAGCTATCAAGTTAAGAAAAAAGCCTGGCAGCAATTTTTTTTTAAAAATTGGCGCTGCTCCAACCGCCAAAAACTCTGAAAGGTTTACAATTCATTTTAGGATTCCTACATTTTGGCAGAACATACAGAAACGCTCAATTGTCGAGGCTCCAGTACTAACCTTAGAGGCTGTTACCAAAGCAAGCGTTCCAAATAAACAAGTTACTTACCTTTGGTAGCGCCTTTTCTGGTGGATACAATATCTGCCTGTGGATTCCTCACCTTTTCATTCTTCACCTTTTGAATACCCCCCTTCACCTTTTGAATACCAGCGGAATGCTGGCACCAGCATTCCGCTGGAAAATTATTTCCTAGCTCTCCCACGTCGACGAGGACGTCACAATGGACAGGCTCCGCTCGCTGCACCGTATGAACATTATCGGAGCCACAAAAGGACCTTGTCAGCATGCTGAGGTCAGTCCCACCCATTTTCTCTGTGCCACCGAGGCAAACCGGCGGACTGACACATTTTCAAATATATACATAGCATATCAAATATATACATATATGTAAAATCACCATTGCATAATCAAGAGTAAAGAGAAATAGCAAAACAAAAGCATTATTAAGATAACACAATTGAAATAAAACATTTTTTGGTAGAAGCAGGTGGACAACGGGGAGGCAGGTGGGAGCATGAGGAATCCACAGGCAGATATTGTATCCACCACAAGTTACTTACCGAAGGTAAGTAACTTGTTCTTCTGGTGGATACTTCTGCCTGTGGATTTCTCACCTTTTGAATAGAATCCCAAAGCCGTACCTCTCCCGGGGGAGGGTGTCCACCTGACTAGACCAAAAAATCCTGTAAAACAGAGCGAGCAAAATGGCCATCCCTCCTAACCTTAGAATCCAAGCAGTAATGCTTTACAAAGGTGTGGAGGGAGGCCCAAGTTGCTGCTTTACAGATATCAAGAACAGGAACCCCTCGAGCCAAAGCAGAAGAAGTAGACTTAGTTCTGGAGGAATGAGCTCCGATACCTTCTGGAGGGTCCTTCTTGGCCAGGGCGTAACAAATGTTGATGCACAAGATAATCCACCTGAAAAGCGTCCTTTTGTGCACTGCCTTGCCTTTCATCTTCCCAACACAGCCCACACAATCGACGTTTCTGTAGTGAACTAAGAACATGGCTGTTCTCTAAGTGAAATGAGACAGAACTCAGCTAGTTGAAGGGTCTGCAAGCGCCTTGAGACCTAACGGTGATGTGTGCTCTACAAGACATTTTGACTTTGACAAAGAGCTGATCGTCCAGCTAGTCCGATCACTAGTCCAGTCACTAGTCCGATCCAAATAAAAGCTGATAGCTCTTTTAGGGTCCAAACAATGCAGCCTCTCTTCCTACTTGGAAGGGTGAGGGGGAGGATAGAAAGTAGGTAAAGTAATAGATTGACCCATATGAAAAACAGTAACCACCTTGGGAAGGAAAGCAGCCCTGGTCCTTAGAACCAACCTATCCGCATGAATGGTTAGGCAAGGAGGTTTGGAGCTAAGAGCCTGAAGCTCACTTACCCTTCTAGCCGAGGTAATGGCAATAAAAAAAACATTTTAAAAGAAAGAAGCCTCAACGGGCAAGAATGAAGAGGGTCAAACGGAGAATCCATTGAAAAAGTAAGGACTACATTCAGATCCCACTGAGGCATAATGAAAGGAGTGGGATGCAACTTATTTGTAAGGCCCTTAATGAACCGCATGACAATGGGGGGCTTAAATAAAGACGGCTGGTCCAGCAAACATATACATGCCGACAAAGCCGATAAATAGCCTTTGAGAGTAGCCACAGCACAACCTTGCTGTGCCAAAGAAAGAGAAAACTCCAAAATATTAGACAAACAGGCCTTAAGAGGGTCAATGTCTCTCACTCTAAACTACTTAACAAATCTGGACCATCGGGAAGAGTATACCGACTTAGTGGAGTGTCGCCTGGACGAGAAAACAACATCCACTATTTCTGGCGGGAAAGAGAAAGAACTCAGGTTGCCCCGTTCAATCTCCAGGCATGAAGGTGCAAGCTCCCAAAGGTGGGGGTGTAGAACCTGCCCTTGCGACTGCGAGAGGAGATCTGCCCTGAGAGGGACACGGAGCGGAGAGTGAGATGAGAGATGAAGTAGATCTGTGTACCACGCCCTTCTTGGCCAATCCGGGGCGATCAATATAACCTGGGCCCAGTCTTGGCGAATCTTCCTCAGAACCCGAGGAATCAAGGGTATGGGAGAAACGCGTAAAGGAGTTGAGAGTTCCAATCTATTTGAAACGCATCCCCCAAAGCTCCCTGCATCTGAAACTGGAGAGTGCAGAACAACGGGCAGTGCGCGTTCTCCTGAGTGGCAAACAGGTCCAACTGAAAAGATCCCCACATCTGGAAGATGCAATGTACCACCTCTGGAGGAAGCCGCCACTCGTGATCGGCCAAGTAATGTCGACTGAGACTGTCCGCACGAACATTTAGCACACCGGCCAGATTATTTGCGAACACACAAATCCATTGGCCCTGAGCCCAGGACCAGAGTCGCAGAGCCTCTCAGCAGAAACGATATGACCCTACACCTCCCTGTTTGTTGATGTACCACATTGCGGAAGTGTTGTCCGTTAGGATCTGAACCGACTGACCGCAAAGGGAAGGAAAGCCTTTAGTGCCAAACGTATTGCCTGCAATTCCAACAGGTTGACATGAAGCAACCTTTCCTCTTGAGACCAAAGACCTTTGACCTCCAGATCCCCCAGGTGAGCACCCCACCCTAGAGTGGAGGCACCCGTGATCACTGTGGCCACCGGCGGAGAAGACTGAAAGGGTTTTCTTTGTGACAGGTTACCCTGCACACTCCACCAAGTCAGCTCCGCTACAGCTTCTCTGGAGAATCTGATCTTCTCCCCTAGATCTCCGCTGTGCTGATACCACTGCCTGCGGAGGCACCACTGGAGTGCCCTCATGTGCCAGCGTGCATGGTTGACCAACAGAATGCAGGAAGCGAACAGACCAAGCAGGCGTAGAACCTTCAGGACTGGAACAGCCGCTCCATCGTGAAATAAAGGAAACCTCTCCTGTATGTCGAGAATCCTCTGCAGAGGCGGGAAAGCTCTACACACAGTAGTGTCCAGTATTGCCCCTATGAACAGGCTGCGCTGAGAAGGCACCAGGTGAGATTTGGGTACATTTATCGAAAAACCCAATTTGAACAACAGATAAATTGTCACTTGCAAGTGGCACGAAACCAACTTTGGAGACTGTGCTATCTGCAGCCAGTCGTCCAGGTAGATGAAAACAGGCACCCCTGACCTTCTGAGATGAGCTGCTACCACTACCATCACCTTTGTAAAGACACGACGTATGGAAGGAAGACCGAATGGAAGAACCGCAAACTGGTAGTATTGCAACCCCACCGTGAACCAGAGATACTTCCGATGCGACTTCAGGATGAGAAGATGAAAATACGCATCTTGCAGATCGATGGACCCCATCCAGTCTTCCTGTTGCAGCGCAAGAAGAACCTGAGCCAAGGTCAACATTTTGAACTTCTCCTGCCTGAGGTAAAGGTTCAAAATCCTGAGGCCCAAGATTGGTCTCAAACGACCGTCCTTTTCGGGGATCAGGAAATACCGGTAGTAGCAACCCTGACCTCTTTCCTGTTCTGGAACTACCTCTATCGCACCTTTTTGAAGCAATGTAAGAACCTCCTGCTGTAAAAGCAGTAAGTGGTCCTCTGAACACCCACCCTGGCGAGGAGGGTAAGGAGGAGGAAACTCCAAAAAAGGAAGGGCGCACCCATTCTCTACAAGATTCAAAATGCAACTATTAGACTTGATCAGTCTCCAATCTTGTAGAAAGTGGGACACCCGACCACCAACCGGACCAACATGTTCTAAGATGGGGGATCTAGAACTGCTTTCCTGTTGTACCAACAGTGGCAGGAGGGGAGGTAGAGGAGGAGGAGGATTGCTGACGATTTGCTCCCTTGAGACCTCTTTTATTTTTCCATCTATATGATTTGTACAAGGGATTCTGTTGTTGTTGGCTCTGCTGGGATTGCTGGCGGCCACGAAAGGAAGCAGATTTCCCAAAGCCACAATATTTTTTGTAACCATAACCTCGGGACGGCACCTGGATGCCTAGAGATCTTGCAGTAGCCCTGCTGTCTTTAAAATGTTCCAAGGCCAAGTCCGCCTTTGAACCAAAGAGCTTTGACCCATCAAAGGGCAGATCCAGCAAAGTCGCCTGAACATCAGCTGAAAAACCAGAAGACCAGAGCCATGCCTGTCTCCTTGTAGCCACAGAAGACCCCATCACACGAGCCACAGAGTCAGCAGTGTCCATGCCTGACTGAATCACTTGAAGTGCTGCAGCCTGTGAATCCGAAAGGACTTCCAAGAAGTTGGCATGATCCTCCTCAGCAACTTCGGAGCCAATTGTACAACAGAGTCCATCAATGCATGAACGTATCTTCCAAGAAGGCAAGTTACATTAATAGACTTTAGAGCCATACTTGCAGAAGAGAACACCTTCTTCGCAGCTAGCTCCATCTTCTTCGAATCCCTATCACCCAAAATGGTAGGGAAAGCACCAGAAGACTGCTTTGAACAAGAAGCCTGGACAACTAAACTCTCCGGCGTCAGATGTGATGACAAAAAAGCCCGATCACCGGGGGCAGGCCTGGACCTTCTCGAGGTGGAGCGAGATACAGCCGGAGCAGATAAAGGCTTCTGCCACACCTCTAGAATTGGATCTGTTAAAGCATCTGTAAAAGGAAGCAAGGGCTCAGAAGTTGACGATGAAGTATTTAAAACTTCTGTTAGTAAGTTGGACTTTATCTCCGATGAGGGAAGTTTAAGGCCCAATAAATCAGCCGCCTTCCTTATAACCACATGGTATGGTGCAATGTCCTGTACAACACCTCCACTTGCAAATGGCAGGTTATACTCAGGGGAAGTATCAAGGCCACTCGCTTCATGAAGGCCTTCAAACTCATCCATAGAGTCCACAATTTCTCCTTCCTCCTGATTTTGTAAATATTCCTCCACCTTGAGTAGTCTCTGTGACTCTCTCCTGGAACGTTGTTTAGGCAACGGCGTCGGTGGAGCCACACGCGACTGCGTTGAAGACATCAACGGCGTCGATGGAGGAGCCTCGCCTTCTAACCTAGACGTCGATCGAACTCGAGTTGGAGCCGACTCAGCAGCTGAAGGAGATGTGGAGCCGGAGTGGAGGATCTTGGCGCCGGGAAATGCCAAGCCGGAGTTGACGGCAAGAATGGCATAAAAGGAGCCTGGGGATAGAACTGAGGAACACCCAGGTTGAAAGCCAAAGGACCCATGGGGCCTGAAGGCATGCCGGATGGAGTCGAGGCTCTGGTAAACATGCCAAACATCGCATTAAGAAAATGCAAAGAGTCAGCCCCAGGAGCAAGAAAAGGAGGATATGGATCCATACCCTCCTGAAGGGGAGTCACCTGAGGTTGAACTGGAGCCTGCGGAACCGGGGACAGCACCCGCACAGGTGAAGCCACACAGACTGGAGAGGACTCACCAGGAGCCGTTGCAAAGAAGCATCTGAAGCCGGCGCCGCCGGAGATGGTACTGGCGTCGCCTGAGGAGAAGGAGATGGTGAGATAAAGTCCTTCCTCCGAGGTTGCTCAGCCGGAGTCCGGAGTCGGCGACCTCAACCTGGACCTCGAAACCCTGGCCTTCGAAGAATGATGACGAGAGGTATGTCTTCTCTTGGATTACTTGTGCTTCTTTGACTTTGAAGTGTGAGAAGACAAAGACTTCGCCCTCTTCCTACCTCTCTTCTCCTTCTTGGCTTTGGCCATAAACAACTTGGCCTCACGCTCTTTAATCGCCTTAGGATTCATTTTCCTGCAGCTTCGGCATTCCTGGACACCGTGGTCCGAAGATAAGCACCAAAGGCAGTCATCATGCGGGTCCTTAATCGACATATGCCCACCACACACTCTGCAGGGTTTAAATCCGGTCTTCCTGGAAGAAGCCATCTGAAACAATTAAGAGATACAAAGTTTTCCTCAATGAAAATGGAGAGCCCTAGAAAAAACGTTAAGCGCCGACGGCGTAGAAAAAAGGGCATTGACATCAGCACGCAGACGAGGTCCTTTTGTGGCTCCGATGACGTCATACAGTACGGCGAGCGGAGCCTGTGCATTGTGACGACCTCGTCGACATGGGAGAACTAGGAAAGAATTTTCCAGCGGAATGCTGGCGCAGGGGGTATTCAAAAGGTGAGGAATCAAAAGGTGGGGAATCCACAGGCAGAAGTATCCATCAGAAGCAAAAGTACTGCATCCGCAATGGATACAATGGGCTAATTCTCTCATTGTAACTGATGTAGGCTACAAATTTGATTCTACATTAAAAACACAAGTGTTCCGGCAGAACAAACAAGAATATGCTCCCCTGAATGAAAAAATGTGTAGATCAGTATGAATAGATAATTTACACTGAAGGATCTGCCCAGCCTGCGGTAGGCAGTAAACAGCAATACAGTGCAGCATGTGCGATTGTGAAGGGACGTATGAGTTCCATCCTAGTAATACACACTCAGTCTTTAGAAGATTGCACAACTGGCAGAACTAAAAGCCCTAATACTGGCACTAAAAATACAGACCGGGAATTCCCCACACTCATTGTGTGTGGTTCATTTTATTGTGTCCAGTTATACAATGAAATCTTCACAATTGGGGCCAGAATGGGTTTCGAGATTCGAAAGGTTGCACAATAAAGCATAAATTGCTGTGGGAACAGGTGGCAGAGCTGAAAAAAGGCGTACCAAGGGCTCATGTAATTCACACATTGAGTCATCAGCGTAATGGCATGCACGTTGAAGGGAATGCAGTGCTGATAAAGCCGCCAAGGTAACAGTGTGAACTGCTGCTTTTGCTACAATCACTCGTTCTAGCACAAGGATAGACAGACAGATAATGATAGCTGTGAAAGCTATGCGCAACAGCTCAGCCTTGCCAAAAGGTTTTCCACTCAAGTACTCCTACAAGTTAGATGTGCAAAACATTCTGCATGCTCAAATTCCAGGAGTGGGGGATAAAGTAATACCAAATATGGATCGCAGATTAGGATTAATTCTAGCAGCACATGAGGGTCTGGGTTCAGCACATGAAGGCATCGCTGCGACTGTTTCCCTACTGAAGCAGCGATATTTGTGGCCAGGTCTTACTAAACAGACCAAGGGCTATGTCCTCAAGTGCGACATGTGTCAGCAGATGAAGGGTTCCCCACCGTAGCACGTCCACCACAAACATCATTAACCCCTTGTATGCTCATGACGAGCAGAGCTCATCATGGCATACAACGCTCGGGAGCTCATGACGAGCTGAGCTCGTCATGAGTACCACCCAAGGGGGGGGGGGGGGCACCCCCGCGTGGGTGCCCGATCTATTTCATTTTCACGGGGAAGGCAGGGGAAGACCTTCCCCTGCCTCCCCCCGCCCGCGTCATCAATGATGTCAGCGCGCAAGGCGCGCTGACGTCATTGGAGGTTCCCTTTCTCCTCCGATGCGCAGGGAAGCCATTTGCTTCCTGCCCGTCTGAGGAGAAAGAGGTGAGTTTGGGGGCTGGGGCGGGGGGGGGGATTTAAATGAAAGAGGCATCGGGGGAAAGGAAAGGGTTTTCCTTTCCCTCGATGCCTCTTTTGAGCATTCCTGCTGCACGATCATCCGATCGTGCAGCAGGAATGCCCACTAGACGCCAGGGATTTTTTTTTTTTTTTTACTTTGCAAAATTTGTTGGTTTGGGGAGCGGCCCCTTGGGCAAGGGTCACACCCCTTTATGGGGGCATTTATTATATCGATGCCTGCCACCCAGGAGTTGGCAGAAAAGTTATTTTTTTTATATTCGGCAACAAAAATCAGGCATTGTTTTGGGGAGTGGCCTCTTGGGCAAGGGCCACTCCCATGGGGGCCATTTTAGGCATGCACACCTAAATATTTAGTCTTGGGGAGCGACCCCTTAGGCAAGGGTCGCTCCCCTTTTGGGGGCAATGTTTTTCGTTTTGTCTGCCCTCTGGGGCTGCAGAAATATTATTATTTATAAATGTTGCTATTGTGCTGAGAGTGGCCCCTTGGGCAAGGGTTACTCCCATGGGGGGCCATTTTAGGTAGCCTATTTTTTAATATGTAGTTTTGGGGCATTTTAATTCGCTTTTTCTGCCCCCTTGGGGGTGCAGAATTATTATTATTTTTTTAATTGGGCCAATGTGCTGGTGAGTGGCCCCTTGGGCAAGGGTCACTCCCATGGGGGCCATCTTAGGGAGCCCAGTTTATCATATGTAGTTTTGGGGAGCGACCCCTTATGCAAGGGTTGCTCCCCTTTTGGTGGCCTATAATTTTTCTGTATTTGCCCCCCGGGGGGGCTGATTTAAATGTGTAGAATTCGGGTGGTGGAGTGAGCTAAAGAATGATGATGGATTAAACCCATTAATTAGTTGATGGGGGTGAGAGTTAGATTTGCTGAAGCGCTCCGTCTTTCATCCCTTTTGATATCACCCTGAGGGGCAGTTTGGTGGGGTGCCGCCTTTGGACATGGGTTACTCGTCTTTATGGGAGGATGAGTGTGACCATTTCTGCCCTCTTTGGGTGGCAGAGTAGCAGTAAGTTTTTAGGCCCATCTGCTCCCAAGGGGGGCAGAAGCCATTAGACACCAGAGTTTTTTGTTTTTGTTTTGGGGGGTGGCCTCAAGGGCAAGGGTTGCTCCCCTTTTACGGGGGTGAATATTTAATGTATACTCTTAGGCCCACCTACCCCTTAGCTTGGATGGTGGTTTGGTGCATTGTTTGCATATGTGATTATAATGTTTTATTCTCCTTTTTATTCCAGTGTAAAGCTTTTTATTTCTGTTTCTGGTTTCGACAGTGGTTGTTGTGCAGTTTTGCGTACTTGCAGCTTTTGGGTAAGTGAAATATTTGTGTTGTATTTGCTCCAAATGAGTAATATTGTAATGTAGGAATGAATTTTTTTTAAGTGGTCTCATAGTGGCAGCATATTTAGTTAGTGTTTTGAGCAAGAAAATCTTTGTGATGGGTTTTGCATTGTCTAATGTATTATTTTTCTCTTTTTTTGAGTAGGTTATTTTTGATCCATACTGTGTCTGTGCAGAGTACGTGGTGTAACTGCTTCTTGCAAGTGAGTGGAATCGTTTTGCAGTGTATAGGTATTTTTGAAAAAGGTGAATTTTGTTCATTACTTATTTTACATAGTGTTTGTAGTGGTTGGCTTGTGTGACAAGTTACCTTTATTAGTAATCATTATGGCTAGCCGTAGAATGACTGCTCAGCAGGTGGTTGGTATGCTTCTTGAATCTTCCTCTGAGCCGGATTATGACACTGACAGTGCGTCTGAGGGAGAGGAAGATTCTGGCAGTGAGTTTTCTCTCCACATGGAATCATCGGATGATGACGGTTCTCTCAGTGCAGATGAAGGGCCTGTTTTAGAGGAGGACACTGCTGTGCCGATGGTGCAAGAGGTATCTGGATTGCAGCCTGAGGCTGCTAGTCTTCCTACTGGAAGTGCTGGACTCTGGGTTGATCCTAACATGGTGCAGCCGGTGTTGCCTGCCTTTAGCGGTGATGCAGGGTGTAGAGTGGATTGTGAAATTTTTTGCCTATACAGTATTTTCAGTTATTTATGGGTGATGTGTTTTTGGGTGAGATTGTTGAGCAGACTAATTTGTAAGCTGAACAGTTTTTGAGGGACAACAGGGACAAACTTAGGCCCCACTCTAGAGCTACCCGGTGGACTCCCACAAATCTGGAAGAGCTAAAGAAGTTTTTGGGTTTGACTTTATTGATGGGTTTGGTAAGGAAGACGAACCTGGCTTCATATTGGTCTTCCAGTCCCTTGATGGCAACAGCCATATTTCCAGCAGTTATGACTCGTGATCGGTATTTACTTTTGCTATGCATGTTGCATTTTGTGGATAATTCTTTGGTGTAGTCACCCTGACTGTGACAGTCTTTTTAAGATTCGGCCTGTTCTTGATCACTTTGTTGATCGTTTAGCAGAGATTTACATTCCAGGGAAAGAAATATCTATTGATGAGCCTTTGGTTTTGACCGTCCTGTCCTGGACAGAAGCGGTCGCTCCCACCACCTCCTCCCTGACTTGGTATCGTACCTGCGAATCTCCTGCATTTGTAGCGCTTCTTGACCCGACTTTGTAGCGCTTCCTGAGTTCTCACTGCTTGTGTGCCATTTACTGTATTGTATTTAACTGTACTTGTAGCGCTTCTTGACCCATCTTTGTAGCGCTTCTTGACCCGACTGCGTGGCTGCACAATCCGATCACTTAAGGGAACCTTGCTTTGAAAATAGTGCCAATCATCCTAGCGCTCGTGAGCCCTCCATTGCGCTTTATTTTCGCAAACCTCTGCTGCATTATTCTCACCCCACAAGCAGCATTACCCCGTCCTACCCTGCAGCATTTGTTTTGTTGCTGCCATTTTGAACTCGTTTGTTTGGCCGTCCACACACACCTTCCCCCCACTTCACTCCCGCCTCCCAGCTGCCCCTCCCACCCACAGAAACTACAGGGCGTCCGAGCCCTCGTGAGAGCTGTGACCGTCCTGTCCTGGACAGAAGCGGTCGCTCCCACCACCTCCTCCCTGACTTGGTATCGTACCTGCGAATCTCCTGCATTTGTAGCGCTTCTTGACCCGACTTTGTAGCGCTTCCTGAGTTCTCACTGCTTGTGTGCCATTTACTGTATTGTATTTAACTGTACTTGTAGCGCTTCTTGACCCATCTTTGTAGCGCTTCTTGACCCGACTGCGTGGCTGCACAATCCGATCGCTTAAGGGAACCTTGCTTTGAAAATAGTGCCAATCATCCTAGCGCTCGTGAGCCCTCCATTGCGCTTTATTTTCGCAAACCTCTGCTGCATTATTCTCACCCCACAAGCGGCATTACCCCGTCCTACCCTGCAGCATTTGTTTTGTTGCTGCCATTTTGATCTCGTTTGTTTGGCCGTCCACACACACCTTCCCCCACCTCGCTCCCGCCTCCCAGCTGCCCCTCCCATGCTCCGCCCCCTCCACTTTCCACTTAAGTCAGATGAACCAACGCGCAGCGTTCACGCGCTGCGGTCGCGCCGAAGGTGCACCAAAGGTAAGCCCGTCTACGCCAGTCTGCGCCAAAACCGCGCCCAGCGCCAGAACCCCTGGCCCCCATACCACCTACCCCACCCGCATTACATACGACGCCTCCACCCTCTTAGCCCTAAACCGCGGCCGACTCCCCAACTGCGCCCAAGCCGCACCTGGACACACCCATGGACCATTCACATGCAACTCCTGCAAGTATGACGGCACCAAGACCAACTCCTCATCCACTAACACCAATCAGAGATCTGACACCAACCACCTAAAATGCATCCTGATCAACACCCGTTCGGTCCACAGACACGCCATCGACCTTTGGAATCTACTAGACACCATCTCTCCGGACGTCGCCTTCCTAACAGAAACATGGATGAACGCCTCCTCAGCCCCAGACATCACCATTGCCATCCCGGAAGGCTACAAGATCATCCGAAAAGACCGCACCTACCAAACAGGAGGAGGCATCGCTATCGTCCATAAGAATTCCATCCGCATCTCAACCAGCTCAGACGTCAACCTCGCTAGCGCCGAACACCTTCACTTCCAGATCCACACCGACCCCTAAACCACACTCAGAGGCACCCTCCTCTACAGGCCACCAGGACCCCGTGCACAATTCAGTGAAGACATCACTGACTTTATCACCCCACACGCCCTCCCCTCCGAGGACTACATTCTATTGGGCGACCTCAATTTTCACCTGGAAAAGAGCAACGACAGCAACACCACCACCCTTCTGGACAATCTCGCCAACCTCGGACTCAAACAACTTGTTAATACCCCCACACACTACGCAGGTCACACACTCGACCCTATCTTCACCTCCAGCAAACATATCTCCTTCAGTCACACCACAGCTCTCCATTAAACGGACCACAGCTGCGTTCACTTTGTCTACAAAAAGACCACAACCATCCTCAACCTACTCTGCTAAGAAACTGGAACAAAATCACCATCGACCAGATCTCCTCATCACTTCTTCAAAACCCCCCTGCCCACTCATCGAACCCCAACCAAGCAGCCATTAACCTCACTCAATGGCTAACCAACAGCGCCGACAACCTAGCACCTTTGAAAAAACTTCTAATCAAACTAGGCAGCAAAAACGCCCCCTGGTTCAACGACGATCTTAAGAAATCCAAGAAACTCTGTCGCTCCCTTGAGAAGGCCTGGAAAAAAGACCCAAACACCAGCACCAGGGACGCCTTCAAAAACGCCACCCGCATACACCACCAACTGATCCGGACTGCCAAGAAAGCCGCATTCAAAGACCGACTAGACAACGCCCACAACAGCAAGGAATTATTCAACATCGTCAAAGAGTTTACCAACCCCACTGCCAACTCCAACGACATCACTCCCTCTCAAACCCTTTACGACTCCCTAGCTTCGTTCTTCCACGACAAAATCGCAGACATCCACAACAGCTTCGACAAGCAACCCGGAGACCAACCCACCCAACCTTCTGCCGTACCTTCACCCCCCTTGAACATCCTTAATGACTGGAACACAATCTCCACTGAGGACACCATCCGCCTGATGAACTCCATCCACTCAGGATCCCCCACAGACCCATGCCCTCACCACATCTTCAACAAAGCAGACTCCATCATAGCACCACACCTCCGAGACGTCATCAACTGCTCCCTCAACTCCGCCACCTTCCCGGAAAGCTGGAAACATGCCGAACTCAGCACCCTTCTGAAAAAACCCACAGCTGACCCCACCGAACTCAAAAACTACCGCCCCATCTCGCTCCTTCCATTCCCGGCCAAAGTCATCGAGAAAGCTGTCAACAACCAGCTCGCCGCCTTCCTCGAAACCAACAAATCCCTCAACTCCTCACAGTCCGGATTCCGAGCCAAACACAGCACTGAGACTGCACTCATTGCAGCAACAGACGAAATTCGAACTCTACTGGACAATGGAGATACAGTCGCCCTCATCCTCCTCGACCTCTCCGCAGCATTCGACACAGTCTGTCATTGCACCCTGCTACAACGCCTCAGAAACATCGGAATCCAAGGAAATGCACTGGAATGGATCACCTCGTTCCTTGCCGGAAGAACTCAGAGAGTCCGCCTCCCACCATTCAAGTCTGAGGCCGCTGAAGTCATTTGCGGCGTGCCACAAGGATCTTCACTCAGCCCCACCCTCTTCAACGTATACATGAGCCCCCTCGCGGCCATCGCACGCCAACACAACCTCAACATCATCTCCTACGCTGATGACACTCAACTGATCCTCTCACTCACCAAAGACCCTAACACCGCCAAAACCAACTTACATGAAGGAATGAAAGAAGTAGCCGAGTGGATGAAGCACAGCCGTCTGAAACTGAATTCAGACAAAACAGAAGTCCTTATCGTAGGTACCTCCCCCTCCGCCTGGGACGACTCTTGGTGGCAAGAGGCCCTTGGAAAAGCACCCATCCCGACGGACCACGCACGGAACCTGGACGTCATCCTGGACTCCTCACTTTCGATGACCAAACAAGTCAACGCCGTTTCATCATCTTGCTTCAACATTCTTCGCATGCTCAAAAAAACATTTCGCTGGATCCCCACCGAAACTAGAAAAACGGTCACCCACGCACTGGTTACAAGCCGCCTGGACTACGGAAACACCCTATACGTCGGGACCACCGCAAAACTTCAGAAAAAACTCCAACGCATCCAAAACGCATCAGCCAGACTCATACTAGACATCCCGCGTAAAGACCACATCTCTGGTCACCTGAAAAACCTCCACTGGCTCCCCGTCAATAAGAGGATAACATTCCGCCTCCTCACCCACGCACACAAAGCACTTTACGAACTTGGACCCGAATGCCTCAACACACGACTTTCCTTCTACACCCCCACCCGCCAGCTACGCTCTTCCAACCAAGCCCTAGTTGCTGTCCCTCGCATCAACAAAACCACCATGGGAGGAAGATCCTTCTCCTACCTGGCGGCTAAAACCTGGAACTCACTTCCCATTCACCTTCGCCTCACTCAGAACCACCTAGCATTCAGAAAGCAACTTAAAACCTGGATATTCGACAAGTAATTCCCCACCCTCTTCAAGCGCCTTGAGACCCTCTGGGTATGTAGCGCGCTATATAAATTAATTGAATTGAATTGAATTCAATAGTCGTTTGTTTTTTAGGCAGTACATCCCTAGCAAGAGGGCACGCTAAGGAATTAAACTGTATATGTTGTCTGAGAGTAAGACAGGATATGTTTTTAATTTTGGTGTGTACACTGGTAGAGATTCCACTATTGACCGACCCCCCCCCCCCCCCCCCCCCGGTTGTCTGTCCACTTTTGGAGTGTCAGAGAAAATTGTGTGGGATCTTGCTAGAAGACTGTTCAACAGAGGCCACCATTTGTACCTTGATAACTTCGACACTGCTGTGCAATTGTTTAAGGAATTGTTTAAAGTGGACACTTTTGCATGTGGCACAATCCGCTCTAACCGCAAAGGTTTTCCGAAGGAGCTTGTTTGCAAGAAACTTCAGAGGGGTCAGTGCAGTTCCTTGCGTAGTGAAGAACTACTAGCTGTGAAATTTGTGGACAGGAGGGATGTGTACATGCTGACTACCATCCATGATGAGAGTACTTCACCTGTGCCTGTTTGGGTCAGGTTGCTGATGTGCACAAACCTGTGTGCATTCTGGACTAAAATAAGCACATGGGTGGTGTTGACAGAGTAGATCAGAGGTTGGAACCTTACACTGCTATTCGGAAGGCTTATGTTTGGTATAAGAAGTTGGCCATCCATTTTTTTCAACTTAGCAACTTTCAATGCTTTTATTGTGTTCAAGGAGTGTTCTCCTGCGTCCAAGTTGACATTTCTTCAGTTTCAGCACTCTGTGATAACTAGCCTTGTTGTTGTGGAACAAGTAAGTGTTCCTAGATTTGGAGTGGTGGAGGATGTGGCTCGATTGAAAGATCGCCACTTTCCTGATTACATTCCTCCCACATCTACCAAAAACTTTCCCACTAGGAGATGTAGAGTCTGTTGGCGAAGAGGTTTGCGGAAGGAGACTCGTCTTTTCTGCCCTGGGTGTCCTTCTAACCCTGGGCTGTGTGTGCCTGCTTGTTATAGAGCTTACCACACACAAAAGAATTTTTGAGAGTATCCATGAGTGGTAAAATGAACTGCTTGGTCTGTGTTTTTTGAAAATTGTATTCTGTTTTAAGGTTAGCATTTGTGCAATGTATTTAGTTACATATTTTGTGTTACTAGATTTTTATCTATTTGCAATTTGTTTGTGTTTGTTTTGTAAAAAAAAAAAAAAAATGTGATGGCGGTGTGCGTAGGCTGGCGCTTGGCTGGCGGTGTGCGTGGAGTGGCGCTTGGCTGGTGGTGTGCGTGGAGTGGCGCTTGGCTGGCGGTGTGCGTGGAGTGGCGCTTGGCTGGTGGTGTGCTTGGAGTGGTGCTTGGAGTGGCGCTTGGCTGGCGGTGTGTGTGGAGTGGCGCTTGGCTGGCGGTCTGCGTGGAGTGGCGCTTGGCTGGCGGTGTGCGTGGAATGGCACTTGGATGGTGGTGTGGGTGGACTGGCGCTCGGCTGGCAGTGTGTAGGTAGTTACTTTCTGTTGGGCACTACACACACTGCTAGCTGAGCAACACTCCACGCAGTCCATCACTTTGTGTAGTTGCTGTGTCAGGAATGTGGGCGTGTGAAAGTGATGGGCCCTTGAATGGCGCTGTCTGCTGGTGTGAGTGTTGTAATGTGATGGGCCCGCGGCTGGCGGTGTGAATGTTTTTTATGTGTCACACGTATAAAAAGGTGTATGAATGGCCTGTAAAGAGGTTGGTGCCTTGACGTGGCTTTACAGCTCACGAGCTGTGAATCAATGGTTCCGTTTCTCATACTTTCAATTATTAGCAGTGCATTTCATTTTTGTGAAATAACTTGCTAATACAATTGTATATACTGAATCATCACTCACCCTTATGCCAAATCCAACCAGTATGTGTGTGTGTGTGTGCTTGCGGATTAGATGGCTGTCAGTAATATTAGTCTTTTTTCTATTTCTGAAGCTGGGTGTACCTTGTCCCTTCTTGTGAATGTTGTAATGTGTTGCTTTTGCACCCGGATGGTCTGGTGTGTATCAGGTATGAAAGGTGCGTGAATGGCCTGTAAAACGGTTGGTGCCTTGTCGTGGCTTTACAGCTCACGAGTTGCGAGTCACTGGTTCGGTTTTTATGCATTTATTTATTGAAAGAGCATTTCATTTCTGTGAAATATCTTGTTAATAAAATTTTAAATACTGATCCATCACTCGCCTTAGTGCCAAATCCAACCAGTATGTGTGTGTGTTTGAGGAATAGATAGCTGTGCTGGAATGTTTGACTTTTGAGTAACTCTGTCAAGGTGTACATTACAGCTATAAATAACTTACTAAATGTAGATATTACTGTTAAACCATGGGAGTATATGGTGATGTCTCTCTTGTGAATTCTAAGTTCTTTTTTTATCCACAATGTCCTGCAAACTTCAAAATGTCTGTCACAATTTCCATGCAATATGGTCCCAAAAATCTCACACTGTAGAACTGAAAACATAATTAAGTCAAAACAATTTGGTTTTGCAAGGGAGGTCACCTGGGTTTTTGGTCCTGTGCTCGGCGGCCATCTTCAGAAACCTATCAAACCCACACACTTCTGAAAACTAGACACCTGGGAGCTTCCAAGGAGGTATGGTTGCGTGGATCCCCCAACATTCCCTTACCCAGAATCCCTTGCAAACCTCAATTTTAGCTTTGTGTGGGAAAGCGTGGCATCACTGAGCTCACACAAATTTACCCCCACCCAGCGTTCTCCCAGGTCTCCCGATAAAAATGGGGCCTCACTTGTGTGGGAGGCCCAAGTACCCGCGACAGGCAAGGGCCCAAAACGTAGTGAGGCGACTTCAAAATTGCCTATGTCAAAACCACCTGTTTTTGCAAGTGGGGTCACCTGTGTTTTTGGCCCCGTGCTCGGCCGCCATCTAGGGAAACCTAGCAAACTCACACATTTCTAAATAGTAGACACCCGGGGGCTTCCAACAAGGTATGGCTTGAGTGGATCCCCCAACCTCCACTTACACAGAATCCCTAGCAAACCTCAATTTTAGCTGAAAAAAAATCCGTTTTTTCACACATTTTTGTGTGTGAAAGTGTGACATCACTGGGCTCACACAAATTTCCTACCACCCAGGGTTCCCCCAGGTCTCCCGATAAAAATGATACCTCACTCGCGTGGGTGGGTCAAGTACCCACGACATGCAAGGGGCCAATCACTATTGAGGTAACATCAAAATGACCTGTCACAACAACCTGGTTTTGCAAGGGGGTCACCTGGGTTTTGTCCCTGGGCTCGGCGGCCATCTTGGGAAACTACCAAACCCAAACATTTTTGAAAACTAGACACCCGGGGGAGTCCAGCGAGGTATGGCATGCATGGGCCCCCCAACGTTTTCCTACCCAGAATTTCCTGCAAACCTCAAATTTAGGTAAAACAACCCCCACTTTTTCCATACATTTTTGCGTGGGATCTCCGTGCCGGAGCAAATGTCCTACCATCCAGCTTTCCCCTTGTTCTCCAGAGTAAAATGATACCTCACTTGTGTGGGTGGGCCAAAGGCCTGTGACTTGGAAGAGCCCAAAACATAGGGATTAAGAGTATAGCACTGAGAATTCTAAGCACCGTTCCCTCTAGGGCGCGCGCGCGCACCGCTCCTGACCTCAGCGCGCACCACTGATAAAGATCAATTCAAAATGGTCAGGCGATTTCAGTTGATGTTTCCTAAGTTAAATTTGCCCGGCGTAAAACGCCTCTAATACCATACGAAGTTATCCAATAAAGAGGCAGGCGCTGGAGACAGGAAGACAGGAAACAAGTTTTATTCCGACGGAGTAGAACACATCAGATCGGACAACAAGGTATCGTCTCGAGGTGCTCTCTCAGCCTCTCTGAGACCTGGTCTTTTATACCCTGGTTTAAGACATGTGAACGCTCTTTATTACAACAAAGACATTGTGAAGTATGAGAACGACATCCCCGACACCCCCCAGTTCCGGCCCATTCCAACACATGACAACAGTAGAGGCCCTTTCCCCCCATATGATTGGGAGGGGGCTATCACGCAGCCGAGTGTTCTGCCGATTCCTTTGGAATGTGTGCGCCTGATCGAATCTCAGGGGGTGGGGAGGTCATGATCAATAGTGGCTCCTTTCAGGAAAGGCGAGTGCATACGGTAGTGGGCAATAAACTGTATCCTCGGGCTAAGGGATGACCAGCGGTTCGTACAGGCAGTCGGGCTCAGAGGAAGGGGTCATCAAAGGAGGGGTATTCATGGACGGAAAGGAGGTGTTGGTCAGGCGCGGGGTGTGATTCCCTGAGACAGAGTCATGGGAGGGGAGGGTTCATGACTTGTGCATGTGAGTGAGGGGGCAGCCAGGGTGCGCGGGGAAGGCTTGCAAGGTTCAGGGAAGTGTGCTGACGGGCGATCGTGAACAGGGAGACCATGGTACCTAAAATGGCTGTCGTGTATGTTCATACGTGAGTCTGCAAGATGGCGTAGATGATGTTCAGTACACAAACTAAAATTCCACACCACCTCACATGGACCGCGCACACAGTCAGGACGTCGCGCCGCCAACCGCTTTGAAAGAAGCGAGCGGCGCGAATACGGCGGAGTGGTCGTGAGGATTGCAGGTAAGGAGGCGGGGGAGGGCTTGTGGCACTTACGGCTATGTGGAAGCGCGGGCAGACTCTGGCCTTTTGTTTAAGTATTGCTGTTAATCAGAGCCCCTTCACGGGCTCCGATTAACAGCAATACTTAAACAAAAGGTCAGAGTCTGCCCTGCGCTTTCCTAACAAAAGCGTAGACAGTTTCCAAACACAGCGTGTGCTAAAGTACACTAAAATTACACTAAAATTCCACAGTCCTCCCTTTAACATGTCTCGCCAGCTTGTCAGTTCGGATCGATCCCCATGAGACCACGCACCTCTATCTCGTATAGGGGACTCATGTGCTCAGTTTTAAAGACCAAAGTCTTAGGGCACATACAGTTGGAAATGAGTGCACATAAAGGTGGTAAACATTGAATACCTAAGCAACACCCACACAGTATCATGATTGGTATCAATATAAACGTGAACAATCTCCATCCCCAGTTCTTCAAAGTGTCCCAGAACCAGCCTCCAAGCGACCATCCTTCCTGCTCCTGGTGAACCTCTGAGGACAGTCTGTGGAGGTGTTCGATTGCTTTGTAGACTGAAGGTGAGTTATCTGGCACATAGGTGCAACAGCTGGAGCTGATGATGCACCTCCCCGGTCGGCCAGAACCACATCTAGAACAAGGCGGTTTTGAAGAGCCACCAGGCGGACTGCCTGAAGCTCAGCCGTGTTGTTAGCAAGGATGCCAGCGGTGATGTTAATGGTTGTTTCTACTGCCTGAGTCAGGTGTTGGATAGCGCGGCTATTTGCCATTGGTCCCCACAGAGGAACAAGTCCCTTTGCTGCATCCAGGAACTGTGCTCCGGTGGAGTCGGCTTGTTCAACATCTCCGGCGCGCTTTTGCCGGTGGTGGTAGGCTGAGGCCACATACGTGGGAGGAAGAATGAAGGCGATGTAGCACGTACCCCTCCAGCCTTTTGGGAGCCAAGTGTAAGCTTTGGTGCCACAAACAAAGTACATATTCGGGGAAGCAACAAAGGAGGGGGGGTCAGCTGAGACCAATGTTTTGGTGATGCGACAAGAACTGTGACCCACCAGCTGCGTTCCCTGTCCTTCGAGGCATACGAGTCCTGTGACATTGATGACAGACAGGGCCACGGTCAGGGTGGCAGCCGTTTGTTTCCGCAGATGGGAGAAGGTGGGTCTGGCTGGATTGTGGAGCACTTGCATTTCGACCCTTTCTTTGGCAGGGATGTTCGTAAGGAAGGTTGAACCTGAAATTGCAGGACAAAAGGGAGCAGACGTTTTTCCTGTTTTGTTCAGCCAGAACCCATAGTAGAAGTGTGACACTGTTTGACCGGAAGCGGCGTTGTCCTTGTGGCTTTCCTGCATGAGGATCAACCAGGCGAGGCAGGAGCCGTGAATTGAGAAAGGAGAAGGGATGAAGGGGATGGAGTGTCCGGTAGCATGTGGGAGCAGCCCACAGATCCAGCAGTTCGTGGCATTTGCAGCAAGGTTGTGCTGGTGCAACAGTTGTACGAAGGAATTGTTCCAGAACTCCTTACGCCTTTCTCGGAGCTGAGGTGAAAGGGTGATCAGGTGGTGCTCTTTCATGGTGGTTGGCTGGACAGTGGTCGGCAACATCTGGTGAGCGGGTGTGCTTTCCTCCAAGATCCAGAAGGAAGTCATGAGGAGGAGGCAAAAGAGGAAGACAATGAAGAAAGCGATTGTCTTTGATTTGTGCAAATTATCAGTCTTTGGGTTCCTGTAATGGGTATTTCCTGTTGCTTCCGACGTCTTCTTGTCTGGCGCTTCCATCATCTTCTTATCTGGCGCTTCCATCATCTTCATCTTCAAGGTGCTCGGTAGTGGGCAGAACCACAGACTTCGTTTAGCTTCTCTCCGGGTAACCCTTGGTTGGTTTTGGGTCACCGTTCTGAGATTTTAACTTAGTCAGTGGCCTACTTAGCCGAAGCTCCCTCCTTTCGACGCAGGAAATACCCTTCTCGGGATGGCACAGTGGGATCAGAGTGTTTTGCAAGTTCAAGTGCCTCGGTATCAGGATAGCAGTTCAGTGATGGTCGGTCTTTGTTCAGGAGCTCCTCTTGGGTGCTGACGTTGTCTGTCGTGGCCAGGGTCGAGGAAACCTTCTTGCAGTGGTGTGCGTGCAGCCAGTGCTTCTTACCCTCCACTCGAAGAGCCGTCCGAGTGGTGATCAGTACTTGCCAGGGGCCCGTCCACCGGGGTTCCAGACTCTTCGCTCGTTGAAAGTTCCGGACTAGAACGTAGTCTCCCGGTTGGATATCGTGACCGGGACCCCTGGAAGCATCGGGGATGGCCTGCTGCACCTGTTGATGAATGACAGACAACGTTTTAGTTAATTTGTATAAATAATCTGACAGCAGGACGTCGGGGACGTCGTGAATGGAGGTCGGTTTGGGGGCAGTCCAGAGGTTCATAGGCCGCTCAAACACAACTTCGTAGGGGGTCAAGTGGTGCTTAGTGGGAGTGGAGCGCATCGATAGTAATGCCAGTGGAAGGGCATCTGGCCACTTAAGTCCTGTGGTGGCCACTATTTTTGACAGTTTCAGTTTCAGTGTAGCGTTGTGTCGTTCAACCAGGCCAGCGGATTGGGGGTGGAAGACTGCATGGAACCTCTGTTTTACCCCCAACCCCTTCAGGATTAGTTGGATAACTTCAGCTATGAAGTGGGGGCCATTGTCGCTCCATAAAATTCGACAAAGGCCGTAGCGAGGGAAAAACTCTTTCAGTAGTACTTTGGCAGTAGTCATGGCAGTGTTATCTCGGGTCGGATAGGCTTCCACCCATTTGCTGAAGGCACATACAATGACTAATACGTACTTCAAGCCTTGGCACCTCTCTAGCTGGATGTAATCCATCTGGAGGACCTCAAAGGGGTGGTCGGGGATCCCAAACCCTCCCCGGGGTACCACAGTTCCTTTCCCGGGGTTGTGTTGTAGGCAGATAAGGCACTGCTGGACTAGGCGTTTGGCCGAGTCGGGGATCTTGTTGTTGTGCCAGACTTTGGAAATGAGTTCAATCATGGGGGCAGAGCCTATGTGTGCAGGGGAGTGTGCCATTGTCAGTATGGGGATCAAATATGCATCAGGCAGCAACCATTTGTTCGTGTCTTTTGTCCGCCAGCAGCCTTCATCGTCCCTTAGACCCACCCGCGCCCACTCAGTCAGTTCGTGTGGTGTGCTGGCCGATTGGATGTCCCTGATCGTTTCCCTAGCGTCGGTCCATTTTTCTGATTGTGACCTGGTCACATACATGCGTGTCGTTGTCCTATTCTCAGCTGTGGTTCGGGCAGTGATGTCGGCTAGTGCGTTTCCCTGTCCGACTAAATCTGTCACCTTCTTGTGTGCCTGGCATTTGATCACTGCTAATTGTTTGAGGAGAAGAACTGCTTCAATTAGGGCGGAGACTAGATCTCCATGAAGGATGGGCGTGCCGTGGGACGTCAGGAATCCCCTTTCCCACCACAAGAGCCCAAAATGATGAACCACCCCGAAGGCGTACTGGCTGTCCGTGTAAATGTTTGCCGTGGTTCCTGCTGCTATGATACATGCTCGTGTGAGGGCAATTAGCTCTGCTGCCTGTGCGGATCGTTGTGTGATGCGAGCTGTTTCAACTACTGTTCGAGCTGTCGTCACCGCATAGGCAGCAGAAGTGGTGCCGTTTGGGAGTTTGATACAAGAGCCATCTACCCATAGTTCTCCATCAGGGTCTGTAAAAGCAATGTCTCGGAGGTCAATTCTACTCCTAGTCTGTTCGTCCGTGAGGGTCACACAGTCGTGTATAGGGGGTACATCGGGGTCATTTTCGGGCAAGGGTAACAGTGTAGCAGGATTCAACGTTGTGCATCTCTTCAGAGTGATGTGGGGTGCAAGTAGTGTCAATTCGTACCCTGTTAGTCGTGCACTAGTCAGGTGCTGAGTCTTAGTCTGGTTCAAAAGGGTGTCAACTGCATGGGGTACTAATACCGTGAGAGAGTTCGAGAGTACAATTCCCTCACTCTGGCGGATAGAGACAGCAGCAGCGGCTACCGCTCGAAGGCAGGCAGGTAAAGCTCTGGCGACTGGGTCAAGAGTGGCAGAGAAGTAGGCACAAGGGCGTTGTTTGGCGCCGATGGGCTGAGTTAGAACAGACAATGCGCATCCCTCCCTTTCGTGAGTGAAGAGGGAGAAGGGCTTGGAGTAATCTGGTGTTCCTAGAACGGGTGCCGAGCAAAGGGCATACCGCAACTCCTTAAAGGATGCTTGGCATTCGGGAGTCCAAGGGAGTGGGAACGGAACATCTTTGGCCAACAGGGAAAGTAGGGGTTTTACAATGAGACTGAAATTTGGTAACCATTGTCGGCAGAAAGAGGTAAGGCCCACTAATGAACGGACTTGCTTCTGTGTTTTTGGAATGGGGGTGTCTAGGATGGTTTGGATTCGGTCGGGCGTAAGTTTCCTCCCTTCTTTGGACAGGAGATGGCCTAGGTATGTCACTTGGGGCTGGCAGAACTGCAGTTTCTTTTTGGAGACTTTGTGGCCATTCTCCGCAAGAAAGTGCAAGAGTTGGATAGTGGCTGTGATTGCAAGTGGAGTGGTGTCGGCCGCCAAAAGGATATCATCGACATATTGGATCAATACCACTCCATCTGGTAGCTGGACGGCGTCCAGCTGTCTTTTGAGGGCCTGGCTGTAAATGCTGGGACTTTCAGTGTAGCCCTGGGGAGCTCTACAAAATCGGTATGAACGGTTTTTTAAAGTGAAGCCGAAGAGATAGCGGCTGTCTGGATGGATGGGGATAGAGAAAAATGCATTTTTAAGATCAATAACGGTGAAGGTGGTGGCAGTGGACGGGATGAGAGTCAGAATGGTGGCGATGTCTGAGACTACGGGGTACTGTGGCACCACCACTTTGTTGACTTCTCGCAGGTCGATGATGAAGCGGTACGCTTTCTCATCTCCCTCACCTTGCTTCTTAACAATGGGTAGGATAGGGCTATTGCAGACATTACTAACCACTTCCTCTACCACTCCTGCATCTACCAAGGACTGAAAATCGCTACCAATGCCTTCTCGCCTTCGGGCGATATCCGGTACTGTGGGAGTTTCGGGAGTATTGCATCTGGTCGAACAGTTATGTGTACAGGATCGATCATCATTCGTCCTACATCCGAGTCGTTTCTGGCCCATAGGTACAGGGGTAGGGTATCGAGCAAGGATAGGTCAGCATCTGTTATGGTGTACATATGTCGCGCGGGGTAGGGTCTGGACATGCTCGGGTTGTCGTACAGGATGACTCGGACTCCATCCGGGGAACACCTAATAGTAGCTCGGAAATGTTTCAGTAAATCAATACCCATAATGGCGTCAGGGGAGTTGGAGGAGAGCAGAAACGTGGTGTCAGTGGGATTGTTTCCTAGGTCAAAGGAGATAGGTACAGACAGGGGATTAGTGGAGGGCGTTCCATCGAAACCTATCGAGGTAATGTGTGAGCCAGACAAGGGTGCCCTTGGAATCAGTCGTTTTGATAATACACTACGTGTCGCTCCAGTGTCTACCAAAAATGGAGACTTTGTACCCAGGACCTTAGCAGTGACGTAAGGACCTTGCTGGTCAACACAGAGCTCGACTGGATCCCTCCCTTGCCCCTGGCAGTCCTATGCAGATTCGTGAGCATTGTTGCAGTCGGACTGTTGGCACTGATTATGTCGGGGGCGGTCAAATGTGTTTGGTCTGCCAGGTCGGTCATTGGTGGTGTCGCGGGTCTGCCCTCCAGTTTTGGGGCCATTTGTCATGTCCCTTGTCTCTTTATTTTTAATCAGTTCCCGAAGGGCCAGGCATTGAGACTTCCAATGTCCAAATTCTTTGCAAAATGCACACTGGTTCTCATCGAGGTCGGTTCGTGGAGCGCCAGGTGTGGGGTTGCGGTCTCTTGGGGGCGAATTCCTAGGGGCATTCGACTGGTAGTTTCCCCTATACCGTTCCTTTCCTGTAGTCACTTCATGTAATTGAGCAATCATCACTCGTTCCTTTAAGTCCTTTTTCTTTTTCTCATTCGCCCTCTCGTTCTCGTTCTTTTGGTGTTCATAATACTGAGCCATCTGAAGGATAGCTGCAGGTTTGGAGGCTCCCCAACTACTCTCACTCGTCTGTAACTTTTGGGAGACCTCTTGCGATAGCCCCTTTACGTAGTTTTGCACAAATAGGTGTTGTCCGGTTGCGGTGGTCATGTCTTGGCCACTGTAGTCGGAGAACACTGTTTCAAATCGGGAGAAATATTCTGATACGTCTTCCTGGGGTTTCTGACGGCAAGCCGTGACTATCGACCAGTCTACCTTTCTCTCTGGGATCAATGTCTTTAACTTCTGCACTATTTTGTCCGGGAGTTCCAGTATGTCTTTTACAGGTTTCTTACCGGGCTCTCGCTGCCTATCTAGTTCACCGAGTTGATTCCAGGTATGTCCAAACAGATCTGTGTGGTTGGCCTTCCGGATTTGCTTCCACACGTCAGCCGGCAGACATAACCCAAAAAACAAATCAATGTCCGCTAGAGTCATTATGGTTGAGCCCAAGGCTGTACTTAGTTCGGTATAAAATGCTGTCGGGTTCTTTCTTAAATCGGGCAGGGTTTGCCTAAAGGTTAAAATATCTTGCCGATCCCATGGTTGGTAAACCCAATTATACACAACCCTCCCCTTTGCATCCGCGTGGTTGATATCATCATTTGTTCCCTGACCTCTTGGGGGAACCCAGTAGGGGGCGGCTTCTCTGATAGGCATCATAGTGTTGGCTGCTTCCAATGAGGGCTCAATCGTCTCAGGGACTGTGATCTTGACCTCTGGTTTCTGTTCCGCGAGGTGGCGGAAGACCTCAAGCGTTTGCATGAAGAGGTCCGTCACATCGCTCTCAGTCCCATCTCCAACATCGACCCTTCTATATAGAGTCGTCAGTTTTGCAGGACCCTTATTCTGGTACCTATCCTCATAGGCGTTCAGGGTGTGGTAGCTGAACCGTAAAATGAAATGCCGTCTGTGACTACCGGCATGTGAATTGTGCATATTCATCGTATATTCTTCGCTCTCCTTCCGTTCTACCAGGGTCTTTGCTATCTGGTCGATTCCATCCCGCTCATCTTTGCTCAACCTATTTGGCCTGGCTGTTAGCTGCCTGCTAGTCTCATGTTCATCTGCTGTTGTTACCAATGCGGCTGGTGCGAAGGCCGTAAGAGCCGGGGCACTAGCGCTAGGGTCACCTTCGCCTGTATTTTCAACTGGTGAGTGTTGTGGTAGAGGTTGGCAGGGAGCATATGGAGGAGGCATGTAGATAATTGGAGGAGCGAGCAGTAACTCGTCATTTGCCCGCTGTTTGGAGGGCATCTCCGGGTAGAGCGTAGAGGGGGTCCTGACAGGGCATTGGCCTGCCAGTCCTGATTCTTGCGTGTGTTTAACTTCTTTTTTTCTTCTTATTTCTTCATCTAGTTCTTTTGCGGCCAGATGGGCTGCTTTTCGTAACTCTTTCACTATTTTTGCTTCCTCTCTTTTCCTTCGCTGTTCTGCTTCTTTGCGCCACATGCCAATACTATCGAGCATAGTGGGCGTTGCCTTATTTATTTTTACAGCTGCTTCTAGTGTTTTTATTTTATTTTCTTCAAAAGAACCTATCAGTGGCCACTGACTTTCAGGATCCTTTTTTGTATATTTATGCCATAACTTACTATAAGCTATAGCGACTAGTCCTTGCTTAGTAAACATGTCCTTATTAGGGGTGCCTTCCAATGGAGCTGGATGGTTCATCTCTAATAAGCGGTCCGGGTTGACCCAACTACTAACCAATGGGGAGAAGATAGGCATGACGGATTACAATGGGGGGCAAAAGCCTGCACTACCTATCTTTTCACTACTTGCAAAAGACTGGACAGAATATTCTATTCTACGCTGTTTGCAAACAGAGAATACCTCCAGAAGGAACCAATTCCAAACAGTCAATGTTTGGATAAACAATCAATCAATGAAGAATGAAATAGGCACGACGGGTTAAAAGCTTGCGTTACCTACCCTTCACTATCGGCAAAGGGAGAGAGAATATTCCTATTCTTCCCCGTTTGCAGGCAGAGAAGATCCTTAAGAGAACCAACTTCGAACAATTCAATGTTCGATCAAACAATCAATCAATGGGGAGAAAAATAGGCACGGCAGATTACAATGGGGGACAAAAGTCCGCGTTACCTATCCTTCACTATCTGCAAAGACTAAACAGAGTATGGCGATTCTGTGCTTGTTTGCAAATAGAGAATCTCTCAGAGACAATAAAATAAGTAATACTAGTATTTTCAAACAATCAAACAATCAATTTCGCAATTTGTCGTGTGTCACGACCTTACCCGGACCGCATGGACAGTTTCTCGTCTTCCGCTTCCAGCGCCCGATCGTCCTCTACTCTCTGTTGCTATCGCGGCACTCCTGGTGGTTCCCAGTCAGGACCGTAGATCACTCGGGAGAGGTCTGCTCGGAATCAGTGAAGTTCAGATGATCGGCTGTCAGACGAGGGTCTATCGGACAGGAGCTCTCCCGATCGTTGCAGTTGTTCACTCTGTCGTCGGGACCTCTCGCACTGGATCCACGTGTCGCTGATGGGCCCCGCGTTTGGGACGCCAATTGATAAAGATCAATTCAAAATGGTCAGGCGATTTCAGTTGATGTTTCCTAAGTTAAATTTGCCCGGCGTAAAACGCCTCTAATACCATACGAAGTTATCCAATAAAGAGGCAGGCGCTGGAGACAGGAAGACAGGAAACAAGTTTTATTCCGACGGAGTAGAACACATCAGATCGGACAACAAGGTATCGTCTCGAGGTGCTCTCTCAGCCTCTCTGAGACCTGGTCTTTTATACCCTGGTTTAAGACATGTGAACGCTCTTTATTACAACAAAGACATTGTGAAGTATGAGAACGACATCCCCGACACCCCCCAGTTCCGGCCCATTCCAACACATGACAACAGTAGAGGCCCTTTCCCCCCATATGATTGGGAGGGGGCTATCACGCAGCCGAGTGTTCTGCCGATTCCTTTGGAATGTGTGCGCCTGATCGAATCTCAGGGGGTGGGGAGGTCATGATCAATAGTGGCTCCTTTCAGGAAAGGCGAGTGCATACGGTAGTGGGCAATAAACTGTATCCTCGGGCTAAGGGATGACCAGCGGTTCGTACAGGCAGTCGGGCTCAGAGGAAGGGGTCATCAAAGGAGGGGTATTCATGGACGGAAAGGAGGTGTTGGTCAGGCGCGGGGTGTGATTCCCTGAGACAGAGTCATGGGAGGGGAGGGTTCATGACTTGTGCATGTGAGTGCGGGGGCAGCCAGGGTGCGCAGGGAAGGCTTGCAAGGTTCAGGGAAGTGTGCTGACGGGCGATCGTGAACAGGGAGACCATGGTACCTAAAATGGCTGTCGTGTATGTTCATACGTGAGTCTGCAAGATGGCGTAGATGATGTTCAGTACACAAACTAAAATTCCACACCACCTCACATGGACCGCGCACACAGTCAGGACGTCGCGCCGCCAACCGCTTTGAAAGAAGCGAGCGGCGCGAATACGGCGGAGTGGTCGTGAGGATTGCAGGTAAGGAGGCGGGGGAGGGCTTGTGGCACTTGCGGCTATGTGGAAGCGCGGGCAGACTCTGGCCTTTTGTTTAAGTATTGCTGTTAATCAGAGCCCCTTCACGGGCTCCGATTAACAGCAATACTTAAACAAAAGGTCAGAGTCTGCCCTGCGCTTTCCTAACAAAAGCGTAGACAGTTTCCAAACACAGCGTGTGCTAAAGTACACGCTGTGTTTGGAAACTGTCTACGCTTTTGCCCCGCGTCCTCACAGCACACAAGAGCTGTGACACAGAAGGCAGAAGGGCAGAAAAAAGAAGGGGAAACGAGTGAAACAGAGGGCAGAAGGGCACAAAAAATGGGAAAACGAGTGAAAGAGGGCACAAGGGCACAAAAAAGAAGGGGAAAATGAGTGAAACAGAGGGCAGAAGGGCACAAAAAAGGGGAAAATGAGTGAAAAAGAAAGCAGAAAGGCACAAAAACAAATAGACCAGAGGGCAGAAGGGCTCAAAAAACGAGTGGAAGAGAGGGCAGAAAGGCACAAAAAACTATTGGAAAAGAGGACAGAAGGGCACAAAAAATGAGTGGAACAGAGGGCAGAAGAGCACAAAAAAGGGGAAAACGAGTGAAACAGAGGACAGAAGTGCACAAAAAAAAAAGAGGAAAACGAGTGAAACAGAGGGCAGAAGGGCACAAAAAAGGGGAAAACAAGTGAAACAGAGGGCAGAAGGGCAGAAAGGCAGAAAAACAAGTAGAACAGAGGGTAGAAGGGCACAAAAAACGAGTGGAACAGAGGGCAGAAGAACACAAAAAACAAGGGAAAAACTAGTGGAACAGAGGGCAAAAAGGCACAAAAACAAGTAGAACAGAGGGCAGAAGGGCACAAAAAACGAGTGAAACAGGGCAGAAGGGCACAAAAAAGGGGAAAACGAGTGAAAGAGGGCAGAAGGGCACAAAAAAAGGGGAAAACGAGTGAAACAGAGGGCAGAAGGGTACACAAACAAGTGGAACAGAGGGCAGAAGAGCACAAAAAACAAGGGGAAAACGAGTGGAACAGAGGGCAGAAAGGCACAAAAACTATTGGAAAAGAGGACAGAAGGGCACAATAAACGAGTGGAACAGAGGGCAGAAAAGCACAAAAAAAAGGGGGAAACGAGTGAAACAGGGCAGAAAAGCACAAATAAAGGGGAAAACGAGTGAAAAGAGGGCAGAAGGACACAAAAAAGGGGAAAGTGAGAGAGGGCAGAAGGGCACAAAAAGAAGGGAAAAACTAGTGAAACAGAAGGCAGAAGGGCACAAAAAAAGGGGGAAACGAGTGAAACAGAGGGCAGAAAGGCACAAAAACAAGTAGAACAGAGGGCAGAAGGGCACAAAAAATAAGTGGAACAGAGGGCAGAAGAGCACAAAAAACAAGGGACAAACGAGTGGAACAGAGGGCAGAAAGGCACAAAAACAAGTAATGTAAATGTAAATGTAAATGTATGAAGCTTATATAGCGCATGACTTACCCTGGGGCATCTCCGCGCTTGCTTAGGGAACCCGTCCTGGTATTCCCATGTGAGATAACCCTGGCAGGGTATCCACAAGGTGAAAGCCAGGCATCCCACCGCGAGGGGCCGATGTGGAGATTAAGCAAGCTATTGCCCAGAGTCGCAGAGTGTGAACCCGTGAGTCGAGAAGGCACCGGAGCGAGAATTATCGAGTCCGTGGAATTATTGAGCCCAAGACCCGCCGAGGCGGGGAATTGAACCCTGGTCCAGGGCCGAACTCAGGCTCCAGGTCTGCCGCCTCTAACCCCTGAGCCACACTTCTCCACAGTAGAACAGAGGGCAGAAGGGCACAAAAAACGAGTGGAACAGAGGGCAGAAGAGCACAAAAAAAATGGTTGCAGCGCACAGAGACCCTCCACTGCCGCACACAGATGAAAAAAATTAGCGGGAATATTGATTCTAAGCGCAAATCTTTTTTTTTACAATACATCTTTAGCCAGTTCTGCTTTGGACACCCACGAAAGTGAGGTATCATTTCACTCGGGACACTAAGGGGAATGCTGTGGGGTTGGAAATTTGTGCCGGCACGGTGATTCCACACATATATATGTGGAAAATTTGTTTTTTTTAGCTAAATTTGAGGTTTGCATGGCATTCTATGTAGGAAAACGTTGGGGGATCCTTGCAAGCAACACCTCATTGGACTCACCCCGGTGTCTAGTTTTCAGAAATGTTTGGGTTTGGTACTTTCCCAAGATGGCCGCCGAGCCCGGGGCCAAAAACTCAGGTGCCCCCCCCCCAAAAAAAAGGTAGTTTTGCTATAGGTAATTTTAAAGTCTCCACCGTACGATTTGGGCCTTTTCCTGTTGCAGCCACTATGCCTACCCACGCAAGTGAGGTACCATTTTCATCGGGAGACCTGGGAGAACGCTGGGTGGGAGGAAATTTGAGGATCCACGCAGATCCCACAACTTTACCACACAGAAATGTGAGAAAAAAGTAAATTTTTTAGCGAAATTTGAGGTTTGCAGTGGATTCTGGGTAGGAGAATGATGAGGGACCCACACAAGCCAAACCTCGCTGGACTCCCCCGGGTGTCTAGTTTCCAGAAATGTGTGGGTTAGGTTTCCCTAGATTGCCGCCGAGCCCCGGGCCAAAAACTCATGGGAACCCCCTTGCAAAACCAGGTTGGTTTGTGATAGGTAATTTTGATGTCACCTAATTAGGTTTTGGGCCCTTGCCTGTTGCGGGTCCTTGACCCACCCACGCAAGTGAGGTACCATTTTTATCGGGAGACCTGGGGGAACGCTGGGTGGTAGGAAATTTGTAGATCCACGCAGATTCCAGAACTTTTCACCACAGAAATGTGAGGAACATGTGTTTTTTCTGTCAATGTTTTAGGTTTGCAAGGGATTCTGGGTAACAGAACCTGTGGGAGGCAGTCGAGTCACCCCATCCTGTATTCCCCTGGGTGTCTAGTTTTCAAAAATGTATAGGTTTCCCTAGGTGCCGGCAGAGCTAGGGTTCAAAAACTATAGCTAGGCACTTTGCAAAAAAGGGTAATTTTTCACTGCGAAATTGAGGTGCGACTACGTTTGTTTTGCGCCGTTTCCTTTCGCAGGCACTAGGCCGACCCACACAAGTGAGGTACCATTTTTCTCAGAAGACTTTGGGGAACGCGAGGTGGGTGGAAATTTGTTGTTCCACGCAGATTCTAGAACTTTCCACCACAGAAATGTGAGGAAAATGTGTTTTTTTTGTAAATGTTTTTGGTTTGCAAGGGATTCTGGGTAACAGAACCTGGTGAGAGGCAGTCAAGTCACCCCATCCTGGATTCCCTAGGGCAGTGTTTCCCAAACTGTGGTCCGCGGACCCCCAGGGGTCCGTGACACATTCCCATGGGGTCCGTAGACAGCAGTTTTAAAAGCACAGAAAAGTTTCTTGTGTAATTAGCAGCTTTCCAGCAACAATAAAAGTGTCAAGATAATGCCAGTGATTAATGTACCTGCTGGAGAGCGAGGAGAGTTTTGTCCAGTGGCAGCTTTGACTTAACTAATGTAGCACAGAGGGTTAATGTGCCTACTGCAAAGAACGTGTAACATGCATTTTAGAAAAGCAGTATTTTATGTGCATAGGTTTGTGGTTACTGCTTTTGTCACAGAGATTATTTTGTTACTGTGCACTTCATAAGTGGCAATCGTAATCTATCAAAGGGACCTATAAACTATCATCAAAGATCTGCTTGCAAACTGCATGGTACCAGTTAGTAACTTATGTTTTTTTCCCAGTTAATTATTATCCTGATGCTGCTGAAAAGATTTGTTTAGGCGGAAATACATTTTTAATGTTACTAGCCACTGTGTTATGTTCTGAATCCTGAGTTTGTGCTTTTCCAGACCAAGCACTCTTTAAAAATGTCTACCAGTATGAATGACATGTAAACCTTGCAGTCCCCTTTACCTTATGTAACATTTTATTTACACACTGATTTACATGTATGATTCAATGTCTCTATATGTGTGTGATGTAAAGTGCTCTGACATCCTACAATGGTATGAGAGATGCTATAAAAACAAATGAAATACATGTGACAGCGGGGCTGTTCCTTCAATATAAAATACTAAGGGCGCATGCAAAAACCTATAGGGCCATGTACATAGCCTATTTCGTGAATCACAATTTGTTTGCGACTCGCTAAATAGGTTTTGGAACTTGCTATTTGGAAGGGGCATTCCCTTCCAAATAGCGAGCCTCAAAACCATGTACAAATGTTTTTCGGTCGCAAAACACACTGCAATTACCACCTACTTCAAGTAGATGGTAATGCATTCGCAAATGGAAAGGGGTCCCCGGGGGACCCCTTCCCCTTTGTTAATGCATGCAAAATTATTTTTTAAGGGCAGGCAGAGGTCCCAGGGACCTCTGCCTGCCCTTAAAAAATTAAACTAAAACGTTTTCTTTTCTTTTTTTTTTAAATGCATGGTAAACGGGCTGCATTTAAAAAAAAATGTTTATTTAAAAGCAGTCCCAGACATGGTGGCCTGCTGAGCCCAGCAGGCCACCATCCCTGGGAAGGTGGGCGTTAATGAGCCCCGCAATTGGCGACCCCATTGGGAATCCCAAACAGTGTTAAACACACTGTTGTACATTTCATTTAGCGACTCGCAATTTGCAACTCGCATTGTGTCGCCAATTGCGAGGCGCTAAATGAAATGATCGTACGTCTGGCCCCAAAATCCTTAGTACATTGAGTATTTGTTTTGTGTGCACACGCGTGTTTTTTTTTTTAATTACTGTTTTATTATTTGAAATGTAACTCCTACAAATTGCTTGGGGGTCCCCGGCTTCCAGTGGTGACTCAGTGGGGGTCCTCAGGAGTCAAAAGATTGGGAACCACTGCCCTAGGGTGTCTACTTTTCAAAAATGTATAGGTTTGCTAGGTTTCCCTAGGTGCCGGCTGAGCTAGGGTACAACAACTACAGCTAGGCACTATGCCAAAAAAGGGTCATTTTTCACTGCGAAAATTGAGGTGTGACCACGTTGTGTTTTGCGCCGTTTCCTGTCGCAGGCACAAGGCCGACCCACACAAGTGAGGTACCATTTTTATCGGGAGACTTAGGGTAATTCAGATTTGTAAATCAACTGTTATTACCTATTGAGTTTTCATGCATTTCTCCCTTCCAAATGAAAGACAATGTGTAAAAAAGCAGTCATTTTGAAACATGACCTATAATTCTCATGCTAGTATCAGTATTTCAATTTTGAAAATGTGCAAATATGTACTGTTTCTAAACTCTGTAATTTGTACCCATTTCAGAAATACATAGGTGTCTTTCATACCGATTTTTCCATGTATACATTTTCAAAGAATAATTGCTCTAAACGCGGTACATAACAAAATACCATTGCAAGTTGCTGCGCAGTTTTTGGCTCTGGGTTCGTCGGGTTCTTGGAGAACCTACAAGTCCTATATATCCCCACAACCAGGAAGGTCCAGCAAATGTAACGGTATATTGCTATCAAACAGCTGTCATAATTATAAGAAGTTACAGATGAAAACGTTGACACAAAAGTTTTTTTTTTCAACTAATTTTTTCAATATTTAACTGTTAGTTTCTATAAAGAAACCTTCATGGATTTAGACAAATGGCCGCTTTCTGAATTCTGTCTACTTTTCTACAATGTATAGCTTTCCAGGATCCATTATTGCTTTCATACTCATTATACCATTAACTGGAAGGAGGTTGGAAGCACTAAAAATAGCAAAAATAGGCTATGTCTCAGAAAACTGCTAAAACTGTGTGAAAAATGTTGGTGCTCTGACAAAAGACTGTCATTCCCTAAAAGCTGGGAGAAGGGTGATTTCAGACCCACAACCCCTTTTTTGATAACATTTGCAGGAAAAACCCAGAGGCTTTCATTTGCAGCCCGTTTTTCCCCCATTTTTCGGAAAAAACAAATGTTACTGTATTTCACTTAATTTCTGGGCCACCTCCAAGGGAATCCAAAAATCCTGGGTACCTTTAGAATCCCCATGATGTTGGAAGAAAAGGACGCAAAAATGGCGTGGATACCTTATGTGGTCAAAACGTTACAGGGGCCTAAGCACGCACTACCCCAAATAGCCAAAAAAGGCTTAGCACAGGAGGGGAAAAGGCCTAGCAGCGATGGGGTTAACGATATCAGACCGGGCTTACAAGTTCATCTTGGTGGCAGTGGATTTATGCTCTAGATTTCTGTGGGTTTGGCCTCAGCGCTTGGCTGACGCCCAAACTGTTAGAAAGGTTTTGCAAGTCTTCATAGGGATAAATGCAATTGGCATATCACATTCTGACCGTGGCCCTGCGTTTAGCTCACTGGCTTACAAAGACGCCATGGGAAGTTTGGGCATATTAAGGTACTCTTCTCCATATCCTCCAGAGAGAAATTTGATTGTGGAGGGAGGCAGTTGGGTCAATCACCTATATGGGTCCTGTGGGCACTAAACAACATGCCAAGAAGTTCCCTGGGGGCTGTACTCCATATGAAGTCCTGGTCGGGATTAGAATGTGGGTACCTGACCTCGCCTGTGGCAGCACAGTGGCGGATGAAAAACCATTTGACATCAATTATTGTTTGGCTGTTTTACAGGAACTCAACTAATTACGGGCATTACAAAGCAACGTCCAAGTAAAACGCACCGCCACAGGAGAAGGGAAAAGATAGTGGACCAAGAAGAATTTGGGCCATCTTACAGAGCGTCTGTACGAGTCCTGGCTGTCGAAGGAACAAGAACAGTATTTCTGCCGCCATTTGCTGGCTGCAAAGACAAGAGATTCGTCTCAATTGATCTGATTAAACCACACTATGTGGCCGATACACAAGAGTAGGCCCATGTGGGCTCCTGGGTAGCGCCAGATCTTCTCTTGCTTCCATACAGGAAGTTCAGATGGAAAAATTAATAACTTTTGAAGACTCCATTTCGAGAAGTGAAGGAGTTACCAACAAAGGAATGCAACTTGTACCTCTTGAAATTGAACATGAAACTACAAATGAAACAGATCTCAATTCGGCCCAACACAAATATCTGTGTGAATATGTCTCGAACAGACGCATCTGCCAGTTCCAGAAAACCTGCTGAGCTACCAAAGATAGAACGAACTGTGTCTGGGTACTTTATCGGTTTTGACGATTTCTCACTGGATCCAAGGGAACCCGAGTTACTGCCACTGCCTGTTACCCACAAAGAACGAATATGTGACTTCTACATTTAGCTGAAAAATACTTTGTTTTTTCCAGGCTACAACTCTGGCTTGCTATTCCTAGTCCTTTGGATTGGTATAGAGACTGTCTTTTTCTTGCTCCTGAATGGGCATTATCTCACAGAACACTCTGCAGTACAACACGTGAAATTGGTCCTGAAACCGCATGCATCATCACACCATGAACAGAGAGTCCTGTCCTTAGTGAACATTACAGCAGTTCCAGTTCCCCAAGGAATAGTTGGAACAGAGTTTCCTATGATGTATATGGTCCTACTGAACTTTTAATAATAGCACATTTGTTTAAAATTTCTCTTAGTGATATCACCTCTAGTACTCTCTCTGATGAGTGGGACATTTAAATCAGATAGCATAGTATGCACTGTTCAAACAATCAGCAGATGATACATCTAATTTTGACACAAAGCTAAGTATCTCACATTATGTTTTTACTTACCATCAATGAGACCATTGCCCACCACAGCTAAAAGGCAGTTCAACAACATTTGCACAGAAGTTTGCTTATTTTTCTGGGTTGAACACTTCAGACCCAACCTCTTAGTACTATAAGCTTGTGCCTACACCGGCAATGGAATATATGCTCACTAACACTAAGCAGATATACTCTGCTTCCAATATTGCCAAGCTGTAAGTACATGGTTTCGACTTTTGGAAAACACCATTGACACAAAATCTGTCTGGGGGACTATTGAATGGCAAGTTCAGGGAAGTGAGAGCCTGCCTCATGCCACATTAAATGATCTTCCTGAACGAGACAGTGCAACAAACTTCCTATCTGGGGCTAGCCAAGTTTAGGGGCTTAAACACACTTTGGATTCCCTTGCTTACACACTTTGAGGGTTGGCAACATTATACACAACACAGTGAGTATACATTAGATGCCATGCTACACAATGGTTCTTACAGTTCATCAGACACCAATTGGAAGGGATGGTTGGTTTGGCCTGTCGTCACAAATAGGTGTCAGTCAAGATTCAGGGGTACCACATAGTACCCATAGGCCTGAACAGCGCTATGTACACGTTCTGTTTTTATTTGCATAATCGACTTGACCACTCTATTGTATATTTATTACTAGCCTATCCAACAGTGCCTTGTGACTGATTAGATTTGCTACCTGGGTTATAAGGGCGTGACTTTATGCTGTCAACTTCAACAGTATTTTACTCATTCTCATTTTGTTTATATGTAGCTTTGGTATCAGATTAATTTATACACAGACCCGTACGAGATGTATGGGTGTGCTACTGTTCAAGTGGCTAGTATAATAGATTTATGAGGTGATACTCGTTTCTGGTCACATGCGTGGCCCTATTTGCATTCTGTGCTAACATATTCGAGCTTAGTTGGTATTATGTCTAGGCTTTTGATGTACACAGGACCCAATACTTTTGTGAGTTTGATTAGTTTATTCATTTTTATTATTGCAGCATATTCCTATTCTGAGATCACTCGTATATCAAGATACATCTGTTTTGACTAATTGATGTCCTTGGGGCTCCAAGGACCAACTATTTTGAGGTACTACTCAACGTTGATCTTCTAGAGTACTGCATCGCACTACAGATTACTTAGGAGTTAGTTTCAGAAATCCTCTTGAATAATGCTTTACAGAGAGGTGTTTTCTCTCTTGGTACTTTTTTCTTCAGGACTATGTGTGTTCATTTGTAGAAATAACAGCACCATTTCCTCGCATGGCTTGGGGTATTTTTCTAATTGGTTCTCTTCCTCTTCATTTTCACTTTAACGGGATGGTCTTCAGTGATTTCATATGTGCACCCCTTTCATCTTGGGAACTCTGATTAAGAAATCATAATTTAATACTTCTTGAGGCGAAAGTCAGCATCCTAAACATGATGTAACTTGTTTCTCCCAGCTCTGTCGGATACAAGCTTGATCTTTACATGTTCTAAAATTGTGTTCATATGAAAATAATTATATATATATATATATATATATATATATATATATATATATATATATATATATATATATATATATATATATATATATATTTATTTTTTTTTTTTTTTTTTTCGAATTAAGTTATAATGATTACTTTTTTAATCATCAGCCTTGAAAAAGTCATCTTTTTGAAACACGTGTCGGCTGAATGCTATCTTCGGATTCTTACCTGTGTGTCAACAGAATTTGGCATTCATGTGCAAAATTAAAAGCTGGATCTGCTACATTGTCAGACCAAAAACAACATTTGTGTAGTGCTTTCCACCGCTATTGTCAATCTCTACGTCGAGGACTCTGTCGCATAAGCTACTAAGTTACTCCTGGTGTTTCAAATCCTGGTGGAATAGTCTTCCAGTGACGGAGGTAAAGAAAACACAATGCTACAAGTATTGTTCATTGAAGAAGAGAACACTGAAGGTGCAGAGGATAAAGAGGCCTCTGGACCGTATATGTAAAGTTCCCATTATCACCTGGAAACAAAAGAAATGGCCCCAATACAAGTGCGAAGATGAACCTCTTTACCGGACGTTTCTATTGTACCATCTGAAGAGCAGGGAATAATCACACTTCAAGGAATTACATATTTACCCTCTATCCAGGATAAAGGACCCTTGGGACTTGATGCTGAAATATGTACAAATCTAACCGGCGGGGAGGTGAAGCGGATGACTGTAGGAGACACGGCTGGAAGCACTGAAGATGACAAATGTCACAGTAGGCTCTTCCACCCTTGACCTCTCATGGAATAAGTAGGATAGTGCCCTAGGGTTTTTCACGTGAGTACTAAACTAGTGGGGTGATTGATCCCTACAACCCTGTCTTTTAGTGGTTGATTCTTTATACAAATTGTATAAAGGCAGAGCCCTTTTACAATATTTGGTCCTGATGAATGCTATGTACCCTACGGGGACCCTAAAGCAGAAATATGTTGACCATATTTAGCACGGTGATGGGATAATTAGTTCCCAAATCACTGCCCACTTCTTTTTAACCCCTTCGATGCTCATGACGGAATGGTTCCGTCATGAGCGTCGGTTGGCCTGTGCTCATGACGGAACCGTTCCGTCATGAGCCCGTTGGCTCATTAGAACGTTCAGCACAGCGCAGGAATCTGCGCCGCGCTGATGTGGTTAATACCATGCAGTTGTTCTTTTAATTAAATCAGTTTATTGACAACTGTAGTGGTTTTAAGATCACTTCTTCACATACTCAAGGGCCATCACTTAGTTTAGAAGTGCATCCCTGTCTCCATGTGTATGCCCGCCCTTTATCAAACAAGAGTTTTTACAGGGCGAGGACGGGCTATGATGAAGCATGACACCAGGTGGTGTGTGAGGCCAGTCCTTCACTTTTTGTATTGATTCCCCACTAGGGACAGCCCCATTAGTGTTTACAAATCTATTCCATTGCCAAGGTCTCCAGCACCCCTCCATCCTCAGCAGTCGGATCCTCTGTCACAGCTTTCAGCATACCCTTTGATGGCAGCGCCTCTGCCTCCAATACCTTACAGTGTCACATAAGTCCCCTCTTTGGCTTAAAAGTGAGAGGCTGGACAAAGATAAAGGCATGGTGGGTAGTATGAAGATTGTGATGATGATCATCAGGCCAAGAACCCACCTGCTCGTAGTACAATGAGCAGGACACTATTTTAGCACCCAAGGATGCTGGGGCAGATGCATCCACAGTAGATTCTCCATCGAGCAATATTTCGCTTTCACAGCATTTTACAGGCCTACTTGTGTCATCTATAGAAAAGCCCTGATTTTCTGGCTTGACTTTCAGCAGGACCATTACAGCTATTCGTATTTTGGCCCACTTGTAGGTGGAAGGTCTAAATCAGATCTAGAAACCACATTCAGCGGCAATAAATGTGACTAGAGAAAAAATACACCAACTTTGAAGTTGGAATCAATCTTTGCCATCTGACAAAGGGGGTGGGTGCGGAGTGTACACCATTGGCAAGACTAAGAATGTTCCAGTGAAGGAAGCTAACTAGACGACTATCCTGTCTCTCTACGGGAGGCAATTGCGACACAACATCAGCCCTTTCATCAAGAAGCTGCTGAAAAACGATTGAGCTCAAGCCAAAGCAATCCTCAAAGACGGATGTCAATGGGCATCATCTCTCATTGATGCATCAATGGATGAAACCTCCTCAGGCATTCTGTCAAACAGATAACCAAGCTGTTTGGATGAGATATAGTTAGCTTACAAGCATCATGTTCTAACTGAGAGTCAATCAAGTCCTGCATCCTCAACATGCTTTTCACTCTTGGAATTTTGTTTGCAAATATGTAGGTGATGACTTACAATATATACAAACTGATACAGAAATGGCAAGTTCATTGGTTTCGCTTCATTGGCATCTCCACTATTCGTTATTTAAACTTGAATGTCCTGAGTTTTGGCTACCAGTATCATGACACGTACTTTCATCCTTTTTCCCCAGTTGACTCCCAAGCAACTTACCAACATACAACCATCCACAAATGCTGCAGAATAACCATGAGGAAGTTCAGACTGCCAATTTTGCTTTACAAGATGGTCGTTCCTACTGCTATTCGAAATAAGGCCTGCTACTCCTAGTGGATTGACACTGATCCAGGTCAATTATAACCGACTTCAGGGCTGTCCAAAAGGAGGCAACCGGGGGGAGACCAAGCACTGAGAGGAAGAAAATCTAAAAACAGAAGCAAAACATCTCTGATAGCAGGAAATTACAGACCGGTTCTAGACAATGTTCCGATTAAATGAACCATTGTCTGTGTCTGGTTTAAACTGTTAGTGATGTACTCTAAATCAAGATTGCAATGTCCCTAATAATGGATTGGGCAACCGCCTGAAACAAAAAAGAGAAAATAAATCAACCCAAAGGCAAAAACTTGACGGATGTCCAACAGTAAACACTTTGGAAACTGGAGCGCGGCAACCCAGAAATGCACAGCAGCGTTAGGCTGTGTGGACAACACCACTGCAGCAGCCAGGAAAACACAGCGAGAGACTGGAGATGTGACTCGGAACACAATCCCTTAACAGTGCACAACTGCAAACAGAAGGAAAATAGCGGGGGCGACGCAAAGTTGAGAGTTGGTCAAAACAACCTAGCGATCCCAGCAGCCTAACAGCAAACCTTACTTGCCCTGTACTTGCCACACTCCTCATCCTTCTCACCCCTCTACTTGAACACTGCCATTGTAGGGTCAGAAATGAGGGCCATTTATCAGACTGAAGAGACTAACATAAAATTACTCCCTGTTTTTGGGGGGAAAGTAAAAAAAAGAAATAAAATGTGTGTATTTTCAAAACTCATATTCTGATGTTTGGAGAATAGTTGCATTTTTAAAACATTTTTGATTTACTAGTAATAAATCGGAGACGTATAACTCATATTATAACCTTGGTGCCAGGGGCACGTGAGCTATGGCTATTATATAATATCCATGCAGAGGCTACAGTGATTGAGAAACACAAGAAAACATCTAGTCAGAATTTCAGGTGACTTTAAAGGTAACTGCAGGTGACATTTCTGTTTGATGTTTTTCAAGATCCATGTACAACAACCAAGACAAATTTACATAATTTGGAAGATAAAAGTTGTCTGTGCTCTATCAAGACAATACTTAAGACTTTAGACTGACCAACGTTTCATGGTTTTCAGCAAAGCCAAGAAGGGCTAAGCTAAGTAACAATGGGCTTGGAAAGATGGGTTGGTGCGTGCATGCATGCCACTCAAAGTTTGGCGTTTCCTTTTCCAGGTGGTAATAGAAGCTACTCCACAAACAGCACTATCACAACATTGCTGCTGTTCACTGGCATTTCAATGGTGGCCATCTGGAAAGTGGCAACATAGACAAAAGAATACTTTCCTTCGCCAAATGTGGTAGAATATCTAAGCTAAGGAAATCTTTGAGGCAACTGAAGCAGTAGGTCACTCCACCTCACTGGTTGGAGTTTGTCATACAATGATGTGGATATACTACACAAGGTGCAATATTGACGGAGTGCTTTTGTAGATTGAGGTTACATATTTTTACTGAGAATTTCCAAACTGTTGATGAGCAACAACTGTAACATGTGAACCATTCATCGCTGGAGGACCATGGGTGTCTAATGATGTCACTTATCAAAAACATAAAATAAAGTTTTTGTACTCACCCAAGGGTAAATAAGTTGGATCTAATAAAACCGAAAACTATTATTTGAGCATGGTTTACTAAGAAGACACAGACTTCAATAGTCACATAATGTACCTTAACCCCTTGCATGCTGCCGCGATTCTGCGCCTGTGCGGCAAAATCGCAAGTGGGCGGGTTTATGACGGCCCCCAGCCGTCATCAGCACAAGAGCGCCGTAGTGCATGACGGCTGGGGGCCGTCATCAGCATGCAAGGGGTTAAGGAATGGAAGGATGATCATTTTCCTTCAGGCAAACAAAAAAAGGTTTTAAGGGATCACCTAACAGTAAAGGAAACACACTTCTGCCAATCGATATCCCTTCTCATATTATAGGAGTTCCTTATATCCTTTCACAGGCGGACATTTTCAAGCCACCTGAAATTCTGTTGGTTTCCAAACCGGTTAGTCTACATTCTTCAGGATGCAATCACTTTCACCCAATACGTTCTATCACAAGTGCACCATTATTAACCCTCTTTGTAGAAAAAGGGCAAAAAAGTAGTAAACATTCAGTCTGTAAAAACATATTTAATGTTGATTAAACTGACAAAAAGTGCTTCATCAATCAAGGCCATTTAAACTGGACTTTAGTCTGTCACACGGAGCTGTGAATATCAGCATCAACAAAAGAGACTTAAGGCAAGACAAACTCCACTAGTTGCTAGCAGACAATCTGGAAGCCTATTAATACCGCAAGCTCTATTTATTGCTTTATTGCCTAAGTGGACTAGCTGGCGGCAACAGTACAGCTGGGTAGAGCCCAAAATAGTAATCTGCCTCAATAGTTTATGGATTAAATTAATACAAGAAGTGAATATCAACAAAAAAGAAAAAACATATTTGATATAGTTGATGGTTACATAGATCTCCCACTGTGTTTGCTTCACACAGAGTAAAACAATTTGTGCTTCGGTGATATACCACACCAGTTTAAAAATAAGACACAACAGAAATAGTAAGGCATCAGTAAAGTTTAAAGTGCACCTATAGGAATGGGATTAAAAAGAAAAAGATTGGGACACCAAACAGCAGTCACCCTCATGACATTAAAGTGATAATGATTCACATTCGCAGGCAGAAATCTGTGCAAAGAGCGTTCATAAATGAGGTTCTGCGCTGCTTTTCAATGCAGCTCTTGCATAACAAAGAAGCCGATCTCTGTCCTGCATATGCGTCGATGCAGCATGTGCTCTGTGAGATCATGCCTCTGTAAGATAATGCATTGGAAATGTTTGTCCCGTAACTGCAGCGATGGGTCACAATGCCCCAATGAAGAGCTTCACAAAGAATCTTGGTCAAAGGGATCTAAACGCTGGAGAAAATTGATGAGATTTCCCAGGCTGCTCACTTTAGGAGCAGCAGGCTTGAATATACGTGCTTCTAACAGGTAATACTTGCCACAGGAAGCACAGCAATCCCTGTACTGAATAATTCTGCGTAATGTTCGAAGGCCTCTGATAGGAGTATCATTGTCATTGCGGGTCGGAGCCAAAATTCCAAATCGCTCAGTAAATCCCGCAGAGCAATATCCATTACTTTCCAGCTTTCATGTATGATGGAATAGTGCCGCGAGCAGTTAAACCCTCAAAGCGCTTGTAAGTGTAATTGATGAACACCCAGTCCTTGTTCTTGTAGTCAGATTCCTGGTGGTTGCTTGTGGCCACTAGTGGGGAACAGCAAGTACAAAGGATTAATACTCAAACAATACAGTTCAATTTTTATTCAAGACCTCATCAATTATAAGGAAAGGGGAAAAATAACGAATTCAACTTGCTGTGCTTTAGCCTTTTAATCACAAAGTGCACTACCCAACCCAAGCATAAACAGATAGGGAGGATGAACACCTACTTTTTGCTTCAGTGATTCCAAGCACAGAACCAATCTCTAGTCGGTGCCACTCATGACTTTTGCACAGCACAAAACCAAAACATTACAATGCACTGCTAAACATGGGATTTGAAATTCGCACCTCAAAGTGTCATTCCTATCTGAACCATAGAGATGGGCATAACTGTAGATCAGCATCCATTTTGTGGATAAGCACCCATTTGAGATCATGTAGTATTCTTAATGTAGAATTTAAAACAGTACATCAGATTTTTATTTTAAAGCTTTAAGATGACACTTCAACGCTACAGAGAAGGATATAGTAATCAATTATGTTCACAAATTGGGAATTGACTATTACGTTTTCAAATCATTTCATGGTAAAGTTAGGCTATTTTGTTCACTGCCTTCAGGCCAACAGGCGCACTTTTCGACATAACTTTAACTCTTCAACATTACCTATTATTTCCATTACTTCTACAATAAACTACCTCTTCTGTCCATTGTCATGATAAAAACATTAACTTGCCTGCAATTACGTATGTAATAAACTAAATACTAAGTGGACGTTTAGTATTAGGAGTAGGGCTAGGGTTAGAGTAGGGGTCCCTACTTTAAAACAATAATGAAATATACAATGAATTAATGCAATTCAATTCAACGGATTTAAACAAGAAATTAAACAAGGATGAGGTTAGGGATGCCAGTAAGGTAAAATAATTTCTGTGGGAAATAAGGTTATTTTAAAAATGTTATGCAAGTATTGCAATCAAAAACAAATATTGGACAAGCCAGTACGTCACGCCTACGGGAGAGCTATAGGCTTCGTCAATTTCTTTTAACCTTGGTATAGAGTAGCATGCTTTTAAATAATGCTGTTCTTTTGGTTAGTCTTTTCTCTTGAAATGCCAGCACCAAGACGCCGCTGGGCATTCACGCTTTATACGTTTTTTTTGTACTTACTGTGAAGCATGGCTTATAGTTAGGAAACAAAGCGCTCTGACGCAGCCAGCACTAACAGAGAAGGGCAGTAATTTGTTTTCTTAGTATGGGATTATTCTCTGCTTTCACAAAACATAAGTTTAATTATGTAACATCCAAGTCAGCCTCCACATGAAGACAGTGGCAAAAAGGCCATGCGGAGCAGGGAGCGCAACTCCAGCTGCATCTTTGCCGCATCTCGAAACCCGCTAGCACGACTTTTGAATGCTTTTTCTTCCAGCGGGATGGGCGGGGGCAAGCGACCTATGAGGAGGGAGTGGTGGGCTCACATGTCGAGCCACAATGGGGGAGGACAGGGCAAACTGGAGAAGTGATAACACAGGAGGAGGTTGGGGGGCAGGGCAAGCAGCAATGCAAGAGGGGTAAAGAAGAAAGGGTAAAGGTAAGAGCCACATAAAGTACCTCAGAAAGAAGCGAGCAGTGAAAGGACACTGGGCAAGGGAAGAAGTACTTAGGCAGTACTCCAGGATAGGGAAAATACACAAAGAAAACAATTAAGCAGGAAATGAGAGTGACGATGAAGCCAATCAATGGTAAGCAATGGGTGGGCTCGAAGCCCCCTGCCAGTAAACAAAATGTCTCCTAAGTGACAGTGTATGCACTCTTTCAGGTAAGAAGTAAAGTACATTGCGTAGAACGAGGGAGGAGGAAAACTATCTAAGAGGTGAAGGTGTTCACTAAACATACTGAAAGGCATAAAACACCTCACAGTGCCCCTAAAACATTAAGGGGTGCCAGGGTAAAGGCAAGAGTGTGTTTAAGGTAGGAGAAGGGATGTGTCCTGCCTGAGGGGAAACAGGCAGGCGTGACTGCGCAGGACCTTTACCACGCAAGTATCTGTATCTTTACCAAACACTACTTTACTCTGCAGGTAAGTCATATTAATAACATACCTTTTATTTTTTTAAGTGATTTAATTGCTGGGTAGTGGTAAAAGGAGGTGAAAAGGACTCAAAGGTTATGGGGTGGATTGAGATAAAGGGAAGTGAGGGTGACTTGAGGGTTCAGGGTTGGGCAAAGGGAGGTCATGGTGGCTTGAGAGTTCAGGGGTGGGTAGAGGTAAACAGAGGTTAGGGTGACGTGAAGGTTCAGGGATAAGTAGAGCTTAAAGGGAGGTGAGTAACTTGAAGGTTCAGGGGTGGGTGAAAGTAAAGGGAGGTAAGGGTGATTCTAGCTTTCAAGGCTCGGTAGAGGTAAGGGGAGGTAAGGGTGATTTTAAGGTTAGGGTGGGTAAAGGGAGGTAAGACTGAACTTACTGTTTAGGTGGGTAGAAGTAAAGGGAGATAAGAGTGATTTTAGGGTTCGTTGTGGGGAGAGGCAAAGGGAGATATGGGAGAATTTATGGTTCATAACCGAACATGGTTGCATTCAATTAAAATGTGGAATGTACAATAATAAACACTTGAAGGATATGCATATATGATCACCTCCGTAGGAAACTAATAAGTCTGCGAGATATGCTCATAAGTTATATATATTTTAATCCACTTAACTAATAACTTGCTAAACAAACTGCCATCAAGTACTTATCGCATCTGGGTCTGGATATGTACATCTTGTACACGCATATTATGGTAGCTCGCCAGGGTGGCACGCCGGGCACATCAGGTGGCCGGTTGGGGACTCGAACAAGCTCACGGCAGTGGGTTCAGGCCATAAGCATGTTACGTTATATGTCACAGCTTAGATATTAGGTGACATGCGCCCACTGACTTGGGGCTTTAGTATTTGAGTTTGCTGCTTACGGGAAGGGTGCTGCCGCAGACATTATTGTTCCCGTGTTTGAATGCCATAAGGATGGTGTCCCAGCGTTGCTCTATCGGGTACTTGCGGAGCCCTGCAGTTTCCTCCCTGTGTAGTGTTGTACTTTTCGCCTATGCCCACACTGTAAGTGATTTTTCCCAGCTAACTATTTCCGGGGAAGGGGAGGAGAGATTGTGTTCCACCTCTTTATGATGAGTCGCTTCGCCACTATCAGTCCCAGGTCTCTAAACCGGGAGGTGATTTTATTCTTTTTAGACCTTGAATATAGACCCACGTGTGCGGTAGGGGCATGTCAGTGCAGTTTGCAAGTGCTACTGTTACTGCTTGCCAGTAGATTTAAAGGAAGGTGCAGGACCAGAGCACGTGTAAAAGGTTTGCGTTTATCTGCTGACATCGCGGGCAAGTGGCAATGTTGAAATACCTATTTATGTTATCGGAGAGAGGTATGCTCTCTGTATTATTTATGTTTGTATTAGTTTAAAATTTGAGCTTCTCCGTATGTTTATGGAGCCCGCAAGGACAGCGCCCCACTCCCTCTCCGTCCACGGTCACCCTCTATCCGCCTCCCATTGTGTACGAAGACTCAGCATGGGCTTCAGCGTATGTGTAAGTAGAGCTTCCACCAACCAATGTACTATGTGTGCATCCGCACCCATTACGTGTAAGTACTGCAGCAGCAGGTGTGTTGACGGTTCGGTCAGTTGTCCCCCCATGCTACTGATCGAGATCTTGTAATGGAGGTGCGCAGAAGAAATTGCCCTGGCGGTAAGGCATGGTCTTCCGCTAGCGCCTCAAATGAGAGCAGGGAGCCGTCTGTTTAGAGGTCGCCCAGGGTGTCTACGCCCGTAGTGTGCCAGTGTGTAAGAATCCCTTCGGAGATGGCCACCATCCCTCTGGGTGTCCCTGTGAGAGGCAGTATCGGGGCAGAGGGGGTTACTGCATGGGTGAGGTGTAGGCACCTATTGTAAGATTTATGCGCCAGTTCCAGATGCATCTGGGATGGGCGTGGAAGTTTAGCAATGGGATGGAACAGGTGGTATATCAGAGATTGTGTCCATGGCTGTTGCAAGGTTGCCGTATCTTCTTTTTTAATTTTTTTATTAACACCTTCAGTCATGTACTGAGAAACATACACAGCATGCAGCCTACAACCTCCAGGGCCGGCAGCGTATATAAGCAAATGAACTTACGATCGAGAAATACAACAATACACAGCCGATTTGCCGACAACCCTGGGGTCCGGCGGCGTGCCCATCTCTAAAACCAGAACCTAGATCACTTGGGAGGTAGTACATAGCAAGAGTGGCCGCCAGCCAACCCGTTGACATAGGGAACTGTACAGTGATGGTGTTTCCACAGTGTGCAGCTGTCAGAGGTGTGTTTATTTATATAGAATTCCCCCGCTAGTGTGCACCCTCCCGTGAACTCCCCACCCTCCCCCGTGTCGATCTCCCCTGAACTCCCCCCCCCAACTGAGATAACCGGTTCCCTAGCCCTGGTGGAAGCTATTGTCTCTTTTAGTGCATCTCCCGTCTCTGTGGTAACTCGCTGTGTGTGCTTGTGTCCATTTCCGTTTGTCGGAAATGTGTGCCCCATGGCCAACCCGCCCCGTCTGGACCTGAATTAAGCCACCCAGCAGGGCCTATACCAGCACCCAATCGCCCTCTGCATCCGCATAGTCGCCTACCAGCCTGCCTCCCCTGTCTTCTAGGTTGCTTCCTGACATGTGGCAAGTTAGTGGGCTCCTCTCCAGTGTCTCACACGTGTGTCCTTGTATTGCTTGAGTCTGCGCGAGAACCGGATCCTCCTGCGTGTCTCTAAAGGCTCGATATAGGCTCCAAAAATCCTTGGGACGGCTAGTGGGGGGAAGCAGCTCACTATAGTGTTCCGACTGCGTGCAGCAATATAACATGTCTCGGGCCCATCTCCTCTTCGTAGGAAGCGGCCCTCTCATCCGGCATTGCGCTATTACTTGCCGCGCCATAAGCAGACCCATATCCGCCAAGCGACGCACCGCTACCGGCTGACCTCTGGAGTAGCCTAGCAGTGCTAGTGCTGGGTCCATAGGGATTGTTGCACCTAATATCTCTCCCAATTCCGCTATCACTGCCTCCCAATACGTGCGTATTCTGCGGCAATTCCACGCCAAGTGCAGAAAATCAGCGGTGGGTGCATGACATCTCTCGCATTCGGGGGATTGCCTGAGCCCATAGAGGTGCAGGCGTTCTGGAGTGTAGTACACTCTTTGTAGAAACTTAAAGTGGACCAATCGGTGTCACCCATTCAAGGACAGCCTCCTGGTGCTAGAGTAGCAGTATTTCCACATTTGATCGTCTATGGAGATCTGTAAGTCCTGTTGCCAGGCTAGTCTGGCCCTCGAGGGTTCCTGCGCTCTATATACGGTGTTGGCTCTGTACAGGTGCGAGACCATTTTCCTCGATTGTGGCGTTTTGATGACATGGGAGAGTTCCAGTAACTCCTGTGGCTCCTCAAGTGCGGAGCCCAGTACCTCCTTCAGTGCGCTACGAACCCTGTGAAATTGGAACCGTTGTAGTAACGTCGTACTTTCCGCCGCCTGACAAACGTCTCCCCATGTTCTCACCCTGCCATCAACAAATAGCTCGCCAACTTTCTCTATTCCTAGTTCGTGCATTGCTCGCACTATGCCCTTTTCTTCAATAGGCGAGAGCCAAAGGGCCCATTCCACCGCCATCAAGGGGGAGTACATCACCGTTCCCTCACTGGATCTCAATAGCGAGTTCCACGCATGGTTCGTGGACGTGATCGAGTCCAAGACTCCAGTTCTGTGATCCATAGGGGGAACAGATCGTGGCAGGAAGCGGAACCGGGTCCGCGAAGAGCCTCTCCATGCGCACATGGGGGATGTTGCCAGCTCCATGTATCCACGTATGCAAGTGGGCAGCCTGCAACACACTATAATACCGTTCCATATCCGGAGCATCCAGACCCCCCAGCTCATAAGGAAGCGTGAGCGTGGTCCACCGCACCCTAGGCTGCTTACCTCCCCAGGCAAACGGACCAAGAGCGACGTCAAGTTCCTGAAAAAAGCCCTCGAGAGAACAAGCGGTAAAGTGTTAAATAAAAATAAAAACCTGGGCAAGACCACCATCTTCATGATGGCTATGCGGCCCATCAGCGAAAGCGGGAGTTTGCACCATCTCTCCACGTCCTCCTCGCACTTGTTGAACGCCACTCCATAGTTCTCTCGGAATAGCACCTCCAGGTCAGTGTGGACCATGATACCGAGATAGCGTACCGGTTCCGTCGACCAGCGTAGAGGGTATTCCATCTCAAATGGGCACGTGGCCGGGTTCAGTGGGAACACTACTGATTTGTCCCAATTGATCCTGAGCCCGGAAAGCGCACCGAATCGGACCACTTCCCGCAGTACCGTGGCAAGGTTCGTCTCAGGGTTACGCACATAAAGCAGCGTGTCGTCCGCGTACGTGGAGATTATAATTTTGTAAGTTGGAAAGCAGACTCCTCGGTGCCAGTGATATTCCCGCATCGCGCTGGCCAAGGGTTCAGCCACCAGTGCGTACAGCAGAGGGGAGAGCGGGCAGCCCTGCTTTGTGCCTCTGCTAATGTCAAAGGGGTCAGATACCCGATCTCCGACATGCAGTCTGGCCGTAGGTCTCCAGTACAAGGCGCCGATCATTTGCAGGAAGGGTTACCCAAGGCCTAGTCTGCGCAGGACCCGCAGCATAAACGGCCACTCAACAGAGTCAAAGGCTTTCTCCATGTCTAGGAAGATGGCGACCGCTTTCGTGTCCTGTCTGACATGCTGTATGGTTCCAAGCACTGTTTGTATATTATATGCTAAGTTTCTTCCCGGGACAAAGCCTGCCTGCTCAGGGGCCACCAGTTCAGGTACTAGCAAGGCTAGCCGCGTGGCTAGTACTTTAGCGTATAATTTCGCGTCCACGTTCAATAGCGAAAGTGGTCTATACGAACCGCATTCGTTCGGGGGTTTGCCAGGCTTCGGGATGGTGACTATTAGCGCCTCTCTCATAGACTGCGGCATACAGCCCTCCACACATATGTCATCGAACAAAGCTGCCAAGGGGGGAAGGAGTTTGTCTTGAAACGCTTTATAGAATCCCACTGTTAAGCCATCCGCCCCAGGAGCGCTATTCACTCTCATGCTAGCCAAAGCGTCCAGGATCTCGTCCTTCTGTATAGGGCACATTAGGAATTCGCGTTGAGATTGAGTCAAGAAGGGTAGTCGTATGTGCTCTAAGTAGTCATCTATGTCCGCGTCCATGTCAGTCGTTTTGGTCTTGTAGAGGTCGGAGTAAAATGCTCTGAATACGTTCAGAATCTCCTTCTCTGATGTAACAATCTCCCCCGTTGCAGTCGTCAGAGCCGTCAGCGTCGGGGCCCTTCTGCTATTCCGCAGAAGTTTCGCCAGCATTGAGCTTGGCCGCTCACTCTCCCCATATGTCCTAGCAGTTGCATATTTCCCCATATGCCGCACTTCCCTATCTGCCTCTTCATTGAACTCCGCTATGTGGACTTTGATCCTGTCCGTTATGTCTGGATCAGGAGCAGTTCTTTGTCGCTCCTCTAAATCGGCTAGCTGGGACTCCAAGTAGGCCAGGCGCTGCCGTATGGCCTTCAGAACACTTGAATGCTTGGCCATCGCCACCCCACGTATAAAGACCTTAAACGCCTCCCAGATCGTCTGGAAGCTCTCAACAGAGCCTATGTTCTTGTCAAAGAAGGTGTCAATCTCCTCAGCCAATTCACCTCTAAACGCTTCGTCAAGCAGTGAATACGGGGGGAAGCGCCATGTAAAAGGTGGGATTCGAGCTATCGGAGTCTCTAGCACAAGAAGGAGCGGTGAGTGGTCTGAGAGCGTGCGGGTTAGAACTGTGCATGACAAAATGTGCCTAGTGACTGAGTAGGAGGCCAGCCAGTAATCAATTCTGGTGTGTATGTCGTGAAACGCTGAGTAATGTGTGTACCCTCCCCTATCACGATTTCTCCTCCTCCACACATCTACCAAGTCCAACGCCAGGAACTCAGCCTGCATCGTGACCGCAGCCGCTGAGGGTCTACGCTGGGGGCCAGCAGATCTATCTAATTCAGGGTCTAGCACCAGATTGAAATCCCCTCCCCATAGCATTTGCGCCGTTGTGAATTCGCGGCAAATCCTCGCCAACTTCTCGTAGAAGTCTGGAGAATCATAGTTTGGTCCATAGACGTTAACCACTATGAAATCATGGCCTTTACCCCTGCATCTGGATATTAGGTACCTACCCTCCGAGTCAGCTAGTATTAAACCCAGATCAAACTTAGCTCTGGGGTTTACCTATGTGATTACCCCTCTGGAGTGCGTAGTGAATCCTGCTGCAGTGGAGTTCCCCAATAGGCCCCTGGATTTCAACAGCCTACTTGACAGTGGGAGGTGTGTCTCCTGTAGCAGTGCAAGGTAGGTTGCCGTATCTTCTAACCCCCTGCCACTTAACCACCTTGTCACCCATTGGAACTGGACCGCTAAGTAGTAGAACTCCATCTTTGGGACTGTCAGTCCTTCTTGGCTGGTGGGGGCGTACAGCTTCCATAATGCAACCCGGGGTCTGCCTTTGTTCCAGATCAAGTCGCGGAACATACGTTCCAGTTCACAGATGTTTTAGTCGGGACATAGATCAGGAGGTTCGAAAAACAGTATAATAATTTTGGTAGTATTATCATCTTTATCAAAGTGGTGCGGCTCATGACCTTCAGCGGGAGTGACTTCCAAAATTGCACTTGGGCTCTACCAGCTGAGATAGCTCTGGTTAGGTTTCCTTCCAGTATGTCGGCGGGTGATCGATAAATGAAGATGCCAAGGTAACTGTGTAGCTTTGCAGAAAACTGCCCACACTGTAACAGCTAAAGCGGCACTTGACGCTCCACTCAACGCACAAAGGTCCAAGAAATGCCAGAGTTAAATCAAGAACTCCTCATGGTCAAACCGGGCCACGTGGCTGGTCAGACGGATATGTCTTATCGCGCCGCTCTGGCCTCGGGTTCTGCCAATCAGATTCAGGTTTTAAAAACACAACCCTGTCATGGGCAAACACGGTAGTAACAGTTGCCGATTTCCAAAGCAAATGGATTCGCGTCTGCTCGCCACTCGAGCACTGGCCATCATGTCAGATGCCGCTTCTTACAACCATGTAGCAAAAATCACCCAAATAGCACGCACTATATGTGACTTTTTCGTGACATACTCTGGGAAACATCTTATTGCCGTAAAATGCAGTAGGAACAAAGTTATTTCTACAACCGTTTAAATTACCACCGTTTGTGACACTTGTGAAGTAGAAGACCCCTAAAACAGTCCTTCCCTTGCCATGCATTCCATTTCAAACAGGATGGTCCTGGATTATTTTGTGGAATAACAACAAAGAAAGCATCTAAAAGGAGCGTTTAAATGTGCCTTGATTCACTCATGCTATAAACCTTACCCGCAAATGTTGCTTTTCGCGCCGCTCAGAAAGGCTTTGGAGGCCTGTCTGGACCCAGCGGCGGCAGCCCGCTCTTCACGGCCTGGGTAAATACAACTCTGGCCAACTGAATGTGTTCTTATGACCACGGCTGTATCACTCACCACTCAGGAGCAGAGGCCAGGCTGAACAGCACTGCCTTTGGACATAGGGGAGGTGAGAATTAAACTTTTGGTAACTTTGTGTGTGTGTTTGTGTGGTGGTGCAAGAGACTGAGGGAAAGAGAGAGCCAGTGTTTGTGCAGGTTTTTTTAATTTGTGTTTTTTTATAGGACGGTTCTCAACTTTAAATCGTACAACCAATTGAAACATATAGACAAGCATTTGCAATACAATAGGTATCGCATTTACACGAGTTTGAGCTAGTGGCATTGTAAATGAAAGGAATATGCTACTTTCCAGTATGCATCTGTTCTTGGCATGTAGAGCTGCAGAGTTGCACACTATGTATAGATGGCCACCTAGCGTTGGGCCCAGATGTTTGCAGTTTGTTTTGTTGTAGAAAAGTCTTTGGAAGTCACGGGATAGGTGACTCCTCTGGATGATACTGCGCATGGGCATCGGCTCCATCCCCAGATTGTTTTTCGCCATTAGGGAAGTGATGGAGCTGTACAAGAGGTAGTTATGTCCATGTGATTTGTATCTAATTAAGATAATACTGGAACAGATAAAGGTAGCCGGGTGGGCGTGTGTAACTCTGCAGCTCTACATGCCAAGAACAGATGCATACTGGTAAGTAGCATTTTCCGTTCGAGGCATATGAGCTGCAGATTACACACTATGCATAGAGTGTATAGCAGTACCCACACTTAGCGGCAACCACCAGTATCTGTTGCAGTTGTTTGAAACAGTGTTTTTAGTACAGCCTGGCCCACAGTGCCTTGTTGTTAAGTTTGCACATCTACACAGTAATGCTTTGTGAATGTGTGCGGTGTAAGCCATGTAGCTGCTCCATGGCTTAGGGGAATGTTCCCCAAGAATGCCATTGAAGCCCCTATCTTTCTTGTTGAATGGGCTTTTGGAGGAATTGTTAACGTACGTTTGGCTTTCTGGTAACATATTTGTATGCATTTAACAATCCATCTGGCGATCCCCGATTTTTTTTTAAATACATTTTTTATTTGTTTTTCCAGAAAAGACAAATAAGAGAAAAAAAAAAGAAAACCAATACAATATGCGACAACCCCGCAATGCAACCTACATATGGGCAGGATATCTCAGGAGGCAGGCACAAAGCAGGTCAGGATAGTCTCGGAGGAAAGTGTAGCGAATATCCAAAGTCAATGGTAGAAGCCACGTTATGTAGGGTAGTCGAGACAGAGCAAGCAGGCTCGTGCACAAAATGCTGAAGCCTCTAATCGTGCCAGGGGTGTCGCAACAACAGGTCTAAACAACAGTGCCCCACCCAACCCCCCTCCCAACGCTCCCCCCGTGGTGGTGACAGCCAATCATTCACACATACATACAGTTTGCACAGTTAAAGTTGAAAGAGGTGGAGTGCGCGCACCGAGGAAGGGCAAACCGCCGATGGTAAGCCTCGGGAGAGAAAGCGGACCAGGGGACCCCACCGGAAGATGAAATTCTTAAAGTTGCCCAGAAAGATATCCGCCACTCATTCCAGAGAATCTGCTTGTCAGCTCTCGTCTGATGTTCAAGAGCAGGGTCCCGAAGCCCTAGCAGGACGTGTTCCAGTGAGTCAGAGATCGGATAGCCAAGTATGTCCTTGAGGTGGGATAATATCTCCTCCCAATAAGGGCGAATGACCGGGCAGTCCCACCAGATGTGGCGGAAGTCCCCCAATAAACCACAGCCCCTCCAGCAGTGGTCCGAGGAGGTCGGGAAAATGCGGTGCAACTTGGACGGATACAAGTACCAGTCCATTAGTGTTTTGATATGGGCTTCCCGTAGCGCCACAGATCGGTTGTGCGCCGTAATGTCGCGCCAGAGGCTCGACCAGTCCGCATCAGCGATGTCTCTCCCGAGTAGTTCCTCCCAGTGACCCATATAACGTGGGCGAGGTGACACAGCCGTTGTGAGGAGCAACTTATAGAGGAAGGAGATAGCCCCCTTCATGGTGGTAGTGCGCAGGAGGAAGGCTTCGAAAGCGGACGGCGGCCTCGTGGCCGCGTCGCCAACCCCGGTGGAGGTAGCCCAGTGGAGGAGCTGGAGGTGGTGATATCGTTCAGACGGTGGAACCCCATAGTCCCTCATGCAATTGGCGAAGGTAAGCAGTGCGGTACCGTGGAATAGGTGAGTAAGGGCTCTACAGCCCCCCTCTCGCCACAGTCGAAAGGGACCCTCCTGCATCGCTGGGGGGAAGGCCGGGTGGAAATGGATAGGAGTGAAGGGCGACAGGAACGTTGTCGGTTGGTCATCGACAGAGACCGTGTCCCACACTTTCAGCACCGTACTAGTGGGGGTACTGATATAAGCGTTCCTGGGCCTATCCACTTTGGGCTTCCAAGCCAGGTCCCATATGGACCGACCCGCGACACTTCTATCCATATGCAGCCAGTGTTTTTCTGAGAGTTGCTGGGACCATTCCACGAGGACTCGTAGCTGTGCAGCTTTATAATATAGGTGCATGTCGTGAAGACCCACTCCCCCCTCCGTCCGCAGTCGGCGCAGTGTAAAAAAGGAAAAACGGGCCCGCCCGTTCTGCCAGATGAAGCGGAGCATCAAAGTCTTAAGGCGTCGAAAAAAGTCTAGATCTAGGGGAATGGGAAGGGCCTGGAAAAGGTAAAGAAATTTGGGGAGGAGGACAATTTTGAGAGCATGGATTCTGCCCAGCCATGAGATGTACTTGGGCTGCCAGCGGGCCAAGTCCGCTCGTACGATTGTCAGCAGTGGGGGGTAGTTCACAGAGAAAAGGCCCCCTATGGTAGGCGTCAGTCGGACCCCCAAATACAAGAGAGAGGCGGTCGCCCAGGACAGAGGGGTCAAGAGACGTACTCGCTCCCTTTCAGCAGGCGGGAGGGTAAGGTTAAGGATATACGATTTTCCAAAGTTAACCTTGAACCCGGCTACCTCCTCAAACTCGGACAAGACCGTCTGGACATGTGGTAGCGAGCGAGCCGGCTCTCCAACTGACAGCAGAATGTCATCTGCGAAGAGGGAAATCTTGTGTTGTTCCCCGGTGAAGGGAAGACCTTGGATCCCTTCGTGCTCCCTCACTGCCAGCGCCAGCGGCTGAATGCCCAGCGCAAAGAGTAGGGGGGAAAGGGGACAGCCCTGCCTGGTGCCGCGGGAGTGGGAGAAAAAGGGGGACAAGTGACCGTTAACCGTCACTCTGGAGCGGGGAGCACTATAGTTCGCCCGGAGCATCGTGATGAATTTGTCCGAAAACCCGAATGCAGCCAGGGTGCGGAACTAAAACCCCCAGTCCACGCGATCGAAAGCCTTTTCCGCATCTAGACCCACCAGTACCGCCGGGATGCGGAATCTATTGGCTTTTTCAATCAGATGGATCACCCGCCGTAAGTTATCGTGAGTCTGTCTTCCCGTAATAAAGCCAGATTGGTCTGGGTGAATGAGGACCGGCATTAGATCTTGGAGGCGGCGTGCAATGATAGCGGAGTATAGTTTAGCATCGATATTTAGAAGAGCGATCGGTCGGTAAGAGGAGCAGCTAGAGGGGTCTTTCCCGGGTTTAGGAATGACGGAGATCACCGCCTCGACCATAGAGCCAGAGGTGCTGCCCGTCTCAGCCATCGCGTTGAAGAGGTCGACCAGGTAGTCACAGATCTCAGTCGAGAAAGTCTGGTAAAAAATAGCGGTGTACCCATCAGGCCCCGGCGCCTTGTGGAGCTTCAGGGCTTTGATGGCATCCAGCACCTCCTCCCTGGAAATGGGGGCCGCTAAGAGATCGTTCCGTGCTGCAGAGACTTGAGGCAGTGGCAAGTCCGCTAGATATCTCTTCTGCGCTTCACGATCGAGGTCATCGCTCCTATAGAGGGCAGCATAAAAGCGGCCAAACAGGGCCGCCTTATCCTCATCTGGGTGGAGTGGGTCACCGGTCCCGTCCCTGATGCCCCAAATATATTCTCTTTCTCGTTTGTCTCGGAGCTGGCGGGCTAGATGTCTCCCCACCTTGTCCCCCTGCGAATACGAAATGTGCAGTTTCCCCCTAACCGCCGTGAGGGGCCGAAGGGTGAGTCGGGAGGGGTTCAATTTATGCGCTAGTTCCAGAGAGGCAAGCTCTGCTTCCAAGCTTTCCCGCTCCTTCCTCCTCAATTTGTTAAGATTAGCGTTAAGGGCGAGGCATGTACCCCGCAGTGAAGCTTTGCAGGCATCCCAGGTATTGAAGATGGACGTGTCCGAGACCGGGTTAAGAGTCAGGAAGTCTCGGATGGCCGTTCGCAACGCTCTACAAGAAGTTTCATCCCGAATTAAGGCAGCTGGAAAATACCATTTGCGCAAACCATCCCCCTTCGCCGACCAGTGCAACCCAAGGACCAGTAGACTGTGATCTGAGACAGAGAGCGGAAAGATGCTGGAGTCGCGGACATCGCCCCGGAGGGCCTGGCTCAGAAATATATGGTCTAGGCGGGAGTAGGAGCGATGGACAGAAGAGAAGAAAGTGTAGTCTTGGGAGTGAGGGTGCAGCGCTCGCCAGCTATCAATCAGACCTAAGTCACCCACCCTACGCTGTGTTTCAGTGGAGAATAGGCCGGCATCAGTTCTTAAGAGTACCAGAGCTACCGAGGTCCTTGTCCCAAATCAAGTTAAAATCTCCCAGTAAAATCAAATGTCCCTCAACAAAGGTCTCAACTCTACACAGCAATTCCTGGAGAAAACTATTTTGCCCTGAATTAGGAGCGTACACTTCCACAAACGTACAGAGCCTTTCATGCAGCAACCCCTTAACCATCAGCCAGCGGCCATCCTTATCGCAGTTGATCCCCAGTGGTTGAAAGTGGAGGGTCGCTCGGAACATAAGGGCCACCCCTCTATGTTTGGTGGGGGCAGGGGACCTATAAATAAGGGGGACGTGCCTATGCCGAAGGCGGAGCTCATCTTTACGCGCCAAGTGGGTTTCCTGAAGGCCCACCACATCTAGTTGATGATCACTCAGGTATTTCCAAACCTTCTGGCGCTTCTGTGGAGAGTTCAGGCCCTTCACATTCCAAGTAGCAATATTAAGTGGCATTAAAACAGAATGGGTTCACTCGCGCTGCAGTCATCCCGGCTACTCGCCCCCAAACACCAACCAGGATCCCAGCCGGGGTCCTCCTCCTTCTCCAAGGCGCACCGTCCCTCCCACCAAAACGTTCCACCCCTTCCCTGCGTAGCTCCCAGTTCCACTCCCTAATCACCCTCCCGGGCCACGCCAATAGCCTCTCTAGACCGGGACCAACAGAGCCAAGAAGCGAACCAGATCCTCTGTAGGAGCCTAATTCCCCGGGGCAGAGATAAAGCTCCCAGGCAAATTCTGCATTCACGTCAATCCAAGCATTCCTGTCACCACCACCCCCCCGAACAACCCAGCGAACCATCCTAACTCCCATCCCACCCCTCCCCACAACAGACCCTCCCGATTCAAACCCCCCCAACCCCAAGAAAAATCCCCACCTGTGGACAAACAAACCATCCAGGTTCCACGCAAGGCAAACGTATTCGCCCCTTGTGGTGAGGGAAGGGCCCAATGTATGAGCCCCTCCAGGGGGCCGGTCTATGGTGTCTTCCCAAAAGTACAAGTTACCCACAGTACCTGAAGGCGGAGGGCCCCTCCGGCGCCATTAGCTGAGTTACGAGGCTCAAGCCGCCCCAGAGCTACCTTGCGTCGAAGGCACCGTTACTGAAGTAACGGAGGCAACCGCTGCTCCCCGCTCCTGCAAGCTTGTCGTGCGGTCAGGTCGTCCCAGGTTTCTGTCCCGTCCCACTCTCTGCCAAGACGAAGATCGGTGCCTCCGCCTCGAAGGGGTGTCTCCGTCAATGGATTCAGGGGTCTCATCGTCAAGGCCCAAGATGTCCCTGGCCGTCTCAAGAGATCGTACCTGCACCAGTTTATTCTGCCATCTAAAGATGAGGCGGAAGGGATGGCCCCAGGAATAAGATATGGATTGTTCCCTGAGGTAGGAGGTGATAGGACGAAACTCCCGTCGCTTCTTGAGAGTCGATGCCGCCAAGTCCTGAAACAATTGGGGTCGATGTTCACGGAACTGTATAGACACGGTCTCCCGGGCTTTCCGGAGGATGCGCTCCTTCAGCCGAAAGTCGTGGACGCACACCAGAATGTCGGGGGTGGCCCCCCTCCTCGTCTGGGCAAGCCAACCCTGTCGACCCTGTCCATTCTAATGGCAGTAACGTCTACATCATCAAGAACTTGTAGGAAGAGCGCTTCCACATACCCCCGCAAGTCACCAGCCTCTCCGTCCCATGGCACCGCCCGGACGCGGATGTTGTTCCGGCGGGAGCGATTCTCTAAGTCCTCTGTGTGTGCCTGGAGATCTAGGTTTTGTTCCGTGAGCCGAATAACATCCTGCTGCAGTTGGTGCATTTCATTCGCCATATTGAGGTCGTGATCTTCAAGGGTGGCCACCCGCTCCCCAATGCCGTCAACATCTCGCCGCACCTCGCAGAGGTCCGAGGCTACTTGTGAGCGGAGTTCTGAAATATCATCTTTGATGGCGGCAAAGAGTTCCTTCATAAAGGCCTTGGTGGCAGGAGCCTTGTCATCGGTCGGCCCGGGAGACGCGCTGGGCCCAGGGGACGGCGGCTGTTGAACCCCCTTCTGCGGCGCATCTTTACTGGGTTTCCCCTTGCGCTGCGACGCGGACATTATGGCTCCGGCGGACCGCCCACCCACCAGAGGTGGCGGAGGTTCCGGAGCGACGTGAGGCTCGTTGCAGGGCGCCTTGTAAATAGCGCCAGAGTCTGGAGGACAGCCGGCCAAATCCAGATAGCACACGGAGCACTATCGCTGTGGAGCTCCCAGGCTGTGCCAGAGCCGAGCGCCGCTTCTCCCCAAGGCCACCGCAGGCGTCAAGGCCGGCCACCAGTGCTCCGGGGATTGTCAGGCCCACGCGGTGCCGGTCATGCACCACCTCGTCTGCAGGCCGGGAGCCTGCGCTGTCCCCTTCCGCTCCTGTTCCGCTACCGTGGTGGGACCCGTAGGGCCCCTTGGCTGCCAGGCCCCTCAGAGGCGGCGATATCGTAGGTCAGGACCCAGCCGATCCATCCGGTCCCCGCTGCTGAGCAGCGCCGGCCAAGGCCCCTCTCTGCAACTCCAGCGCTAATGGGGCATGCAGGCCAGGTTTTCAAATGGCGGCACCCTCCACCGCAACCGGGCGTCGCAGGCGCGGCACAACCAGGCGGCGCGATGGCCCCCCCGGGCGTTCTCTGCAGCAGAGTAGTGTCCCCAACGGAGCTCCTCGGCAGGGCAGCCCCCCCGCTAAGTCAGCTCAGGAGCGGGGGGGGGGAAGGGGAGAGGCAGAGCCGCCGCCGTTTTCGCCGTCTCTCGTCGCCAGCACCCCTCTCTGTCGTAGCAGAGGTCCCGGACGATGCAGCTCCCCCCGGGGCCTAAGGCAGCGCCCCCGGTCGGGGGGATCCGCAAGCCAAGAACGCCAAGGAGTCGTCTGTGCGCGGCTCTGCGCCAGTCGCTGCTCACCCCCGCGCTGTGCAGAAAGCCCGGCTCTTCTTGCCACTCGAGGTCGGGGATCACAGGGCCGCAGAACGCTAGCGGGTCGGTGGTCGCTCCCGAGCCCCCGCCGGGTGAGCGCGCAGCACCGGAACACACTCCTGCACTTTGAGGGTCACAGCAGGCAGTAAAGGCGCCGATAGGATGGTGCTCCAGGTGCTAAACAAGGCTAAGCGGAGTTCGGCGCCGGAGGGACTCTAAAAGACGTCTTACTCCGTCGCCATCTTGGCCACGCCCCGCGATCCCTGATTTTGATATGGGGTTGCCTTTATGTGGCGGTGAAAAAGACACAAAAAGTTGTTTGTTTTACGAAAAGTTTGTGTCCTTTCGATATAGTACAGTAATGCTCTTTTGACATCTAAGGTGTGTAGAGCTCCTTCTGCGACTGTTTGAGGCTGCGAGAAAAATACGGGCAGCTCAACTGATTGATTTAGGTGGAATGGTGAAATGACTTTAGGAAGGAATTTTGGATTAGTACGAAGAACCACTTTATTATGATGCATTTGCAAAAAAGATTCTTGAATAGTAAATGGTTGTAGTTCACTAACCCTTCTGAGAGAAGTAATTGCTACTTTCCAGGTTAGGAATTGCAATTCACATATATGTAATGGTTCAAAGGGAGGACCCATTAATCTTGTAAGAACAATGTTCAGGTTCCACACTGGTGCCGGTGGCGTTCTGGGAGGAATTATTCTTTTGAGTCGTTCCATGAAAGCTTTTATAGCTGGTACTCTAAAAAGAGATAGATGTTGTCTATTTTCTAAGTATGCTGCAATGGCAGCAAGGTGTAGTCTGATAGACGTATAGGCTAAATTACACTTTTAGGTTTAAAGCATTTTATTGCAGTTTTGTGAGAAACAATACAAACAAATGAATACAGTCGTCTCAAAGAAGTAGTGCAGTTCGCACTCCAGGAGCGCCTTCATCGTCAGCCAATACAATCATAGCATCCTTCAGTTCGTAGCATCAGGTGAACATGTGATGACGACAAGTTCAAAAAACCCAACATCCCTCACCCCAACTCCGTCCCTCCCAGCCCACCCCCCAGATCCCCTTCCCCCCTCCCCCCGTGCTGCGCGAATGTCTTACCTCCCTGCCACTCCTTCGAGGCCTCCGCCTCTCTCATCAAGCAATCCTCCCAAGCATGCTAGGTAGGCAGATCGGTCAGGGATGTCAGTCGGAGTAGCCTGAGATATCGGGGACAAGTAAGTTCCTTAAATTCAGATTGTAGTAAGGTATGGAAAGGCTGCCACAGCTCCTCAAACTTATCCACCTCCCCCGCCACTGTGAGGGACAGCTTCTCCATTCCCAGAACGTGCCATAACCTATGCAACCAGCCGGTAGTAGTGGGAAGTGTGGTGATGCGCCAATAGATGAGTATGCTCTGAATCGCTGAGCCCAAGGCGATCGCTATCAGCCTACCCTTTCTGGATTTCAGAGGCTACATCAAGCCATTGGGCAGCCCTAACAGGACATAGGCCGGGAAGCGGGGCAATTCAATGTCAAAGCACTGGTCTATCTCATCTAGGATCTCCTTCCAGTAGGGGGTCAGTAGCGGACAATCCCACAAAATGTGTGTAAGTGTGCCAATCTGCCCACATTCGCGCCAACAAGTGTTTGCAATGTTGCGATTCATTTCATGCAGCCTTTGAGGTGTATAGTACCAATAAGTAGATATCTTAGTGAAAGTCTCAGTGAGCCCAGTGTGGTATGCAGAATGGCGCACCCGATAGGAGATGTGGTCCCAGTCCGTGTGACTCAGTTCCCTTCCCAGTTCTCGCTCCCAACGCTCCCTCCCGGGGTTGTAAATGTGGAAAGGGGGGGGTTGCAAGAGTCTGTATAGATCGGAAATTAGTTTGGAGTCCGAGGAGCGTGTCGCCAGCCACATCTCATAGGGCGTGAGCTTCCGGTCGGCCAGGTCCCGCACCTGTGGTTGAAGCGCCCAGTGGCGTACTTGCAAATATCGCATTCGTTCAGTCTCGGGCAGGCGGTACTCCTGTCTGAGGTCCTGAAATGATACGGCGCCTTCCGGGCCGTAAATGTGAAACAGAGCGCTGCATCTAGCCGCCCGCCAGAGCGCGAATGCTCAAGGTTCCATCCCGGGCTGGAAGTCGGGATTCTCGACCAGCGGCGTAAGTGGTGACGGGAAGGTGGTGAGCCCATGCACAGCAGTCACGGCGTCCCAGACTCGCAACGGGACTTGCGTGACAAAGGACGCATAGAGGTTGGGGGGACGGTGGATCCTGCGCATGAAGGGTATCTCCTGCAGAGTCCTGCCCGCCACTGCCTGGTCCTGAAACAGCCAATGCCTATCAGATTCCCACTTGCTCCATTCTACTAAATACCGCAATTGCGCAGCCTGATTATATTTAAGTAGATCCGGTACGCCAAGCCCTCCAGATTCAGGTGCCAGCGTGGACAAGGCTCTCTTGAGTCTGGGTTTGCGGCCCTGCCAGACAAATCGTGCGATGTCAGCCTGAGCCTGTCGAATCCAGCCCTTCGGCGATTGGAGCGGTAGGGCTCTAAACAGATACAATACCTGCGGTAGAAGAGTCATCTTCACCGCAGCGATCCTTCCTAACAGCGACAACGTGCCTCTGCTCCAGCGGGACAATTCCTCCTTAATTTTCCTACTTAAGGCCGTGTAATTGGCTGTCACCATGGCAGGTAAAGAGGGTGCTAGTAATAGGCCCAAGTAGGGGACCAGGTCTTTAGACCAGCGCATGGGAAAGCGTCCCTGTAACTCGAGTCTCGTGGCAGCGGTCAGCGAGATGTCAAGGGCCGCAGACTTCCCCATATTCATCTTAAAACCCGCCACAGTGGCGAAGGCCTCCAACTCGACGATGCAAGCGGGGAGTGCCTTTCTAGGGTCTTCAAGCATTAGGATCACGTCATCCGCGTATAAACTAATGGTATGAGTATACCTTCCCATCCGGACACCAGTCGCATCCAGATTCTGACGGATCCTCTGGGCAAACGGCTCCATGTAAAGAGCGAAGAGCAGCGGTGACAACGGGCACCCCTGTCTGGTGCCCCTCTCGATCGTAAATATTCTAGAGCTGCAGCCGTTCACTCGCACCACCGCAGACGGCAATCTGTAACAATTGAAGATTAAGGTGCGAAATTTCTCACCTATCCCCAACTTGCAAAGCACTCTCTCTAGGTATGGCCAGTGTACACGGTCGAATGCTTTTTCCGCGTCAATCGAAAGCAGCATTCGTTCCCCAGGAATACGTGAGGCTTTCTCCAGGATATGGACCACTCTTTTAGTATTGTCCACCGTTTTCCTACCGGGGACAAACCCTGCCTGGTCCGGATCCACCAACCCCGGCAGATGGGGAGCCAGGCGTGCCGCTAAAATCCCAGTGTAGAGCTTGAGGTCTACATTTAAGAGGGAGATCGGCCTGTAGGAACCACATTCAGTTCGGACCTTCCCCGGCTTGGGGATAACCGAAACCGTCGCACGGAGTAGGTCGGGAGGGATAGCCCCCGGCTCAGAAAAGGAGTTGAAGAGCCGCGTCAACAGCGGCGCCAGCTCTGGGCAGAACGTTTTATAGAAGAGTGGGGTGTACCCGTCGGGTCCCGGGGCCTTCCCCTGCTTGAGTCGGGAAATAGCCACAACCACCTCCTCGATCCTGATATCCCGCTCCAAGTGCTCTGCCTGCTCCAGGGTCAGGGTGGGGAGATCGACCGAAGCGAGGGGGGCTCGCCCGCATACAGGTCGGCGTAATACTGACGGAATCCGTCCGCAATCTAGGCATCCTCCTTGACCGTCTCCCCATTGGAAACCGACAACTCCGTAACCCGTTGGGTCTGGTGTTTTACTCAAAGCTTGTGCGCCAGAAGCCGGCCACACCTGTCTCCGCCCGTGTAAAACGCGTGCCGAAGGCGTAGCGCTGCGTATTCTGCTCTATCCATGTCTAGTGCAGAAAGGAGCTTTCGGGCAGCTTTGAGCTGCCGCCAGACTCTAGGTGCTCCCGTCCTCTGATGTACCTGTTCCAGCTCTCGTACCTGGCTCGTAAGCTCGTCCCTTTTTTTGCCGTCTCTCCTTATTCTCCGCAGAGGAAATGGCGATAAATTCCCTGCGGAGCACCGCCTTCAAGGTGGCCCACTGCGTCGCCCGGGTGGTATCGCCGTTATCATTGTGCTCCTGAAAATCACGGATCGAGGCCCGTACCTGCGTTACAACCGATGGTGTATGCAAAAGGGTATTCCGAAGACGCCAGACCCCTCTAGAGGGAGATACCGGCGGTAGTTGGAAAGTGCCCGTCACCGGGGCATGATCCGACAGTGTAAGAACCCCCATGTCGGAAGCCGTCGCCAAGTTGTAGACCGGTCCCGTCACCAGAAGATGATCTAGTCTCGCGTAGGTCTTGTGTGCGTGTGAGTAGTAAGAGTAGGCCGGAACAGCAGGTTGAAGGCGCCTCCACAAATCATGCAAATCGAGGTCTCTCAGTCGGGATTTACTCAGATGCGAGATCTCTCCCGTTTGTGGGCGGCGCTGCGCTGATCTGTCTAAAGAGGAATCAAAGACCATATTCAAGTCTCCCACGATGATGATGTGCCTATCGGGGGTAGTCGCTATGTCTTCCAGGGCCGAGTGGAGAAACCGGTCCTGTTGATCATTGGGGCTATACAGTAAGCCTACCGTAAACAACAGACCTCCCACCTTGACCCTGTATGCCAGCAGCCTCCCTTTCTGTTCGGCCACCTTGTGCAAGACCTCCCCTTTAAATTTCCTAGACACTAAGATTGCAACCCCCGCTGTCTTGGCGGCCCCCGAGGAAAAGAGCTGTACAGGAAATTTTGGCGACCTCATCCTATGACAGTCTCTGGGCAGGAGGTGAGTCTCTTGTAAGAGACAAATGTCTGCCTGGGTGTTTTCTAGTAGGGACAACACTGCTCTCCGCTTGACTGGGTTATTCAGCCCTTTCACATTAAGGGTAACTATCTCAAAGGCCATCAAAGACCGTTATAGGGACTGCGCTTAAGAAGCCTGACTCCCCCTCGGGGGCGGCAGAAGTGACCGTAGTGGGAAATGGTGGTGCAAGGTGTGGCAAAAGCGGCAACCATACAACACAGTGCCCCGAGCTCTATAAAAGTGGTGTGTGGACAGATCAAGTGCAACAGCAAAACAAAACAGCACAGCACGAACCCCGAATCCCCCCTCCCCTACCCTCCAAACCTCCCCCAAACAGCCCAACTCCTAGCCCTCCCTCACCCTGCCTAGTGACCTGCCCCTCCCCATCCCCCCCCCCTCAGCCCCATGCCCCAACCCCAACCGTTCAAAGAACACCATTGTCCCAGTCTGGTCCGTATCGGACAAGTCTGTGGTAAGTTATTCGAGTGGACGTCCAGCCACCTCCTGCACCCCCCCGCAGCCCCCCCCCCCGGAACCCTCGCACCTGCAGCGATGAGGAGGCCAAAAAGATCTCCCCCCGGAGTATGCTCAGGCCGTCAAGGCCACCTCACCAGACGACGTGTCTCTGGACACCTCCCGTATTGCGCTATCCATTTCTGCTCGGACCGTGGGCGAGTCGGGTCGCGAAGGCAGGGTTGTGGATCGTCGCCTTCGGATCGTCTGCCATCCCTTCCTGGTGTTGCGGCGGCGGTGAGGCGTGGGAGCGTCTTCATCCGTAGCTGTGATTCCGAGCACTCCGCAAGTGTCCTGAAGGGACCGAAGCTGATGCAAAGTCCCGTTCCAACGGAAAATGAGCCTGAAGGGGTGGCCCCAGGAATACTGCGTGTCATGTTCTCTCAAAAAGTCTGTGGCGATTTTGAATGATTTGCGCTTCTGTAAGGTGATCGTAGATAAGTCCTGATACAGTGCCACTTGATGCCCCCGGAAACTCACCGGCTGCCGCCGCCGTGCCTCGCGGAGAATCCGCTCTTTCAAAGGGAAGTCCGGTAGGAAGGCCAGTATGTCCGGTGGCGGCGCCGAGGCGCGCCGTGGCAGGCCCACTCTGTGCGCCCTGTCAATTCTCACCGGGAAATCGCCGGGTTCGCCCAAGATGTCGCGGAACAGGTCTCTTAGATAAGCGGCCACGTCTTCCCCCTCTGCGTTGGATGGAACGCCCCGAACCCTGATGTTGTTGCGCCTGGACCTGTTCTCAAGATCCTCGGCATGGGCCTGAAGATCAATCTGTTGGTCTCGGAGCCGCAAGGCCTCCTGCTGCAGGTGCGCGATCTCCTCATCTCGGGAGTGGCCACTTTCCTCCATGGTGGATACTCGCTCTCCAAGGGAGTCGACTTCTCTCCTCACTTCACGGACCTCCCCGGCCACCTCCTGTTTCAGTGTTTGGAAGTCCTCCCTGAGGGTGCCGAACAGCGTCTCTAGGAAAGATCGAGTTACTGGAGGCTCCCCTCCCTCGGCTCCTCGAGAGCCGGCCGGGGGCTCGGGGCCGGCTGAGTCCCATCGTGTCGCGGGGCCCCCCTTCCCAGCATCTCTGGCAAGGTGCCCTTCTTTCCCCCTCTGTTGCCCGACATCGTGGAGGGGGGGTCGCGCCGCAACAGGGAGGGCACCTATAAAGTTCAGAACGTCTGCATGACGTAGGGGGCGAGATTCACGCAAAGGCTCCCTCCGCTGTGGTTCGTGTCTGTCAATGTCCAGCCGGAGAGTGTCCCGTACCTCAGGGGTGTCGCCTCTAGGATGGGCGTAGCAGTCCCCCTCCAGCCGCAGGGCACCCCCCCGCTCCGTGAAGTAAAAGGAAATGTCTATAGGTGAAGACTGTGGGATGTCCCCTTTCTTAGCCAAAACCAAAGCACCTCGTCGTCAGGGCACCCTCCTCACCTGTGGGCCAACGTCCGCTGCACAGCACGTCTGCAGGAGTCGAAATCGCCTCCACCGTGCCACAGTGGAAGGCGTCACGGGTCTGACCCCGCGAGTCAGCAGACAACACCGCAGTCCAAGGCACTCGATGCGGGGGCTAGGCGGTTCCTGCTTCCTCAAGGAGGCCACCTATGAGGGTGCCCAGTGCAGCGGCCGGGACCCGGTCCTGTGTAGAGGACGACGAGGAGGCAGGGGCCCACCTCCGGTCAGGGCTACAGGACGTGCACCACCTCCACGCAACAGGCCCAGCAAGGACCTCCTCGGAATTGTGGCAGAGGTGGGGGTCACTCGTCGTGTGTAGAAACAGCGAGACTCCTCCGAGCGTCCCTCCACCTCCTCTCGTCACTCCCAGTCTTGGGGGGCCCTGGGGGGAGGCACCGAGGTCGGCGCGTAGATACAGGCCTCCCGGCCTACTCAACCCTGGACTGGCGTAGTAGCTTCCCGCCGGGCCAGCCCCCTGGGCCGTCGGCCGGCGTGTTGTCGTCTCGCCGGGGGCCTCTGTCCTCTCAGCCTCACTGGCGGCTTGTGCTGGGTGCGCCCCAAATCTGTCGGCCCTCCTCAGTGTCGCCGAGGCCCCACTTCTGACCACCGGTGGGCCCCAGTCATCCGCCCCCCCCCCCCGGTCTCCGTTGGGGGCAGCTCTTGCGCAATGCTGCGGTGCTTAGGGAGTCGCCGGGGCTCCAGCTGGACTGCTGCTCGCCTACCCCCGATCGTGTGGGGCTCCAGAAAGAAGGCGCGAAGGTCGGGGCGCAGATCCAGGCCTCCCGGCCTACCCGATCCCCGGCTGTCGTAGCTGCTCCCCGCCGGACCCGCCTCCTCGGGCCGCCGGCCGGTGCGTCGCCGACCGGCCGGTGAACTACGTCTGTCCGCCTCACCGGCCACTCGTGGTGGGTGTGTATCCGATGCGCCGGGCCTCGCGGCGTCGCCGAGGCTCTACGCCGGATCCCCGACGGGCTCCGGTCACCGGCCTCAATGTTCTCTGCCGCGTCATAGGCCAACCCAGCTCCGGGGGCCGCCCGACACAGCGCCGCGACGGTCAAGAAGTCACCGGGGCTCAAAGCTGGACTGTTGCTCGCCCGCTTGCTCTGGCCGCGGTCGCCGCCCGATCTGGGGGAGATCAGCGGTGCTAGGCGGCACAGGGGCTCCGGGTTCTCGGGAGCACACGATGAGAGCGTCCTCTCAGCCCGCCATCTTGGCCACGCCCCCCCTAAATTACACTTTTGAAGGTGTAATAGATACCTTATGATGTGTTGAATAGACATGTCTAAGGGATTTATTTGGTTGTTTTGGCAGTATATGACGAAGCGTTTCCACTTAGCAGCATAACATTCTCTAGTAGTGGGACGTCTAGCTTCTTAAATAATGTTCATGCATTCTGGAAGAAGGTTGAGGTAACCAAACTCTATGACCTCAGGAGCCAGATCGCTAGGTTGAGCTGAGCTGGGTCCGGGTGTCTGATCTCTCCATGGTTCTGTGTTAATAGGCGTGGAGATAGGTTTAGTTTTTGGTGTGGTACTACAGACATCTGCAACAGCGTGGTGTACCACGGTTGTCTGGCCCAAGTTGGAGCGATTAGAATGAGCGTCAGGTAATGTGTTTGTAGTTTGAGTACCACTAATGGAAGTAGTGGGAGAGGAGGAAAAGCGTACGCAAATAGTTTTGACCAGTTCATCCATTTCGTATTGCCTTTGGACAATGGGTGTGGGTATCTGGCGGCAAAGCTTAGGCATTTTGCGTTTTCGTGGGTGGCAAAGAGGTCTATCTGAGGTTGTCTCCACATTTGAAAGAACGGATGAAGAACTTGTAGATGAAGTTCCCACTCGTGGATCTGCTGTGTTCGTCGACTTAGCAGATCTGCCATAGTGTTTTGTACTCCTGGGACGTGTTGGGCTAAGAGGGAGATCTTTAGCGGTATAGCCCATCTCCATATCTGCTGTGCTAACAGAGAGCTGCAGAGAGTGTGTTCCCCCTTGTTTGTTTATGTAGTACATCGCTGTCATATTGTCTGTGCGAACTAAGACAGCTTTGCCTGACACTTGCATTTGAAATGCTTTTAGGGCTAGAAACACAGCTAGCAATTCCAACTGATTGATGTGGAGTAACTTCTGTTGCGGTGTCCACCTGCCTTGCATGGTGTAGTGCAGTAGGTGAGCTCCCCAGCCGGATAGCGATGCGTCCGCTGTCATGACTATTTGAGGAACTGGCTCTAGAAATGGTCGTCCTTTGGAAAGGTTTTTGGTGTTCTACCATTGCAGAGAACGATGAGTCAGACAGTCTACCAACACTAGGTCTGTTAATTGACCGTGAGCCTGGTTCCATTGGCGTGCTAGGCACTCTTGAAGTGGACGCATTTGCAGTCTTGCGTGAGGTACTACAAATATGCAAGATGCCATCATCCCTATGAGCTGCATGAACACTCAGGCTGGTAGCGAGTGTTGCGGTTTGAATTTTGTTAGGAGAGTTTGTACACTTGTTATCCTGGCTGGAGAGGGATAAGCTAGTGTTAGTTGGGTGTTTATTGTAGCGCTGAGATACTGTTGTATGTGCGAGGGTTGCAGATGCGATTTGGTGTGATTTACTGTGAATCCCAAGTCGTGAAGCAGTTGAATAGTAGCGTGAGTGTGTTGCACACACTGGCTGTATGAGCTGGCTTTTATGAGCCAGTCGTCTAGATATGGGAAGACATGAATATGTTGTCTTCTTAAGTGTGCTGCTACTACTGCTAGGCATTTGGTAAACACCCGTGGCGCTGTTGTGACTCATATGGGAGCACTTTGAACTGGTAGTGCTGCCCGTCTAGCACATATCTGAGATATTTTCTGTGTGCTGTGTGGATGGGAATATGGAAGTAGGCGTCCTTGAGATCTAGAGTGACAAGGAAGTCATTTAGTACCAGCAGTGGAAGGACTTGCTGGAGTGTGACCATATGAAAATGATCCGACTGTATGTAAATGTTTAGAGGTCTGAGGTCTAGGATGGGTCTTAGAGATCCGTCCTTCTTTGGTATTAGGAAATATAGAGAGTATACTCCTCTGTTTTTCTGATGCTCTGGAACTATTTCTATTGCATTTTTCTGCAGGAGAGATACTGCCTCCTGTCTGAGCAATGTTAAATGTTCCTGTGACATTGGACGCTGCCTGGGTGGTATGTTTGGGAGGGTAGATGTTAGTTCCAGACAATAACCTAAATGAATTATTTGGAGCACCCACCTGTCTGATGTGATGTTTTCCAAGGCTCGCAGGTATTGTTGGAGTCTTCCCCCGACAGGAGTGGAATAGGTCGGAGGAAGGGGAAGGGAGTCATAGGGGAAGGGAGTCATTGGGCAGGGGTAGAGGCAGAGCGTGAGTTGTTATTTTTACCTCTGCCTTTGTTATTGTTACCCCTGTAACCACACCTTTGGTAGCCCTTGCTGTAAGTGGACTGTTTAGGGGCTTTGTACAAGGTAGAAGCTGTGTCTGAAATATATATCCCCTGGTGGCACCTCGATAGGATGAGCGACAAAATGAACGTCTGGGAGCCTGCGACTGCAGAGTCCCATAGATTTGGCGTTATCTGTATCCTTTTTCATTTTCTCTAGTGATACATCTACGTTGGGTCCAAAGAGGTGTTGCTCATCAAAGGGTTGATTAAGAATGGGCACTTTGTACCTCAGGTTTGAACCCCGATATACGTAGCCAGGCGTGTCTGCGTAGTAAAACACTGGTGTTAACTGCCCTAGAGGCAGTATCTGCTGCATCGAGTGCACACTGAATAGAGGTGTTTGTGATGTTTTCCGCCTCTTGGATAAGCTTGTTTGCTCCATCCTTGTACCCGTCAGGGAGGTGTCTCATTAATGACACTAACTCGTCATAATGTGCCCTGTCGTATCTGGCTAGTAATGCCTGTGTATTAGCGATATGCCACATGTTTGCTGCTGGAGACGCTGTTCTTTTCCCTGATGCGTCAAGTAGCTTAGACTCCTTATCTGGTGGTGCAGCCTCACCTGATGTTTGTGAGTTTGCTCTCTTGCGTGCACTGGAAACTACAAGTGAGTCTAGTGGTACTGGACCTTTAATATATGCTGGGTCTGAGGGGGGAGCTTTATATTTTTTCTCTATACGAGGGTTAATGACCCGAGTTCTGACTGGGTCCTTGAAGACTTCAGTAGCATGCTTAATCACTCCTTTAAGCATTGGTAAAATGGATGAGGACCTTTGTGCATTATCAAAGGTATCCATTAGGAAGTCTTCCTCTAAAGGGTCTGTATGTAGGTCTACCCCATGATATTGTGCAGCCCTGTGGATTAATTCATTAAACCCTATAGTGTCTTCTGGTGGGGAAGGCCTTGAGGGGTATAAGACATCCTGAGGGACATTTGGTACATCTGGGGTGGTATAATCATCCCACGGGTCAAGGGATCCTGTAGGTGTGGCTGGATCAGGTATGTTACCCCCCATATCATCAGAGCTATCATCCCTGTTGTCATCGTGTGGTATGCTAGAGGATGCCGGGGAATGCTGTGGTATGGGAGGATGTGGCGATGGTACAGGTGAAAGAGAAGGGGATGGCAGTCTTAAGGGAGAGGTACCCATGCCCTTCTTCTTTGAATGCGGAGCTGGAGCTGGAGCGTCAAGTGGTCACTTTTTTTAAGCCAAAATTAAATGTCCAGTGATTGCATCCTTGGCTAGAGTCTTTTGAGCAGGGTCTGGATAAGGTAAATCCTCTGCAGGAGGTCGATCTTTTGGTGCGGAGGAAGGTTTGGGCACCGAAGTGGCTTGTTTTGGTGTCTTGCCAATGTCTTTCACCGGGCAAGTAGGAGTCTTTTTCGGCTCCGAAGCTTTTTCCGGTTCCGAGGAGATTTTCGGTTCCGGTATGGTTTTTGGATCCGATGGTTTCTTCGGATTCGATGTTTTTTTCGGTTCCGGTGGTTTTTTGGAATCCTAAGCGGGTTTGCTTGATTCCGACCTGGTTTTCGGTGCCGAAGGAGTAGTGGTATGTTTCGGCGCCGATGGTTTGGATGTAGGTGTAGTCGGTATTGTTGTCTTTTTCGGTGCCGGTAGATGTGTGCTGTCACCGTGTGAAGGCGTACTCGAGCCCGAGTCGCCTGAAGGCTTAATTGGCTTCTTAGCCAGGCCCGGAGGTGGGGCAGTAGAAGCAGAGTGTCGGTGTGCACCCGAGCCCGAGGGCAAGGGTGTGACCGGGGCCTTCTTTGGGTGTGTCGAGGAAGGGTCTGGGTCGACGGTCTTACTTACGACCCGCTGCGTTGGAGTGATGTCCTTGACATCAGAATCTTCTGCCTCGGAGCTGCTGTCGACGTCTTGTTGTTCTGGAACGTTGACGCCTTCTTCGAAGATGTCGTCCGGAATCGGAGCTGAAGCTCTTTGAGCCATTGTTCTCCTCACTCTTCGGTCCTGGATAGTCTTTTTGGAGCAGAAAGAGGCACAAGCTGAACAGTCTTTCGCCTCATGCTCCGGAGAGAGGCAGAGGTTACACACTTCACGAAGGTCAGTGTGGGGAAACTTCGACCCACATTGAGGACACTTTTTAAATGGCGTCCTTTCCACGAGCTGGAGTCTAGGCCTAGCTAGGCCCGAAGGCTGTCGACGACGAACGGAATCGAGATCCTCGATGTTGAAGAGTAGTGTCGACAAGCGTTCGAAACTAAGTTTTTGTAAGTTGGTGAGGATTGCACGCCGAAGGAATCAGTTCCAACACGGAGCGCTGGAAACACATCCGAGCCCGGTGGCGGAAAAAAACAATCTGGGGAGGGAGCCGATGCCCATGCGCAGTATCATCCAAAGGAGGAGTCACCTATCCCGTGACTTCCAACGACTTTTCTACAACAAAACAAACTGCAAACATCCGGGCCCAGCAATAGGTGGCCATCTATGCATAGTGTTTAATCTGCAGCTCATATGCCTCGAACATACCTTTTATATATGTTTTGGTTTTTAAAACATAAATAAAAGGCATTGTCATTTAAAATGCCAATAGCTCAAGCTTGCGTAAATGCGAGACCTATTGCATTGCAAATGCTTGTTAAATCTAAGCAATTGAATAACACTGAATAAATAACATAACGTCTGCTTACTTATTCAACATAAAAGCAATCATCAAGAAATAAGAAAAAAATCATTAGTAAGCTCTTGCATCTATTAATTCAAGGCAAATGCCTGAAAGTGCGATAAAACCCTGGTTTGACCTTTAAAAAGTCCCAGAACTTAAAGGAAAAATTGTGTGCCAGCTATTTTGAATATCAAAAAGAAATAAAAACAATTGTGGCTGCCTCCATTGCCCATCATTATTATCCATGCGGGGATAGTCGCATATGTAAAATGGACGTAGTTCTATCAAAATATTTAATAATAGTGAGCCAAACTGTGAAAATTATTGTTTCTAGTTCTTCTTTACTAGCTACTACATGTGTGATTACATTACTAAATACTCGTTTATATGGAATATATTGGAAGCATAAAATGCAGGTAAAAACACGCACAGCTGAGCATATTCGGGCTCCTGAAAACACTGAACTTAAAGTATACCACGGCAAAACATTTTCAACTGGCACACAAAGGGTAAACTGTGAGAGGCAGTGCAACTGATATGCCCAGTTAGAGGAGGTGATAGGGAACTGCAATTAGACTCTAAGGAATCCAGATGGATTTATTGGTCCAGTATCAAATCTAATAAAATATTGAATAAAGATCTGAGGCTATCTATATTTTTATAATAACTAAAAAATAATTTTACTGCACTAAATCTGGACATCCGACAGATATGGCATTAGAAAATCATCAGTTAACAATTGTAAGAGGATTGTTTTGATCAACGGTCAGTAGAGGGCGCTCATATTACAACTTTAACTTTCTTGAACAAAAAAGTTGAAATCAGCTGAAAAACTGTGCATGATCCGTACCATGGTGTTTAATAGTGCTTGAATTAGTCTGAAATCAATAGTGTACAGTGACAGGAGGATTTCTAAAGCATACCACACAACTCTCCACACACCGGACTTCTATCCCCCCTCGAAACACCAACAATCGCAATAACAATTGCAATCTCTTTACTACCAAGCGCAATATTCCTCCTTCCTCTACACCTAACAACACTTCCTCCACACCTCCTTCTCGCCTCATCACACATCCTTCCCCAACTTGGACTTCTACCCCTTTTTGCAATACCACCAATCGCCCCAGACGCACCACCAACACGATCTCTGACCTTGACGTACACACCCTTCTCCACTCTTACGACCCGGCTCCCCAAAAGCCACTAGCTAACAACAACTTGTCCATCCCAACGATTATATCTAACGACCTCAGGCACCTAAAGGATAACAACAGAGGCGCTGTCCCCAACAACCTCACTAATGTACCCCTCGTTTTGGAATCTTCCTCCACCCTATGCACCCCTAGCCTTAAATGCATACTTCTCAACTGCATATCGGCCCAAAGACATTCCACGGAGGTCGCCGAACTCATCATGTCCCTGGAATTGGACCTATCCATCCTGACTGAAACATGGCTGTCTGACACCTCCACACCTATACTGGATATCCTAGTCCCCCCCAATTACTGTATCATTAGACTTGACAGGGACAAAAAGATAGGCGGTGGAATTGCCTGCATTCACAGAAGCAACCTCTCAGTCTCCAAAGTGACCGTCTCCTCTCTTACTTCCTGTGAATACCTCTGCCTTGATATCATCAGCGAAAGCAAACCGGTATGTTCACTACACATTATATACCACCCTCCTGGGGACAATCTCTCCTTCTTCCAACAACTCATGGACACAATTACAGCCAACTCAGGACGTCAGCACACCCAAATTTTCCTTGGTGACTTCAATCTCCACTGGAATGACAACAGTGACACAGTGGTAAACAGCCTCAAAAGCTTTCTCAACGCACTTGATCTCAACCAAATATGCAACAGCCCGACCCATAAGAGAGGTTCTACCCTTGACCTCATCATCTCCAAAGAGGGCGCTATTCAACTGGAGTCAATCCAACCTTGTGACTGGTCAGATCACCATATTGTCTCCTTCATCATCAAGGAAAAAAACCAGACTTAATTCAGTTCAACCCCCTAAGCACAAAGTGTGGAAAAGAGACTTGAAGAAACTCAACCCAAACTCCCTACCACCTAATAGCTGCAATCGGCTACTTCCCCCTCCTGGCGTTACAGACGTTCAACTTCTGACTGACCACTATCTCAATACTATGTCCACAATAATCGATGAGGTGGCGCCCATGCAACTGAAAAGAGTCTCGTCCAAGAAGACTTCCAACCCATGGTATGACGGAAGCCTCAATGAGGATAGACGGGCGATGCGAATGGCAGAGCGCACCTGGAGGTCAGCCCCTTCTGCAGTACACCTAAAAAATCTAAAGAAACAGAGAAACGCCTATTTCAGGAAAATAAAACGCTCAAAAAGAGACTTCCTCAGCCTCCAGCTCGCCCAAGCTAAAAACCGTCCAAGAAAACTGTTTGAGTTAGTCAGAACTCAATCCAAAGAGCATCCCCAGACAATCAGCTCCATGGACGTTACTCCTTCCTGCGAAGACTTCTCTGCCTTCTTTACCCAAAAAACTGAGAGAATAAGAAGCGATCTCCTCAATGACGCTATCCTGTACTCCAACCCCCGACACTCAGCAATACCTCAACCAAAGAACAATGCTACTTGGTCTTCCTTTGACACTTACTCCGTAGAAGAAATTGGCAGACTGCTCAGCGCCTTGAAACCTTCCAATCACCTCTCTGACCCCCTTCCTGCTAGCGCTGTAAAAGACTTCTCCCCTTGGCTTTTCCCACTCTGGTCTAAGATTATCAATAGCTCTCTTCAACAAGGATCCATCCCCAGCGCCCTCAAAGTAGGCCAAGTCACACCGCTACTAAAAAAACCAACAGCAGACCCCACTGATCTAAACAACTACCGCCCTATTACAAACATTCCCACTCTCGCTAAACTGTTGGAAAAATGCGTTCAACTACAACTGACTAAACACATAGATAGGTTTGATCTCCTAAACGCTCATCAGTCAGGCTTCCGAGCAGGGCACAGCACCGAAACTGCCATGACTCTCATAGTGGACGATGCCCTCCAAATCCTAGACCAAAACGATACCTGTCTCCTCATCCTTCTGGATCTCTCCTCAGCATTCGATACAGTTAAACATGAGAACTTACTCGAACTGTTAAACACAAGAATGGGCATATCAGGGACTGTGCTAAAGTGGTTCACCTCATTTCTACACAACCGGACACAAAGAATCAAAAGCAACAACCTGCTGTCATCTCCGGTTCCAGTATCGCTAGGCGTCCCTCAAGGATCCTCCCTCTCCCCAACACTGTTCAACCTAGTTATGGAACCTCTCACCACGTTGCTACAGGCTTCTAATGTGCACTTTCACATGTATGCCGACGACACCCAACTTTATCTTAAAATACAATCTCCCAAGGACATCATGCTGCTGAACACCACGATCAGTAACACCCAATCCTGGCTTGCAGAGAATCACCTCAAACTCAATGCTCTGAAGACCGAGTTTCTCCTGATCTCACCTCCCGCTAAAATATCAACGGCTCAAACATGGCTTAAGCAATTAACGGCTCTAAATGTACAGCCCATCGTAGTAGACTCTGCAAAATCTTTAGGCATAACACTTGACACCAATCTCAACATGCAGCAGCACATCAGCAAGGCAACCAAAGGAGCGAACTTCCAAATCAATACCCTGAGAAAACTTAAACCATTCCTTCCTGCCAAAGACTTCCAAACTGCAGTACAATCTATAGTCATCCCGCACATAGAATACGGTTGCACCGCCCTCTGCGGGCTCCCCCTAACTACGACGGCACCCCTAAGAGCGTCCCTTAACGCCGCAGCGAGACTCGTCACAGGCTCAAAAAAACACTCACATATCTCCCCGGACTTTAAATCACTGAACTGGCTACCTTTTGAAGCCAGAATCCAACTGAAAATCGCATGCATGACACACAAGGCTGTGCATCTGAATTCACCCGCCTACCTCACTCAAAAGTTGACAATTTCGGGTGGCTCCCGAACTACTAGGAGCACAAGCAATCTGTTGCTGAAACCCCGAAGATTTCGGAAGGAAAAAACGTATAAACGCTCCTTTTCAGGAATGGCGCCCAGGATCTGGAACTCACTCCCTCCTGAAACAAGGCTCATCACCTCCAACACTATCTTTAAGAAGGAAGTTAAAGCGATCCTCATGGCAAAATACACATGACCTATTTCTACGTATCACTCATGAATCTGCGCTGTAAGTCCTGCCCGTCCATGGCCTATTGTACCCTGTATTAACGAATTACGTATTGTATACGCTCACTCCTTGTATTTTGTTATAATGTTTGATGTACCTGGTTGATTATGTTTACTGTTATATTGTTGACGCACCTGGTTGACTTTGCACACTTTACCCTCTCCACCTCAACGATCCTTACTTCCCTTCTACTCGCACCTGTGGGTCTTTACATCCTGCACACACCCACCTCAACTAGGCCCACCTTTAAACTCTAGATACTCTAAAGACGCTTAAGCAAGTATATGCTCCTTGCTATTGCACTTTATGCTATTGACACAACTGTTTGTCTATACTCAGTGTACCTACATTACCACACCTATGACCTACCTCATGTCCTTTGACCTACCTATGTAACTAGCACCTTGTACCTAACTACCTCATATATTACTTTGTATATTCGCTTCTTTACTTTGTATTTTTACTTTGTATATTCTACTTTGTATTTTTTACTTGTAAAGCGCTCTGATATCTGCAAAGATCTTGTTCGCGCTGTATAAAACTCTCAAAATAAATAAATAAAATACCAATGATGACCGCTTATCCAATGTGTAAAACAGGGACTTAAAAATATTTAAATGACACATAAGGTAACGTTACTTACCCAGTAAGCATCTGTTCTTGCCATGTACAGATGTAGATTCACATGCTGTGCATACACCTGCCATCTAGTGCTGGGTCCGGATGTTTGCCAGTTGTTTTTCTTCGAAGCAGTCTTTCCAGTCACGAGGTAGGAGACTCCTCCTTTCGGTGATAGTGCGCATGGGCATCGACTCCATTGTTAGATTGTTTTCCCGCAGAGGGTGAGAATGCAGTTAGTAAGTAAAGAATACAGATGTCCATGCGTATGTATATAGAGTAAAAGAGAGAACTGCAACAGGTACAGGTACCCAGGGAGGAGGGTGGGCGCATGTGAATCTACAGATGCACATGCCAAGAACCGATGCTTACTGGGTAAGTAACATTATCCGTTCCAGGCCTGTGAGCTATAGATCACATGCTTTGCATAGATTATACTGCAACAAATGATGGATCGAATGCTGAATGATTCAGACATTCTCCCCCAGTCAAGAGATCTGGGTTAAATCCATCATTCTTTTGCCCACTACGCCACCCCAGTTTGGACCCAGCCATATGCAAATCAGTCTTGACCCTGTGCCTCATGGGAACAGTCCAGAAGAAACTGCGAAGTCTGTTTCTACCTGGATCGGAAACAAGCATCCTGGGACCGGTTTCAGGGTATGTCACCCTTCATCAGCCAGGCTGGCGTGATTATATAGCAGTACTCTCCCAAAGCGGTGGCTAACCTGTAGTTGTTGGAGTTGTTTGAAATAGTGTTTTGAAATAGTGTTTTAAGTACTGCCTGGCCCACATTAGCGTGTTGTCTCGCTGACACATCTATACAATAGTGTTTGGTGAATGTGTGTGGTGTTACACCATGTTGCAGCTTTACAAATGTCAACTATGGGATGTTTCCTAAGAAAGCCATAGTAGCCCCTATTTTGCGAGAGGAATGCGCTCTAGGGGGTGTTAACGTTCTCTTTGCTTTTGCATAACCAGTTTGAATGTATTTAACAATCCATCTGGCAATGCCTGACTTGGAAATGGGATTGCCCTTGTGTAGTGGTGCAAAAGCAACGAAAAGTTGTTTAGTCTTACAACATGATTTTGTTATTTCAATCTAATATAAAAGGTCTCTTCTGTCATCTAAGGTGTGTAGAGCTCATTCTGCCACAGAATCAGGTTGAGGAAAGAATACCGGTAATTTAACGGACTGATGTGAAAGGCAGATACTACCATAGGTAGACATTTTGAGTTAGTACGAAGAACCACTATCTCTGAAGTTGGAAAAAAGGTTCTTCTATAGTTAGTGCCTGTAGTTCACCCACTCTCCTAATTGAAGTGATTGCAATGAGGAAAGCAGTTTACCAGGAGAGAAACTGTGGCTCACATTTATGCATGGGTTCAAAAGGTGGGCCCATTATTCTTTTGAGAACTATGTCAAGATTCCACACTGGAGCAGGTGGAACTCTTGGTGGTATAACTCTTTTGAATCCTTCCATGAATGCTTTGATCACTGGCACTCTGAAAAGCAATACATGTTGCCTATTTTGTAGATATGCATCTATTGCAGCGAGATGTAGTCGGATAGAAGTGTAAGCTAATCCCGACTGTTGCAAGTGTAATAGGTAACAAATGATATTTTATCATTAAAGCATCAAGAGGATGGATGTTGTTGTTATTGCAATAAATAACAAAATGTTTCCATCTGGCTGCATAATAGGCTCTTGTAGTAGGCCTTCTGGCCTCTCTGATGATGTTCATACAGTCTGGTGGGAGATTTAGATAATCAAACTCTGACTTCAAGAGCCAGATCGCGAGGTTCAGTTGTTTGGGATCTGGATGTCTGATTTCTCCATGACTCTGTGTAAGGAGACTGGATGTGAGGTGCAGCTTTTGACGTGAAACTAGTGACAGCTCCAACAATGTGGTGAACCACTGTTGACGGGCAAATGTGGGAGCTACTAGGATCAGTGTGAGGGATGTTTGCCTGACTTTCCAAACCACTAATGGAATGAGTGGGAGAGGCGGAGAGCGTAGGCAAATATCCCTGACCAGTTCATCCATAGTGCATTGCCTTTGGAGAGCAGGTGTGGATACCTGGAGGCGAAGTTTGGACATTTTACGTTTTGGTGTGAGGCAAAAAGATCTATTTGAGGAACTCCCCAACTTTGAAAGTATGGGAGGAGAACTTGAGGATGAAGTTCCCATTCGTGTATTTGCTGTCTCTGTCTGCAGAGGAGATCGGCAATCTGATTGTGCACTCCTGGGAGGTGTTCCGCCAGGAGATAGATTTTGTGGTGAATGTCTTGGGCCATGTGCGACAGTTGGAGAGAGTGAATGCATAGCTATCATGCTGTCGGTACGAACTAGCACAGCTCTGCCGTCCAGGTGAGTATGAAATGCTTTCGCTAGAAAGACTGCAAGCAGCTCTAGATGGTATTTATGGAGATATTTTTACTGTTGACTCCAGCGGCCTTGCACTGTGTGGTGCTGAAGATGAGCCCCCAGCCAGTGAGGGATGTGTCCGCTGTTAGAATTGTCTGTGGAACTAGGTCTATGAAGGGCCGTCCTTTTGATAAATTTTGTGTGTTCCACCACTGCAGAGAGCAAGGAGTACGGCCGCTTACCAAGACTAGACCTGTTAACAGACCCTGCGATTGGTTCCACTGACTCGCTAAGCATTCTTGTAGGGAACGCATGTGAAGCCTGGCATGAGGAACAATCATAATGCAAGATTCCATCATTCCCAGTAGTTGCATATACACTAGAGCTGGAAGCGAGTGATTGGACTGAAACTGGAGAACTAGCGCATGAATGTTGCAAATTCTGGCTGCACTGGGAAAGGCTAGAGCATTTTGAGTATCTAAAGTGGCTCCTAGGTGATTTTGTGTGATGGAAGGTTGGAGATGCGATTTCAACACACTGACTGTGAACCCCAGTTGGTGCAGTAACTGTAGTGTCCTGTGAGTATGTTGGAGATACTTTGGATACGTACTGGCTTTGATCAGCCAGTCGTCCAAGTAGGGGAAGACATGAATGTGTTGTCGTCTTAGATGAGCAGCAACTACTGCCAGACATTTTGTAAAGACTCTGGGAGCAATGTTGACCCCAAAAGAGAGTACCTTGAACTGGTAATGTTGGCCCGCTACCACAAATCTGAGAAATGTGCGATGAGCGGGATGTATTGGAATATCAAAATAGGCGTCCTTTAAATCTCGAGTAGAGAGAAAGTCACCCATTTGCAGGAGCGGGAGCTCTTGTGAAGTGTTACCGTGTGAAAATGGTCTGACTGTATGTAAAGATTTAATTCTCTGAGGTCCAAGATTGGTCTGAGAGAACCGTTCTTTTTGAGTATGAGAAAGTAAAAGGAGTATACGCCCGACCCATGGTATTGTAGTGGTACGGGCTCTATAGCCCCTTCTAAAAGGAGAGACTGACCTCTTGTTTGAGGAGGCGTAAGTGATCCGGTGACAGTTTGTGTGAACATGAAGGGATGTTTGGATTGTTGGTGAACTCCAGGAAATAACCAGAATGGATAATTTCTAGTACCCATTTGTCTGTTGTTATGGGCTGCCAGACAGGTAGGAAATGTGAAAGACGCCCACGACAGGTGTTAAATTGTCGGGGGGGGAGTGTAGGCAAGTCACTGTTTGGTGTTGGAGTGGGAGGCGTGTTTATTGGAGCCTCTACCTCTGCAATTGTTGCCTCTGTAACCCCCTCTGAACCAACCCTTAGAGTCAGAGAGTTGAATGTTGCCTTTTTAGGTGGTGGCGGTGGCAGTATCTGAGGAGGTATTGTTGGACCCTCCGCAGTAGAAGCATCGCCAAAAGGAACCACGTCCTGGGGTGAATTGAAGGGCTCCCATAGATTTGGCCACTTCGGTGTTCTTCATTTTTTCTAGTGAGGAATCTACCACAGGGCCAAAGAGGTGTCCCTTGTCAAATGGTGTGTTCAGGATAGAAGTTTGAACCTCTGGTCTGAATCCTGAAATACGTAACCAGGGATGCCTTTTTAAAAAGACGCTGGTGTTGACGGCTCTGGCTGCAGTGTCTGAAGCATCCAGGGCGCACCTGATAGAATTATTGGAAAGAGTTGTCCCTCCCGCACTAGGTCTTGCTCCTTGGACTTGTGCTCATCAGGTAGAAATTGGAGCAACAGCTCCATTTCATCCCAATGGGCCCTGTCATACCTAGATAACAGTGCTTATGTATTGAAGATGCGCCAAAAGTTCGCAGCCTGGGTGGCTACTCTTTACCCCAAAGCGTCTAGCAGCTTAGATTATTTGTCTGGGGGTGGAGCATCTCATGTTTGTGAATTGCCCTTTTGCGTGCGTTGGAAACTACCAAGGAATCCAAGGGTGACTGCCCCCTTATGAATGCTGGATCTAATGGTGCCAGCTTATATTTCTGGTCTACCCTAGAGGTGCCCTGATAGGATCATTAATAATATCATCTACGTGTCTGATCATACTCTTCAGCACAGGGCGTGTGTGCGAGGACTTTTGTGCACTACTAAGAGTCTCGAAAACGAAATCCTCTTCCAGGGATTCCTTATGCAGCTGAACCCCATGGTAGGTAGCAGCTCTACCCAACAGTTCTATGTATCCTACACTGTCGTCCGGTGGAGAAGGCTTGGTAGGGTACAGATCAGGATCATTCCCTGTGGGGGAATTGGTGTTATAATCTGTCCAGAGGTCTACGAGAATTGCCTCATTGACCCAGCCCCATCGCCATCCCCATCATCTTGATCTTCAGGTGTATGTGGTGGTGAGTGCTCAGGTGAAATTAGTAATGGTTAAAATTGAGTAAGTGATGGAAGAGGAGGAAGAGAAGGATTAGTACCAACATTCTTCCTTTTTAAAGCAATATGGTAGGCCTCTTCGGTCTCAGGTTTGCATTTTATTAACAATTTGGTGGCAATATGTCCAGTTGTTGGATGAATATAGAGCTCCCGCTGTTTCGGATCAGTCTTGGAAGTTGGAACATCGAAATGGTGCTCTTCTGGTGGAATCGGCACATCTGTTTGTTTCGGTGCCGAAGGCTTGGGTGCCGGGGTTTTGAATGCTGAGGATTTTGGATTCAAAGGCGTTTTCGCCATTGAAGGGGGTGGGCCGGAGTCTGACGCTCGGTGCCCAATTTCAAACGGCTCTGTTCGGAGTCGGAACGCTTTGGGGTATGTTTTGGTGCCGAGCCAGAAGGCGGGCATTGGAAACATGGCTTCAGTGCTGACTGTGGCCCGTAGATCGACCGGAGCCTTTTTCTTTTGAGGTGGGCTTTGGGGAAACGGAGGATCTGTACTCACGGTACGCTGCCCTTGCGGGATGTCTTCGCCCCCCTTGGACCTGTAGTCAGAGATGGCGACCGGGTCATGTTCTTCCTCGGCTCCCATGGCATCTGCGGTCTCTTGTTCAGAATCGTCTCCGAAGAGGTCCAGAATGGAACCGGTGTGTTGGCTCTGAATGTCATGACGTTGAGCCAGACGGTCGAGAAGCGTTTGCTTCAATCGAACGTGTCGCAATGCTGTTTTCTGGGTTCCGGAAACAAGCACAGGTTGCACTTAGTGTGAATCAGTGCACGGAAACTTCGTGTGGCATCAAGGGTAGGATAAAATGCGTTACTTACCTGTAACTGCAGTTATCCAGTGTGAGAAGTTGGCCTGATGTGCAGTGCTCACTATTCTAGTGATCACTATATATCAGTCCAAACAACCCTTATTGATGATTGGTTGTAAGTCAACCTTATAGACCAGCTATCCTAGTAGCATGGATACGAGCAGTCTAAGGCTAAGACTCTAGAGGGCGTGTTAAGCCAGCTGTTTTACCATCACATTACCCCTTGAACACCCAGTGAAAGGACACCACACAAGTTGTTATGAAAATAAACAGTGTATTTATTTATAACAAGACTACCCTGGCTCTTTATGAGACAGGGAGCTAAGCACACAACAAAACTCTTACGAAAATACTTTTAAGTTAGCACGTTACACAAATGCCCGAGGGGCACGAAAAACCATATACGCTAAAAGTGGAATGCGAATTACTAGCAGGTAAGTAACAGTTCTAATAGGCTTTGGAATCGCTAGGACTGGACTAGGGAATCGTTAGATTACTACTAGGAGGCCCAGGGGACTCGGGTGCAGAGTGTGCACTCTCACGCGGGATGCGGGACAAAGTCTATGGAAGCTAGAATTCACAAAGTTAGTGTTCACGGGCGGACCCGACCTGGTAGGGAGAAAACGACAGTGGATCCTGACCCTTGGATAGTGAGGCTATGCTGGGACACCGGAGTGCCGAAGTTACCTAGCCCAGGGGCTGCAGCTGCATAGGTCTGAAAAGACGTCGGGGATCTCGTTGCCGGACCAGGAGCCTGGAAGGAAGAAGTTGCTGGCAGGCGACCAGTGAAGAAAAGTTCGATGGATCCAAGCCTGGATCAAGGAAGAAGAAAACCTGAAAGCAGAGGGGACCAAGTTCTTGAATCACTAGCCAGTGATTAAGTGGGCACCAGGATGGCACCGGGCGAAGTCACCGCAGTCAGGTGAGTGGGCGCTGCTGGGCTCTGCAGTCTCTCGGACCAGGAGGTGTTGTCGGCGACCAGGATGGAGGTGCGAGCTGTCCCACGAAGGATGAAGTCGTTGGCGTCGAAGTTACCCAGGATTGGGCAACAAGCCTTGGCTAATTCAAGCCCACGCGGTGGACTCAAAATGGCGTCTTGAGTGGACCAGGAGGGTCCGGGGTGCTCCTCTTCTGGAAGGGAGCAAGGGCCAGTCTGGAGCAACCAGACCAGCAGCAGAAATGTCGTCGGGCGTCGTCAGGAAGGCCACAAGCCAACGGGCTAGTAGCCAAACAACGCGGTGAGCAGCGGAAAGCAGAAGGGCCCCACGCAGATCGTGGAGATGCTGGGGGGCTGCACTTCGGAGCTGGAGCTGCTCAGAGTCGGGGCTTCTCGGACCCCAAAGCACTCACCAGTAGATTACTCGGCGGGCTTGCTGGAAAGAAGTCGTGCAGTCTTGCAGATGGCCGGTCCCTTGAGGTCTCGTCGCACCCACGGTTCTCAGCTGGGCTGTAGAGGTGGGTAGAGGTCAGAGGTGCCAGGGAAGCCGGTTCTCGTCGAGCTGGGCAGTCGGATTCCGGAGGAAGGACTTACAGCAGACCGCAGTGTTCTTAGATGGTGCCTGCGGATGCAGGGTGACTACTCCTTAGTCACAAGGGAGAAATCTTAGGAAGAAGTCTTGAGTTCCTTTCGCAGAAAGTAGTTTCAGGATTCAAAGATGATCTGATTTGGAAGGGGGCCAGTCTCTACCTTTATCCTGTAAAAAGGGGCTGGCACGCGACTAAGTCCTGCCCTATGGGTGGGACTAGGAGGGGGGTGGTTACACCCACTTCCTTGGCGGGCTTTTCCCCAGCACAGGGTCTGGAGTGACCCTGGAACTGGTTCCAGCCAGCCTATGCACAGTGAGCACCGGGGTGCCACGTGCAGTCACCTTCCTCTAAAGCCCTGCCTACCTACAATACACAAAACCCTGTCTGGGACGGTGCTGGCACCGCCCCTGGCAGGAAACCCTTTGTCCTTATCTCCTGCTCTGGGAGGACTCCCAGCAGCAGGAGGGCAGACTTGTGTCTCGGTGGCAGCATCCATTTTGTGGATGCTAAGGCTTTGTCTGACTTTAACCGGGGTTAGGGGTTACATACATGTCGTGTCCCTCTAGAAGGGTGGAATGCTAACCCCGTCGCCAGAATTGGCGAGGGGTTAGTATTCCAATTCGTATGACACCTTACTCGACATGTTTTGATAAAGCGATACCAGAGTTGGCATTTAACCGCGAGGATTATAATGCACTTAAGAGTATATGGTATGCGATATCATGGAAACGGCTAAGGGATGGATCCCGAAAGCCGCAGACAGGCTCAGCTCATGCCAGAGCACCATCTCACACGATTCCAAGCACTCTGCCTTCAGGATTGTTAAGGCCTGCCATAGGAGTGACTGATAGGAGATCTGTGTGTCCATTTTTAGGGTTAGATATAGGTATACTATATCTAAAGCAAAGGGTGATTACACCACCTTGCCCCAGCTGTCAAGCAGCCAGTTGTGTCAGATTTGGATGGCCAGCCAGGGGTGGCATAATACATGCTGCAGCCCCTGGTAGGCCCTGGGTACACCTATGCCCTGGGTACCTAAGGTACACTGTACAGGGACTGATAAGGTGACTCAGTATCCAATTTAGATATGTACCTAAGGTACATGGAATCCATTTTATAGAGAGAGCAGTAGGCCTGGGGCCCTGAATAGCAGGGTCCCAGGTCAACTAAGTCAGAAAACCAGCAAAACACCAGGCAAAAAGTTGGGGGCAACCATAGTCAGGGATCTACCTTCCTACATAACCCCCCCCCAAACGAAAGGAGATAAGGCTAGCCTTGCCAGGTAAGCCTATATTGCCTGAGTGGCCATATAAGGAAGTACCAGCACTGGCATGGTTACCCCCTATCTCATGGTCCACTAAGCAATCCCTCACCCTAAGGGTGTCTGAGGGTCTCCACCATAGGGAATCTCTACCTGTGGTGTGTTTTGTCAAAGAAAAAGGCTGGTGCTGAGATGGAGTACTGAAGTGAGGCTCCACTAATTTTGGGCTCAGCTTCCTCCAATCATCATCCACCAAAGAGGCCTTTCTTTCCAAGACTGAGTTGTTTTGGGCTCTCAGGGTCAACCTCTGGCTACCTACAGCTGGAGGTTGGGTCCCTCTGTTTGGCTTACTGGAGGGACAGGTCAGGTCTGGGGCCCTCAGGTCCCAAGTTTGGCTGTGCCCAGCAGTGTCCATCTGGGGGAGGTCCCTAACTAATTTTAAGGGGGATCCCTCAGGAGTGTGTTTTATTTTCACTTGGCTAGTACTACTAGCTTCAGTGCCCTTAATCTGTTGATTGGGAGATTCTTTTGGACAGGGGGCCCTTTGGGGTCCAACACTGGCCTCCCTGACCTCTACAGCCCTGGGCTGACTGAGGCAGGGTAGAGAGGGGCAGGTTACCTGCTCCAGACTGGGTCCCACCTTGGAAGGGTCCACTGACATCAGGGGTTCTGCCAGGCTAGGCCTGACTACCTCTGTGGCAGTTTCTTCACAAGGGGTCAGATCAGTTCCCTGAGGAGGCTGATCCTTTCCTAAAGTCTGGTGGGAGGGAGATTTCTCTTCCTCCTCAATACTCTCTGTCTGAGTGGAGTGATCCATAGTTTCAGGCTTCACAACACTGTCATCTGTCTGAGTTTGAGCTGTGGCCATCACAACTCTCCCAACCTTTTCAGGAGGGGGCTCAGTTTGGGTGTGGGCTGTGACCATCACAGCCTTGACAACCTGTTCTGGGAAGGAAGTTGTCTGAGATTGGGTTGTGACTGGCACAACCCTCCTGACCTGTTCAGGGAGGATATCTTGGACTGGGGCTGTGGCTACCACTGCCCCACTACCCTTACCATGGATGTTCACCATTCTAGAATGGGTTTCTTGCTCTACTTCAGCCCAGGCTGAGAGCTCTAAATCATTCCCCAGTAGGCAATCTACAGGTAAGTTTGGTGACACTGCCACTCTCTTGTGGCCAGTGACACCTCCCCAGCTGAGATTGACCACTGCCATGGGATGATCTCTCTGTACTCCATCAATATTGGTCACCTGGTATGTGGCACCAGGTAAAAGTTGCCTTGAGGGGACTAGACTCTCAGTCACCATAGTGATGCTAGCCCCTGTATCTCTATAGGCCTCAACTTTTATACCATTGATGAGGGGCTCCTGTCTGTACTTGCCCAAAGTGTTGGGACAAGTTGTGAAGTTGGCAAACCCCATGCCAGTCTCACAGACAAGAGTATCTAAGTTTGGGGACCTGGTTAGGCCAGAGTCCCCAGGAACTCCCAAAGTAAATGCACCCAAATTCTTGGGGGCACTCCCACCACCTGGGGGATTACTACTAGTAGTAACAGGAGGTTTGGGAATGTTACTTGGGGGTATGTTTTCCTTATTGTTATTCTTTGGGCAACTGCTGTCAGTTTTTAAATGACCCACCTGTTTACAGGGATAACAATAAGGTTTCTTCTGGTTGTTGGAAGGATTCTGGGACCCACCCCCCTCAGAGGATTTTTGGGGCCCTGATGTGGTTTGATCTGTAGATTTATTCCCACCCTTCTCTTGAGGTTTGGTTGATTCCTTTTTCTGGTCGCCACCTTGGTTCTTGGGCCTAATCCTGGTTCTGACCCATTTGTCTGCCCTCTTACCCAATTCTTGTGGAGAGGTCAGATCAGAGTCTACCAGGTGCTGGTGTAATAACTGGTTCTGACAATTATTTAAGACTTGCTCTCTCATCATTAGATTATACAATCCTGTGTAATCTGTAACCTTGCTACCCAGCAACCAGCCCTCCAAAGCCTTAGTGGCACAATCCACAAAATCAGACCAGTCCTGAGACTGAGTTTTCTGGGTGTCTCTGAACAGCAACCTGTACTGCTCAGTGGTTAAACCAAACCCATCAACCAGTGTATTCTTCAGGACCTGGTAATTGTTAGCATCCTCCACTCTTGTAGTGAGGAGCTTATCTCTACCTTTACCATCAAAGGAGAGCCACAGTATAGCTGCCCACTGACTCTGGGGAATGCACTGCACAGTGCAGGCCCTCTCCAGAGCAGCCATCCATTTCTGGATATCATCCCCTTGCTTAAAGGGGGGCACTATTTTAGTCAGGTGTTTAGTATCTAAACCCTTCTCTCTATCTCTTGGGAGATTGCTGCCACCAGTGGGAGCTAGCCCACTCATCTGCTGCTCTCTTGCCAGGGCAAGCTTCTCTTTGGCCAGGGCAATTTCTTCCCTTTCAATCCTCAGTTCAGCTTGTCTCATCCTAGCCTCATGCTCCTTTCTCTGAGGGGAAGTAAATCTCCTCTGTGGAGGATTCCTTCTCCCCTGAGAAGAGGCATTAGAGTGCAGAGATCTATTGGAGTCCCTAGAAAGAGATCTATCTCTCCTAACTCCAAGGTTAGGCCCACTTCGGGTTAGTACTGGGGGGCCCCCAGATCCTAGCCCAAGTAAGTCTAAGTTGGTCCTAGTTAGCCTTCTGACTACCTCAAGACCCTTGTCTACCTCATCCCCAGAGAGTACCTCCTGATCCTCCTCCTCAACTGCTGAATCAGTGTTGTGGAGATCTGGATCCCCAGAGGTTCCCTCTAAGGCTGGCATGTTCTCATGTAACTGAGAAAGCTTTCTGGCATCATATGTCTCTAAGAGACCTATCAGAAAGGAAGTGGTGGGGTTAGACCCCTGCTTCAGTTTTCTGGAGACACAGATCTGTCTCATCTCATGAAAGCTGAGAGCTGCATATCTTGAAGTGACCTGTGGAGGGTCAACACTGACCAGGGGAGTCTCAGTAGAGTCCTCCTGAGTCGACATGCTTTTCTAGTGAGGTGTAAGTGGTGCACTTACCTACACTATATGTTTGCCTACTGATCCCTTGCTAGAGTTGTAGCTTAGGGTGTGCTAGGCCCTAGGAGCTACAACAGCTGGTTCAGTAGAACTCAGAGTATTCTAAGCTAAGTTATATGTACCTTTAGTACTTATGTGATCTTTCACAAGATATTCTTAGGGCATGTGTGGTAAAACAACAGCAAGCTCAAATCCCACCGCTGCCACCAATGTGAGAAGTTGGCCTGATGTGCAGTGCTCACTATTCTAGTGATCACTATATATCAGTCCAAACAACCCTTATTGATGATTGGTTGTAAGTCAACCTTATAGACCAGCTATCCTAGTAGCATGGATACGAGCAGTCTAAGGCTAAGACTCTAGAGGGCGTGTTAAGCCAGCTGTTTTACCATCACATTACCCCTTGAACACCCAGTGAAAGGACACCACACAAGTTGTTATGAAAATAAACAGTGTATTTATTTATAACAAGACTACCCTGGCTCTTTATGAGACAGGGAGCTAAGCACACAACAAAACTCTTACGAAAATACTTTTAAGTTAGCACGTTACACAAATGCCCGAGGGGCACGAAAAACCATATACGCTAAAAGTGGAATGCGAATTACTAGCAGGTAAGTAACAGTTCTAATAGGCTTTGGAATCGCTAGGACTGGACTAGGGAATCGTTAGATTACTACTAGGAGGCCCAGGGGACTCGGGTGCAGAGTGTGCACTCTCACGCGGGATGCGGGACAAAGTCTATGGAAGCTAGAATTCACAAAGTTAGTGTTCACGGGCGGACCCGACCTGGTAGGGAGAAAACGACAGTGGATCCTGACCCTTGGATAGTGAGGCTATGCTGGGACACCGGAGTGCCGAAGTTACCTAGCCCAGGGGCTGCAGCTGCATAGGTCTGAAAAGACGTCGGGGATCTCGTTGCCGGACCAGGAGCCTGGAAGGAAGAAGTTGCTGGCAGGCGACCAGTGAAGAAAAGTTCGATGGATCCAAGCCTGGATCAAGGAAGAAGAAAACCTGAAAGCAGAGGGGACCAAGTTCTTGAATCACTAGCCAGTGATTAAGTGGGCACCAGGATGGCACCGGGCGAAGTCACCGCAGTCAGGTGAGTGGGCGCTGCTGGGCTCTGCAGTCTCTCGGACCAGGAGGCGTTGTCGGCGACCAGGATGGAGGTGCGAGCTGTCCCACGAAGGATGAAGTCGTTGGCGTCGAAGTTACCCAGGATTGGGCAACAAGCCTTGGCTAATTCAAGCCCACGCGGTGGACTCAAAATGGCGTCTTGAGTGGACCAGGAGGGTCCGGGGTGCTCCTCTTCTGGAAGGGAGCAAGGGCCAGTCTGGAGCAACCAGACCAGCAGCAGAAATGTCGTCGGGCGTCGTCAGGAAGGCCACAAGCCAACGGGCTAGTAGCCAAACAACGCGGTGAGCAGCGGAAAGCAGAAGGGCCCCACGCAGATCGTGGAGATGCTGGGGGGCTGCACTTCGGAGCTGGAGCTGCTCAGAGTCGGGGCTTCTCGGACCCCAAAGCACTCACCAGTAGATTACTCGGCGGGCTTGCTGGAAAGAAGTCGTGCAGTCTTGCAGATGGCCGGTCCCTTGAGGTCTCGTCGCACCCACGGTTCTCAGCTGGGCTGTAGAGGTGGGTAGAGGTCAGAGGTGCCAGGGAAGCCGGTTCTCGTCGAGCTGGGCAGTCGGATTCCGGAGGAAGGACTTACAGCAGACCGCAGTGTTCTTAGATGGTGCCTGCGGATGCAGGGTGACTACTCCTTAGTCACAAGGGAGAAATCTTAGGAAGAAGTCTTGAGTTCCTTTCGCAGAAAGTAGTTTCAGGATTCAAAGATGATCTGATTTGGAAGGGGGCCAGTCTCTACCTTTATCCTGTAAAAAGGGGCTGGCACGCGACTAAGTCCTGCCCTATGGGTGGGACTAGGAGGGGGGTGGTTACACCCACTTCCTTGGCGGGCTTTTCCCCAGCACAGGGTCTGGAGTGACCCTGGAACTGGTTCCAGCCAGCCTATGCACAGTGAGCACCGGGGTGCCACGTGCAGTCACCTTCCTCTAAAGCCCTGCCTACCTACAATACACAAAACCCTGTCTGGGACGGTGCTGGCACCGCCCCTGGCAGGAAACCCTTTGTCCTTATCTCCTGCTCTGGGAGGACTCCCAGCAGCAGGAGGGCAGACTTGTGTCTCGGTGGCAGCATCCATTTTGTGGATGCTAAGGCTCTGTCTGACTTTAACCGGGGTTAGGGGTTACATACATGTCGTGTCCCTCTAGAAGGGTGGAATGCTAACCCCGTCGCCAGAATTGGCGAGGGGTTAGTATTCCAATTCGTATGACACCTTACTCGACATGTTTTGATAAAGCGATACCAGAGTTGGCATTTAACCGCGAGGATTATAATGCACTTAAGAGTATATGGTATGCGATATCATGGAAACGGCTAAGGGATGGATCCCGAAAGCCGCAGACAGGCTCAGCTCATGCCAGAGCACCATCTCACACGATTCCAAGCACTCTGCCTTCAGGATTGTTAAGGCCTGCCATAGGAGTGACTGATAGGAGATCTGTGTGTCCATTTTTAGGGTTAGATATAGGTATACTATATCTAAAGCAAAGGGTGATTACACCACCTTGCCCCAGCTGTCAAGCAGCCAGTTGTGTCAGATTTGGATGGCCAGCCAGGGGTGGCATAATACATGCTGCAGCCCCTGGTAGGCCCTGGGTACACCTATGCCCTGGGTACCTAAGGTACACTGTACAGGGACTGATAAGGTGACTCAGTATCCAATTTAGATATGTACCTAAGGTACATGGAATCCATTTTACAGAGAGAGCAGTAGGCCTGGGGCCCTGAATAGCAGGGTCCCAGGTCAACTAAGTCAGAAAACCAGCAAAACACCAGGCAAAAAGTTGGGGGCAACCATAGTCAGGGATCTACCTTCCTACATCCAGTATTGGTGTCTTTCATAGATTCACATGCTTGAATCATTCCCCGTCGTCGAGATGGGAGCCCCCGGTACATAGAAAAGTAATGTCCTATAGACATACATAGAGAAAAGTAGGCCTAAGGGCCTTGCCTTAGTAGCCTATCTATGTCCTTTTGTAAAAAGGACCAAAATCCTGAAGGTAGCCAATCAGCTACCACCTCCCTCTAGAACCTTCCTGCCAGGAGCCTCCGTTTCTCAGATTTTCGTACGCACCAAGCTAGGTAGACGTAACATATGTTATAGAGTGAGAGATTAGACCTTCCTGGGGAGGCGGGAGGGTTGCATGTGAATCTATGAAAGACACCAATACTGGATAACTGCAGTTACAGGTAAGTAACGCATTTCTTATCCAGTATTATGGGTGTCTTTCATAGATTCACATGACTGAATCAGAGTAGCAAGCAATACATTATGCACATTTGTGATGGAACATAACGAATAGTCTGAGATAATACATATCATGTGACTAGTAACCATCAGCAATACAAATAATAAAGTAAATAAATGTGCATACAAGTGCAGGACGGTGGGAAGGAGGAAGGCTCATCTTACTGGAATAGATGGCGAAGTACAGCCTGGCCCACAGCTGCATCCTGCATCAGTTCCGTATCCAGGCAGTAGTGCCTGGTAAATGTATGCAGCGATTTCCAGGTCGCTGCCCTGCCGATGTCCAGAATCGGTACTCCAGCGAATAGTGCCGCCGATGTGGACACAGCCATTGTGGAATGCGCTCGGACTTTGGAATGTAATGGACGTCGGCTTTGTCATGGCAAAAAGCAATTGCCGCTGATATCCATCGTGAAATGCTTTGTTGGGAAAGTGGCATGCCTTTTCTAGGTCTGCTGAAAGCGATGAAAAGCTGATTCGTTTTTCTGAAATGTTTTGTTTTGTCTAGGTAAAATTTTAGACATCTTTTTAGGTCCAAAGAGTGAAGGGATCTCTCAGCTACATTACTGGGGTTTGGGAAGAATGAGCGAAGTACAAGTGGTTCATTTAAATGGAAGTCCGAGGGGACTTTAGGAATGAAGCGAGGATTAGTTCTTAAAATCGCTCTGTCCTCTCTGAACTGCATGAAAGGATCTTGTATGGAAAGAGCTTGTAACTCACTGACCCTTCTCGCTGAGGTCAAAGCCAAAAGAAGTGCTGTTTTCCATGAAATGTATTTGATATCAGCCCTATGGATGGGCTCAAATGGGTGTTTCATCAATTGGTTGAGTACCACATTAAGGTGCAATGTTGGTGGAACTCTTCTTGGCCTTGGAAATTATCTATAGAGCCCTTTGAGGAATTGTTTTATTAATCTGTTGGACCATAGGGAAGGTCCTTTTGAAGTTCTTGTAAAGCGGGAGATTGCTGCCAGATGAACTCTAATAGAGGCATGTGCAAGTCCCGATTGTGCCAGATGTAGTAAATATGGCAGTAACTGCTCTGGAGTGATCTTGAAAGGATGGAGATTGTTGTCCTTACACCAAACACAAAAGCGTTTCCATTTCAAGGAATACGTTTTGTTTGTGCTAACTGCTCTTGCCTTAGCTAGGACTTCCTTGCACTCCTGCGGGATGTTTATGTGGCAGAACTCTCGGTACTCAGGAGCCATGCCGATAATCTGAGAGATTTCAGATTCGGGTGGAGTACCTGGCCTTTGGACATCGAGAGTAGAGAGGGATGTTGATGCAGATGGATTGATGGTTGGACTGAGAGGCGACGGAGGTCCGTGAACCAATGCTGTCTCGGCCAGTATGGGGCAATGAGAATCAAGGTGCAGTGTTCCATTTTCATTTTCCGAATGACTCTGGTTATCAGGGGAAATGGCGGAAATGCGTACGCAAACACGTTGCGCCATGCGATGGAAAATGCATTTCCTAGTGACCTCGGTTGGGGATGCCAGCTTGCGAAGCTGTGGCATTTGGCGTTCTCCCTGGTGGCAAAGAGGTCTATTTGCGGTCTCCCCCATTCCAAGAAGATGTCGTTTAGAACTCTTTGGTCCAGTTCCCATTCATGGGACAGAGACCTCTGTCTGCTTAGAGCGTCTGCTATGACGTTGTCTTTTCCTGGGACATACTCTGCTGTTAATTTGATGCTGTTGTGTACTAGCCAGTTCCAAATTTTTTGCGATTCGCGAGTGTCAGCGAACGTGTCCCTCCCTGCTTGTTCAAGTAGTGCATTGTGGTTGTGTAGTCCGTTCTCACAAGCACTGCTGAGTTTTTGATGCGAGGGAGGAATGCTTGTAGAGAGTGTAGAACTGCTCTCAGTTCTAGGAGGTTGATATGTAGAGTCCTCTCTTGTTCCGTCCACTTGCCACTGATTTGCAATTCCTGAAGGACTGCACCCCATCCTTCTAGAGAAGCGTCTGTCGTTATGACATGTGGAGTTGCCGGTATCAAGAACGTCAGACCTTTCGATAAGTTCTTGTCTGTTGTCCACCAAAGTAAAGCCTTGGTTATTTGTCGAGTAACGACGATGTGATCCTCGAAAGAACCTGTACATTGGGTCCACTGCTTGGTCAAGGCCTCCTGAAGGGGGCGCATTCTGAGCCGACAGTGAGGGATGAGTAGTATGCAAGAAGACATCATCCCTAGAAGGGACTTGAAAGTACGGACTTTGATGGTGTTTTTTGAAGACACTGCGGTAGCCAGAGCGATCAGTTTGTGTTTCCTTTCTTGAGATGGGAAGGCTTTGGAAGAGGTTGTATTTAGAGTTGCCCCCAGGAATGTGATAACTTTGGTGGGCTGTAAGGTCGATTTCTCGTAGTTGAGAGTCAGACCTAGGCGTTGGAAAATAGTGAGACAGGCGTTGGAAGACATTTGCGCGTCTGTCATAGATGGTGCCTTCACCAGCCAGTCATCCAGGTAGGGGAAGACCTGGTGATTTTGCTGTCTCAGGAAAGCTGCCACAGGAGCCAGGCACTTTGTGAAAATGCGTGGCGCTGATTTGAGGCCGAATGGGAGGACACAGAATTGGTAGTGTTGACCTGCTACTTCGAATCGTAGCAATTTCTTGTGGCGTTTGTGTATTGGGATATGGTAATATGCGTCTTGCAGGTCCAAAGACGTCATAAAGTCTCCTTCCTCTAGGGATCCTAGGATTTCCTGGATAGTCACCATTCGAAACGATTGGCTCTTCAAGAATGTATTGGGTGCCCTGAGATCTAGAATGGGCCTCCATTTCTTCTTCTTCTGTTGAATTAAAAAGAAGCGGGAATAAAATCCCTTCCCTTTTTGAGCTGATGGAACTCGCTCTATTGCTCCTTTCTTCAACATTGAAGAGATTTCTTGCAGGAGTAAACGAAGGTGCCTGTGTTGAATTTTGCGAGGAGGAGTTAACGGTGGGATGGAATTGAATTCCAATGAGTGACCGTGCTGGATTAATTGGAGTACCCACCGATCTGTTGTTATCGATCTCCAATTGTGGAGGAAGTGTGTCAATTTTCCTCCAATTTTGAATGGAGAAGACGGTGGAGGGACTGGCTGCTGGAAATGGTCATTGTCGTCCGCCGGCTGGTTTCCTCTGGGATTTTCCCCTGAAGTTCGATCTCCCGTAGGAGGTCTGACGACCTTGTTGCTGCTGTCGCTGCTGAAATTGTGAGCGATTTTGATTGTAGGAATAAGAGGACTTTCCTTGATATGATCCCCTGTAAGAGGGTTGACCCCTTCCTCTGTGCCCTCGAAAGGACTGGTTCTTAAATTGTAAAGTGCTGAGAGCTCTTGCAGTGTCTGTGTCTTTTTTGATTGGCTGCAAGGCATCATCTATTTTTTCCCCAAATAGGTGTTGTCCGTCATAGGGCATGTCCAAGACTTTGGTTTGGACCTCCTGTCGGAAAGATGTTGCTTTGAGCCATCCTTGTCTGCGCAAAACTGCTGCGCCTGCCAGCTGTCTGAAGCCTGTCATGGCGACATCTACAGCGGAATCGATGATCTCCGATGCTGACATTTGTCCTTCTTTAAGGAGTGATTGAACCTCATCCTTCAAGTCTTCGGGTACATCCGCTAGATACGGAACAATGTCTTCCCATAATTGTCTATTGTATCTGCCTAGTAGCGAAATGGCGTTGGCCACCTTGATAGTCGTAGCGGACGTTGTAGAAAAACGTTTGCCGATGCTATCCAGTTTCCTGCCCTCCTTGTCTGGTGCTGCTGACAATGGCGAGGACGGATTTCTTGAATTCTTTTGTGCGGCTTGGGTGACTACTGAATCCGGCTTGGGATGTGCATTAAGGCATGTAGGTGCTGTTGTTGGTGCCTTATACTTTTTATCCAGTCTAGGTACCACTATTGAAACTGATGCAGGTGTTTGCATGAGTTGCTGACCTTGGTCCCAGATGTGATCTATTATGGGAATCGATCTAGCCGTCTTTTTTATAGGATCCTTAAAGTCATATAAGAAACAATCTGTTTCCTGCGATTCTATAGTCATGTGGAACCTAGTGGCTGCTCTCTCTATCAAATTGTGGAATCCGCCGATATCCACTGGCGGAGAGTCTGAAGTATTGGGTTCAGGTGTGGCTGGAGAATGAGCGACATAATCTACATCGTCTCTGTTATGGGACAGGTCGTCTCGAACCTCTCCTTCTTCTGGTTCATCGCCTTCCTCATCAGAAGATTGAATGTGATGAACTGTTTCCCTCTCTTGAGGAATGTCCAATGGTGGTGGTCTTGACTTTGGAGATGGTTGCGGTCTGGATGATGCTGGAGATTTGTCCATGGAAGGGGCCGCTGGCAATTCAGGGAATCGTTTTTTGTAGTCCTCGATCAAGAACTGTAGATCAGTGACTATAGCTGCCGGAAGGCAGATCATTGGAGTGACTTGAGTTTGTACTTGAGCTTGAACAGTTTCTTCTGTAAAAATGACCTCATCTCCATCGTCATCTGTGCTCTGGCATTTTACAATGAGATCCGATGGACTAGTAGCCTGATCGAATTGGTCGTCCTCTGATTCATCATCTTGTAATAGACAAGATGGGGGTAATTTTTGAACCCTACTTGGCGATGTCAAATCTGGCGTAATAGGGAGTTTGGTAATCTTTTTTTATGGAATTAACTCTGATTTTTCCCATGGCGTCGATGATGTTGTCGTCGACGACGACGTTGTCGTCGCCGGTGTCATAGATGGTGCTGACGTCGATCGTTTCTCAATTGTCGACGATGAGGTCGTTGACGGTTCCCTAGTCGACGGTGCGGTCGTCGGCGATGTTGTCGACGGTGCGGTCGTCGACGGTCCTGTCGACGGTGCCTTCGTCATCGACGGTGCGGTCGTCGACGGTGCTTTTGTCGTCAACGGTGCTTTCGTCGTCGACGGTGCAATCGTCTACGGTGACTTTGGCATCGACGATGCTCTTACAGTCGTCGATGCCTTCGTCGACGGTGAGCCCGATGTCGATGGTGTCTTCGCCGACGGTGTAGGCGTCGCCGTTTTGTGTCTCGTCGTCGTCGACGATGACGTCGACTGCTTTTTTATCAGTACAATCGATGATAGTGGCTTACCCGTCGTCGACGATTGAGTGGTCGTCGTCGTCTAAGAGGCTGACGACGTCATTGTCGTCGAAACCGTCGTCGTCGACGTGGAGACATAGGTGGTTTTTCTTGAAGAAAACGTCGACGAACTCGTCGACGATGACTGCGTTGGCTTTCTGAAGGTGGGCGCATCCTTCACAGACGTATCAGATCTTACCTCAGAAGACTTTGTGGGAGTCTTTTTATGAGGGACGTCTGTAGGGCTAGGGGAAGCAGCCCTTGGCCTCTTCAAGGACAGTTTTGATGAAACTGAAGCCATTTCACTGCCCTCTGAGGACAGTACATCATCCTCTCTGGTTTTGAGTCTGTTCAACCAGAGGAGCAGTCTCCCTTCTCTGTCTTTAAGAGTCTTAGTAGAGAATGTTCTACAAATCCTACATTCTTTAGGAGAATGATCAGGGTAAAGACAGTAGAGGCAAGTTTCATGCTCGTCATCGACGTGCAGTCTCTTCTTACCACAAGATGAACAGGCTCTGAACAGGCCTTTCTTCTGCTGATCAGCCATTGTTGTTTGGTAAAGCAAATTATCCAAGTTTTATGAAAAAAGAGATAAATCCAAGAAACCTGAGGAGAGCTCAGGTGGAGACTCCCTAGCACAACGTGCGGTAGAAAATCTGAGAGACTGAGGCTTCTGGCAGGAAGGTTCTAGAGGGAGGTGGTAGCTGATTGGCTACCTTCAGGATTTTGGTCCTTTTTACAAAAGGACATAGATAGGCTACTAAGGCAAGGCCCTTAGGCCTACTTTTCTCTATGTATGTCTATAGGACATTACTTTTCTATGTACCGGGGGCTCCCATCTCGACGACGGGGAATGATTCAGGCATGTGAATCTATTAAAGACACCCATAATACTGGATATTTAAATGGAGTCTGTTCCATCTGCTGCAAGGCGGACCGATGCGGGGAAGCCAGACTGTCTTCCACGAGCTACCCGACTGAAAGAGGGATTTTCTAGTAAATACAATACGCGGAGAGTGGAATTATGCGATCGAAAACAATACCGTTGTGGATGAGTGTATTGTGCACCAAGGGGAACAGGAGAAACTGTGTCGAACCGGAGCGCAGCAATTCACGTTCGAACCTGATGGCGGAAAATAAAATCCAACAATGGACTCCATGCCCATGCACACTATCACCTGAAAGGAGGTGTCACCTACCTTGTGACTGAAAAGACTTCGAAGAAAACCAACTTGCAAACATCCAGACCCAACACTAGATGGCAGGAGTATGCAATGCATGTGATCTACAGCTCACATGCTTCGAGCATACATTTTCATGTTTAACCATTTTCTGTGATACCTGAGAAAATGCCAGTTTAGGGTTTAAACACCTGTTGACAGGGAAAGCAAGGAAGGTTAATGAAAAGCTGCTGTGAAGTTTATTAAAGGAGCTGCTCGCACCCCTCTCCCAGCGCCTTGAGACCCTCACAGGTGAGTAGTGCGCTCTAAACGCCCCAGATTGATTGATTAAAGATGTAAATAAGGTGGTATATTTTTTTAACAATTCCTCGGAAGAGAAATGTAGTGCAAGCTCTTGTTTAGTATGAGCCTCTGAGTTAGCGTAAAATCTTTCCTCAACAGTTCTTTGTAGTCTGCAGTAAACTCCAACATGAGGATGGAACATTTGTTCCTGGACGGACCAGATATGGCAATGTAATTATTCAGAGACTTTGTCCTCATAACTCCATTTGAGGTTAAGAGGAGATATCCTTGAGAACCACCTTGTCTGAGACTATATTGCTAATGAATCATACGGGTCCTATTGTCTTGTACAACTGACCCTCTAGCCTTTGCTGAACAGTCTATCTTCTGGCATCATGAGACAGGAGACCGTTAGATCCAGACGTGATACCGTCCGTAGATAACGGCCCTTCTCTTGAAATAGATAGCAGTCTGTCCTTTGTGTTTAGCTAAACTACTAATGCCCTGAATACAGTATCGAACGGACCAGAGTCTGCCAACATCGTTTCGGAACTGGGTCCGAATGACCTCCTGTGGTCTGTCCCGACTCAGCAATTAGGATGCGACTGAATACTGTTCGTCACATTCCTATTCTTTACAAAGGAGCATGAATTCCGAACGGAATGCATGGTCTCATTGTAAAAAGCTGAGGTGCAGTTCATCCCTGCACCCGGGTGCAGGAACCTCAAGGTGCCTGCCACCGGGTTCAGGGATCAACAGGGGGCACCATAGGTGCCTCCTAGACCGCCATTCGGAGGCCTTTTACCCATGGGGGCCCCCAAACTCCGATTCCCACAGCCTTTCTGTGTCAGAAAGGCCGGCACAGAAAGGCTGTCGGAATCTGCCATCGTAATCCCTCGGGCGGAATGAGCCGCCCTTGGGATTACAGGGCCCTTTCTGAATGACAGACTGGCCCTCCAAGCGCATCGTAAGCCATTCGGAAATCTTGTTTGGGTTAATTTCCGACCGAACCCCATTCAAATGGGTCGGTCGGAAATGAATACAAACAGAAGATTATGATGCTGTAGGAAGGGTTCCGACCGAGGGTCGGAGCAGTTTCCGACAGCATCGTAAATGCGCCTCAAGTACTGAATGCGCTGGGTAGGAAAGGGAGGTAGGTGATCTGTCTTCATTGCTCTGTAGCCATTAGTCTGCAGAAGCACCATCAATATTTGTTGAGTTTTTAAGTATTTATTGGCAAGAGATCTTGGAGGAGCCAGTCAATGAGGTAGTGATAAACAAATATTAATCTGTGTCGAATGGAAGACACAAGCATGGACATGTCAATAAATCAATTAGCTTCATTTGAGCATTAAATATGATCAAAAAGCAAATACATAAAAACACCCATGATTACAAAACCATTAAAACAGTGTATTAAAATCCTGACCTTGGTACATAATAAAATCAAAAGATCATATGACTTCTAACACAGAGATCTCTTAAGAAATGAACTGACACTAATGCAAATCAGTGGTGAGCTCAGTGGCTTTAGGTGCAGAATATTTGTTAATTATGAGATACAAGTTGAGGCATTGTTTCATTGTCCCCAGCCCGCTCAAAACCCATTTTGGAGCCTAGAGAGGATGTCATTATCCTTCATTCAGAAAAACAGCCTTTCCGAAATTATCTTTCTCACTAAATCGACGGTGGAGTTCATAAGAGATATTGGCTAATAGCAACTTGGAATACTTTGAAAGCCTTTTTTAAATAGTGGGACATTATGGTCATTCTCCACGATTGACGTAAAGCAGTTTTGTACACCAGATTAATAAAGTTGGTAATGAGAGGCTGTATCATGATAGCATGGTATGTTGGCCCATAGTTCCATATTTGACTTGTAAAGATGCAACAGAACTCCATCAGGTTCAACTTTATTCGAGTGGCTGAAAATGATTGCCTCAATGACTTCTTTTAGGGAAAACCCAATTTCCATTGGGAATTCCAGACGATACTGATTTGCATCCTACTCACTTGCATCCCCCGAACTGTATACAAGGGAGAAATGAGTAACAAATTTACTTCTACTAGTGTCCGGTGATAACATGCTACTGGTGGACAATTTACTTTTATTAGCCATATGCCAGACAGTCTAGCATTTTAAACCTTACATGCAGTAACTAAACAATCCCATACTTTGTACAGATAATTCACTGTATTTTTCTACAAGGTTAGTTTACAGTCCTTCCAGCAGTAGCCAATTTTGCCACAATCTCTAGGGACAGCTTGAAGGGCATAATGTAGTCAGACACATGGTAGTCTACACTCCCTTTCGAACGAGGGCTGAGATCCTTCACCCCTGAGCCGGATTGTTTTTGTTAAATATTCTTTAATAAGTAGCCCTAACCTTTCAAAGTCCTCAACTATCGAAGAGAGCGTTTGCTCATTGGAAAGTAATGTGTATACCAGCGGCAGGTGTTCAGCGCATAACCTCGTCACATTCATTGGGAAGTCATCTCCTCTCCACACTAGCAGACTGTTGTTGCACTCGCAATAAGCCCATTTTGTGCTCACCGCCATGCTCATCTTTTCACATTGGAAATACCCATGGTGATGCCTAAAGGGTTGTGATAGCTGTGAACACTAGGTTCAACCCCACCCACCACAGATCGATTAAAAAGATTTCTAGAGACAAAGATGTAATCCAATACCGAATGGCTCCTTATACATTTATAGGTTGTGATACTGCACGGGGATGTGGCCAGGAGCTCAATGGGCTGCAAAGGTTATATTCAAATATGTAAGGGAGCAGCAAATTTCCATGTTGGTCCATCCACTGAGATGGCGGGTCTCTTGCCACCTCACAGAGATCCAGTGGTGATGTTACAATGACTACCTAACCTACCATTAAAATCCCAGTTAAGACCATGTTAAAATTCCCACTTTCTCTGGAAGATGTTCTAATGTGGCTTTCTATCACATTGAAAAGCTGAACAAAATAAGGGTTAGCGCATACAGAAAAGTTGTCTTTTTAGAAATTAATACGAAATATTTTAAAGTCATCATTCCATATCAACACGAAAGCTTGAAATAAGTCAGAGATAGTGGTAATAGGTTTCACGGAACGCCCCAGTGTTGTTTTTTAAAACAAGAAGTTAGTATTGCCCGCCCTGATGGTGAGGGGCTTGGAGGTGTGGTAAAACATACATAACTTCCACAAAACATATCATCCACATCCAATGTTTCCTGAAAAATAACGATATCATGGCCACATATTTCACGTAGGAGCTGTGGGATGCCATCAGTCCACAGACAAGTGTTCTATGTAGGTAGTCAAATTCTTCTAGTCCTGAACTACAGAAACCACCTGAGATTTGTGCAGCTTGTGATCTGAAAGACTAATTACATCATCCCGATCTTCTACCTTTTGACCCACTTGCTTCCCTCCTTGAGATCTAATACAGAACAGATTTCTTTCTTAGGATCGATTTACATGGTCGGTCACTGGCAAATTTTCAGTTATCATTGATGCTTGTGTACTGGGTCTGCCAGTAGGGAACACAGCCCCACTGAAAGTCTATAACACATCCTTTGAACTGGTCCATGGGGAAATATCTCCTTGACTGCACCTTAGTCTTCGTCTTTTGAATGGCATTGACCATATGTTTTTCAAGGTGTTTTGGGGTAGTAGTCAGTTATACGTTTATGGACACGATCCAAGAGTTGGGAGATAGCATGTTGGCGCTGGAGGAAGTCTCTAAGAACCTTGACAAATTTCCTGCACCTTGATGAGGACATTGCATCAGATTGAGTAAAGCATATTGAGGAAGCATCCAGACAGATGTGGGCGCCCTTCATTAGAAAAATAGTTTTTTGTAGGGCCCTCCTTCCGTCGTCGAGGGAGGGGTAGCATCACAGAAGGTGTAGCCATGATTCCCGCTTGAAGTTGCATTATCTGCAGGCCCCTTCTTTGTCTGGGTTCGCCCATGCCGGGTTGAAATCTACAATTGGTAGGCCGAGCAAACGCATATACATAATGTTGTCACTGCGCACCCTTCTGTTGATGGAAACTGAATGGTATGACAGGCATGAATAACTTAGAAGGAGTACATTCTCCAAGGACCTTAGAGAAGAAGTCATGCTGGAATGAGGCTAGCCACAGCGGCCTGTAGATTTACTTTTACCACGTCAAAAAGGTGATGGAGTCTACGCCACAAGGCCCCACTTCTCAATCCTGCGGATCCTCCATATCTTGGATCTATTCAGGAGTTATTCTGGCTACCAAATTAATTGGGATACGTCCCTGATCCTCCCACTTTCAGGGAGGGAGCTAGCCCTTCCTCCAAGGTGCCAGGTGCAGAATCGGGGATTCTGCTACCTGGGAATCTATGTCACCAGGAGTGGGAGAAATTCTTTCAACAGAACTGGAGCGTTTCCGAGCAGACATGACCCATTGGAGGGCACTACCGATGTCCCTAATGGGTAGAGCCGTGCTCTTTAAGATGATGACCCTCCCTTGCATTCTGTACATACTTCAAAATATCACCTACAGGGTCCCTGAAAGTTTATTTAGCAAGGTCAAAAGCACACTCCAGACACTGATTTGGGATGGGGAAGTTCTTGTGTATCACTTGCGAAGCTCCAGTGTGGAGTATTTGAAGGAGGCTTGGCGATTCCAGACTTCCATGCCTACTACTGGGCTACTTAGCTGATCGCTGTAAACGAGTGGGTGTTTGGCAAAAGGTTTGAACCGGCCTACAGAGTCGACCATGGGGCCATGGCCAACCAGGGAGGGACCCAGCCCTCCTATTTGGGAAGAGAAGTGGGGGAGAACACTTCCATTTCACAGTCCAGACTTAGCATGCGGTTAACAACTACCTGGGGTGGGGAGATAGATTGACTGCTGTGACCCCGCTGTGGGACAGGGACTGCCTTGCGGAGGTGAGGAAATTGTGACCCCACATAAGATGGAGTCTGATTGGGGTAGATAAACTGGGTGACATCTGGAGAGTGGTATCACTGCTTCATTTCATGGATCTCCAGGCACAGTACCCCATGGAACAAGAGGCGATAATTAGATATCTACAACTGAGATGCGTTGAGATACCACTTGCCAGATGGGCTACAGTTACCAGATTACTCACCCATGGAGGAGCGACTACTTTTGGATCCTATGCAGACTCAGGCAGTTTCCCTGGTCTACAAGAAAATAATGACTAATTCACAGGACCTTCTTCGGCTGTAGTGAGAGGCTTTTAAGGGCGAAGTGGGTCTCATAGAAGAGGAGGACTGGGGGGGGGGGAAGCCCTACAAGCCCCAGGGAAATAGCCGTAAGGGCCTGTTTCCACCTGGTACAACTTTGCATATTGCATAGATCTCACTATTCCGCTTCAGGTTGCACCAGATGGGCCATTACGTCTCGGCTCAATGTACCCGAGATTGTGGACAAACAGGTGCCTTCTACCACATGGTTTGGGAATGCCCACTGATTCAAAACTACTGGAGGGATATCACAGAGGTGATGGGCATGGTCACAGGACTGGAAGGCCCGATGGAAGCCAGTTGGTTGATTCTAGATATCATCAGAGAAGTGGAATAGCCTAAGTACCCTGCCTTGTGGCTCACATTGGCTGCAGGGGTCGGAAAGCAGAATCTGGCCAGATTGTGGGGGGCAGGCAGACCCCCGACTGTCCAAGACTTGGAAAACAATCTTGATTGGTGTCAGATGGGGGAGCGTGAGATATTTCAAGGTCGCGATGCCGCCGTAAATACAACAAGATTTATGGCCGCTGTACACACTACAGGGAGTCCTGAGGAGAGAGATGGGAGGTATTGGAGGGACGTCCCAGGATTGCTCTTTGTCAGATTCATCCGTGAAATATGTTGCATGCTATTTGTTGTGCATGCCAATTGGCCAAAGCCAATCATTATCAAGGAGAGAAAGGTTTATGCCTCCTGTGAGTGGCTTACTGTATTTGCTTTCATTCAATCCGAATAGCTGTAAACTGAACAACTGCTTAATAAAAAGATTTATTAAATAGTTTAAAAAAAAAAAAAAGGAGGAGGAAGCGCTGCTGTTTTATTTTAGAAAGCTGTAATTGCCCTCGGTAGTTGCCTGTGTTCTCAAAAAAATAGCTCTGAGACAGGCCTTAAGAGAATTCTCTGGTGCATTCAACGTGTGTATGTAATATTTCAGGTAAATCAGACTTGCCTACAGTTTACACTTCTTGGTTACAGCCCTTTTTCACTCTATACGTTTTTCCAAACAATAGTTTTACTCTATGGGTGTCTGGAATGTATTCCAACCTGTCTAAAATCTATCTGCTTCAGAATGTATTCCGCCCACAGACTGAACTTTGACGTCTGCTCTCATAATTGATGCACATGAACACAATTTACAGTTTTAATTAAGTTAATAATGAGTTTAAAGTGCATCAAATGTATTTACTTGATGATCCCACGCACCAGCACTTTATAATGTGAATTAACTGAAAACCAGGACTTTTTCGTGAAGTGTTCGTAGGGGCAAGGGATTGATTTTAATTAGTGTGAGGAAAAAGACGGAATCCTAACCATAATTTTCATTTCGGTAGTAAGGAACAGGGGCTGTATCATGATGGCTATGAGCAGAGCAGAGCTCCTGTGTTTCTATGCATGTGGCATGTAATATTCAAACATATAATCCAGAATTTGTGCAAGTTAATACAAGTACTTTAGACATAAAAGTTGGGACAGAGAGATGCAAACTCTGCTCATCGTTTCCAAATAGTTGTGTTTAAAGTTCACACATTAACTCTCAAGAAGTCAGAGTTATACGTTTGTACCTTCATCGCTTCTAGTGTTAAATTTATTTATGTATCAAGCACTTTGCTTTCTGCAGAGCTATCATGATTCGGCCCCTGATGCCACTACTCTGCAATATCCTATTTAGGCGCAGTTTCGTATACCCGATTAATTAAGGGCAAAATAGTGTCTGGAATTGGTCACAGGAGACCAGGAACCAGACGAACAATAGGACTAGTCCGATGCTTTTTGGAGGCTCTAACAAAAATGCATACGTGTTCAGGAGGAGAAATGCCTTCAATTTTGAGCTTCGTTTTTGCCTTGTTAGAAACATCATGTACGGTAACCAGGTCAAAGCCTTAAACAGACAATCTTAGGAACTTAGTCTAGAGAAGACTAAGGAGAGAGCAGAGTCGGTATCTGGCATCAAATGTAGGTGTGTGCAAGGTAATTCTTTCCCTGCTACTAAGATGGTTATGTTAACCAGATTTGTAGAGAGCAGGAAATGTGTCTAGCCACACCTAGGGCCTAGTAGCACTACCTGAAAAGTCAAGAATTCCGATTCTTGAAGAATACAAGAAGTGAGGAGGAAGCTCTTGTGTGTACTGGCAGGTTGTTTCACGCTTTAGGAGTGATGTAGGAGAATGCACAACAGCAGGATCAGGTTTTATTTATGTGTGGGATTTGTGTAAGTAGGAGTCCAGACTGGGCCCCTCCAGTTAGGAAGGAGCAGATCCATCGGAGTGCATGCCCTTGGACTGCGATGTTGAGCAGGTATGATAGATTGTACTAAATGCTGTGGAGAGCTCCAGGAGAAAGAGGGCTGATGTGTTTCCTCTTTCCAGAGTCATGCAGATGTCATCCATGGCAGCGATGAGAGCAGTTTCCCTGGTGTGGTTGGCTCTGAAACTACACTGAGTGGTGTTGATGAGGTTGTAGTCAGTAAGGTGCCTGCTGATGAAACCGGTGCATATGCTAACCCAGACACCATTTGTCCCTTTATTCCTTTCGATTCAGCGCCCATCGGACACACCTCAAATTTTATAATTATATTTTCTGCTTAAGCATATCAGCTGTGCACACATTTCCTTTTACGTTTTCTGCAATTCACTGGTGCACTATAATGCTGTCTAATAAGCTTCAGTGAACACAGGAGTCCACTGTTCAAGACATTGTTCCCCCACTGAGAAGATGCTGTATTGGGGCCAGTTTCTTTTCAAATATAGAAGTATTGTCAAAAAATGGCGTGAAAGGAAACAAAAACACCATACTTTGCAGACTGTACTAAGCTATTTCATTTTTCAATTTAGTTACAATTAGCGTTCATTTCATGCAATACATCTTTAACATAGAAGTTAAAACTCATACATATACTGACTAGCGCATGCCACAACCATCTGGCCAAAAACAGAAATGAGGAAATACAAATATATATATATTTTTAAAACAAGTGAATACTATTAATTCCAAGAACTTGTTTGCATGCCTTTAATACACTATTCAATCTAGTGCTGCCTGTTTGGGTAGTTCATTAACTAAGTCTTCTACAAAATAAAATATTTCAACTTTCCATTTAAGGAGATAAACTTGTTTAGTCGTAAATAATGGTTTTTGATACTCAACAGTGAAAGCGGCATCATTGAATACACTTGTAACACCATGTTTAATTAAATATTTACTACCACTTCTTTTCTATCATTTTATTACAGAAAACTATAGTTGTGATGCATGTCCAAAATATGTATAAAGATAGCACTTTAAGACTTAAAACATACATTTAAGACAATCAATTTTAATGTTTTGTTTTTGGTGGTGTCCTGTGCTGTCAGAAACAAATCTGTTGTGTTAATCTTCCAGTAACATCAAAGTGAATTCCAGGGATATAAGACAAAACTCCTTCCCAGCATATTCTGAAACATGCAATCCGATCTCACTAGACCACTCAGGTCTATGATTTGAAAACAACTCCACTGGATTATGACCCAGATCGGCAAAAAATATAAGTGACAAAACAAAACATCACAGTACCACTATAAATTCTGTTTACAACCACCCCAACAGAACTGTTATAACAGTTCATCCAACTTACTCGCAGGAATTATTCCAAGACCAATCTCAGCTTCCTATAATTCTTTCTTTCTGCTGACTATAAGCTAAAGGCTTCATAAAGGTTGTTGGGTTGGAAAAGACCTCTGCATGGTGAAAGACGTGTACCCCTGCCCTGAGTCTCCAACTGTACCGTTATCTGGATCTCTAATGCCAGTTTTTGCTGTCACAGGCCAACATGGATCATGGGTGTGCACCATGACATAGGCCTGTCTCGCGGATTGCGGTCTTCTTGACCAGAAAGAGCACCCAAAGAGCTACCCTCATAATGGCTGGAACTTAACGCCTCCCCAAAAGTTGAGCAGCACGGTAGTGGTAGCATACCGTGTACTGATGTAGAAGTGCACAGGACCTTTTTACCCTATGCCACTGGAGTGAAGCCTACAGGCTCACTTACTGGTTTAATGGTCTGCTGCTGTGTGCTGAACTCGCTCATGACCTACATCCAATAGATTTCTAGTGCTTTGTAGTGCAGTAGTGGTGACTTTGCGCTGGATCAACGTGTGCTTGGGAATGGTACAGTACTGGGATTGAGCAGCACTGTGCTTTATATGTATGGTTAGTGTATGTATGCCTGCGAGGAATACATTACATGAGAGATGTAGTGCTGTGCAATGTGTGCGCAATGACAGCATGAGCTGGGCGTATGTGTACTTGCAAGAAGTGTAATACATGAAAGGCAACTTGTTGTGCAGCCTTTTACATTTCAGAATGGGTGCTCTTTGATTCGGTGATAGATCACAAGGAAGGGGCATGGGCATATCTCAGGAAGGCGATGGAGCTGTTAAGGGAATCAAAAAGTAGGCCTGGGAGGCTGGGATTAACCTTTTGATGCAGTCATCACTGTGGTTAACATCCAGGTGTGAACTCAGGTGTGAAGTCAACAGATCTGGGTTTAATCCATCACCGTTCTTTAGCCCACTCTGCCACCCCAGTTCAGACATGGCTATATGCAAATCAGTCTGACCCAGTGCCTCATGGGAACAGTCCAGCCCGAACTGCCAAGCCATGCCTTCCCTGGACCGGAAACAAGCTTCCGAGGACCGGTTTCTGGCATTACAGCCGTCTTCAGCCAGGCTTGCTTGAATCCAGTGGCAAAGTGAGCAAGGGACTCACGTCTGAGCATACCCTGCCAACTTATGGCGAACAAAGCGGTACAAAAGGGGTGGTGATGGACGATGCATCTGAACCAATCAAACACTCACACCCAGTCCACAGATCTGGGTTTAATCCATCACGTTGACTATTTCTTATGTAGTAGTGTTATATTCCCCTGTAGTCTGCCCTATATTCTGTTCAGGGGGGCCCCTGTTGTATTGATCTATTTTTCCCAGCCCTGTGCTGTGGGGTGTATGTGTGTGTCCTTATGTGAACCCTGGATGTTTGAGTGAGCTGATATGTATGGAAGGAATCTACTTGATGGAATGTTTATGTGAATGTGAATTGTGGCAATTTCTAACGAAGAACTAATCCTTGACCTCCTTTTTCTTTAGTACCTAGGTTAAAACCATTCTCTAGCATGGAAAGCATCAAAACCTTTGGGTTTTCGGATGATGACTTCGCGCGGATGATTGGCGCGACAGAAGGAACAGATAGTCATTTCACTCTTTCGAAAGGGATAGAGGGCGAATGGGATAAGTTGCTCAACCTTAGAAAAAAATCCCTTCGCACTGAGGCACATGCCAAATTCATACTAGATTACTTAAAGGCCGGGACTATCCTGATTGGCCTTCGAGTTAGGAATATCCCTGGACTATTTGTTGAGTTGCGCCATTTTTTTGAGAAATGGGCGCTGATCTCTAATAGGTGTTCGCGCGACTATATGATGCTCATTATAGAGACTGCTCGCGAAGTACTGGCCACTTTAGCCAAAGAAATTGAAGAGCTTGAAGAAAAATGAAAGAAAGAGAATGCTGTGGACCTAGGGAAGAAGAGGTTAGAAGAAATAAGTCTTGAAATCGACTCCTTTGCTGAATACCTTCTCAAAAGGAAAATGGAGAAGTTCAGGAAGGATGTACGATTATTCTCCCAGGAGAAGGCCTATCCTTATATAACTCCCCAATTTTATACTAATTCAGAGAATGGGAGTAGATATCAGACCAATCCCAGAGGAAATAACAGGAGAGTACAGACCTTTTCCGACACGACTGACTCGGAGGGCGAGAGTGGTCCCAACCAGGACCCCCATTACAATGGTGGTTTCCAGCAACGCTCAGATCATTTTGAAAGATCTAATGGTCAGGACCATTTTTTATCCAACCGAGGGGGCAACCACAGACCACGGAACCGGACACCTCAAGTGCCACAATTCAACCAAGGCCAGGGCCGTCCTCAAAGATATATTCAGACCAGGAACACCCAATATTGGAGGAGGTGAGCAATATCCCAGTATTCAACTTATCTGGAACTGACATCTCTCCAGAATCGGTGGCTCTCCTCTCCCACGGCCTGTCTTTTGTCCCTACCACTAAGTTTGATCGATTTGAATTGATTAAAGTTGTCCACACTTTTTTTTAGAAAGATCCGTCTAAAAAAGTTCTTTCTCTGTCGACCTCCACCCGACGAGTCTGACAATGTCTCGGGTCTGAAACCCCCGTCTAATTTTACCCCGAGCCTAGATGTAATAGGCCCTGAGGTAGGGGTATTTGAGAAAGCTGTAATCAGCAGATTAAGTAAACTGTTGAAGTTTGTCCCGTATCCCGCCAGTAATCTTCCTGGAGATGAAAACACGGCTTTAAGGGAACTGGGTGATTGCCCTGTACTTGCCATCAAACCATGTGATAAAGGCGGGGGGATTGTGGTATTTAAAACCTCCACATACATTAACAAAATGAACTCCCTCTTATCCTCTGACACCCATTACCGACGTATCCTGAGAAACCCTGAGGAATCTCTCAAACTACGTATCCTCCGCATTGTGACAGAGGCTGTCAATGAGGGTCACATCTGCAGCAAAGAGGCTGAATATCTTACTCCATCTTACACTCGAATGCCCATTATTTATGGACTGCCCAAAGTCCACAAGGACAGTGAGGATCCTCCTATGCGCCCTATTGTGTCCACAATTGGAGCGGCCTACAGAACCTCTGTCGAAATATATTGACAAATGTTTGAAACCTTTAGTGAATGAATTGAGATCCTTTGTGAGGGACACTGGTCATTTTATTTCTAAGGTTGAGAGTCTTCCCTTTGATCCCGATTCAGAATTGTTAGTAACCATGGACCTAGAGTCACTTTACTCTAACATACCCCAGGAAGAAGCGCTGAATGTTGTGGAGGAGATCGTGACCAGGAAAGCGAATCTCACCAATGCAGCCACCATAATAACCTTCCTTAGGATCGTCCTTGGAGAGAACTACTTTGAGTTCAATGGACAGTACTTTCATCAAGTCAAGGGAGTAAGCATGGGGGCCTCGTGTGCCCCCAGTGTGGCTTGTTTATATATGGGCCACTTCAAAAAGTTTAATATCCATAACGAGATGGCGCCGTTCTTCGAGAACATCCGAGCCTGGTCGCGCTTCATTGATGATATTTTTTTCATCTGGAGCGGCGACCAGGTCTCGTTGGATGAATTTGTTGCATGGGCCAACGCTGCTGACCCAAATCTCCGTTTTACTGCCAATGCCAGCTGTGTACAAGTGGAGTTTCTTGACGTCGTGGTAAGGCATGCAGACAAAAGACTATAACTCCTTGAACACAAAACCCACTGCCAAGAACACGCTGCTGGAGTATGGAAGCTTCCACCTGCGGAGTCAACGTGACTCTATCCCATTCAGTCAATTTCTCAGATTAAGGAGAAATTGCTCCCGGATGAGTGATTTTCTCCTTCAGTCTGATATCTTGAAGGAAAAGGTTAACCTAAGAGGATACCCCCGACGTCTCATCAGGGACTCAATCAAAAGAGCGAGGTATTTCAACAGGGACAGCATGTTCCTTGAGCGAGATCGTGCAAACTCTGAAAGGCTGGTGTGCATTACCAAACATTCTGTGATGAACAATAAACTCCGACGAGTGGTCAACTCTATGTGGCACATTTTAAATGCGAACGACTCTGAAGAACAGATACCCAGATCTATTTTCGCCTTTCGTCGCAGTAAGAATCTGCATAATTACTTGGTGAAAGGGACAGTAGAAACCACGAGGGAGCCCAAGCAAGTGGGAGTGTTTGGCCTCCCTCCCGTGGTAGGCAACCACCGCTGTGGGAACTGCCACGCCTGCCCGCAAGCACTCACTGGCAGTACCCTGCTAATTGGAAATCGGACTATCAAACTCAACAGTATGAGTAACTGCCGGACGTCCAATATTATTTATGTCATCATATGTCCATGTGGGCTCCCCTATGTGGGAGAGACGGGACGTGAGTGCAGAATTAGGATGGGGGAACATAAATCCAATATTCGCAATCACAGGAGTGGGGCTCCACTTGTAGCACATTGGAATACAGCTAAGCATCGTGATACGGACCTGAAATGGTCAATTCTTGAACAAATTCGCAGCATCCCTGGGAAAGATGTTTCCGCTACTAGGAAAAAAAGAGAGGTTTTTTGGATCTTCGTCTTGGATGCCTCTAAAACCGGCCTGAATGATTCGTGCCCAAGGGAAAATGCCATCCTGTGAGGTTCTGTGTGATATTTCCTCACCTGGAGGGTTCTTATCTGCAAATACAGCTTCCGTTTAAAGAATCCCTCTGTTTCCTTCTTTATGAGACTTATTGAAATAATTTTTTCCTTCTCCCCTCCTTCCCGTTGTTCCCCCCCTTGTCTTTCCCCTTCCCAAACCCTCCCCCCCTTTCCTTTTCCCCCCCTTTTCCCCCCGTTGTTACTTACCCTTTCCTCCTTCCCCCTTTTCCTTTGCATATGGTGAAGATTCGTTTGTCCGGCATATTGCACCTCTGTGTGAGCCGTTCGACCCGATTCCGCCCCGTGTTTTACATCTAACCTGGGATACCGGGAAGGGCTGACTCCAGGTGCCCACACTTAAAGGCTGAAAGGCGGGCATACTTAAATCGCGAGAACGCCGACTATGGGTTCGGTTGGAAGCCTCCATTACTTATAAGGACTCGATACGATAAGGAAGTCCTTTTTACATTACTTCTATTTGGAGGTAAGAGATAGTATATGTCCGAACTAGCGAGCACTGTTGCATTGTTGCTTGTTCGCGCCTTGTTTCCCATGTAATCCTGACACATTTCGAATGTTACTGAATTACTAAATTGGGGTTTCGTTTATTGTAGAAACGTGTCTTTTTTGTTCCTGAAGACAGTATATACTAGTGAGCCATTAGCACGGAGACGCACCAAACGATTGAGGCGTACAAGTATTTTGAAATATTCCTCCTTCGTTTAGCTCACACTGGCTGTAAGAGCATTTCTTTGATCCTTTCCAGAATACCCAGGATCTGCAGCCATGCGCGGACTCCTTTACAGGCTATCCTTACCGAGTGCCAGGAATTGTGCAAAACGATGTTTCCGTTGTTTAACGGTATGCCATATCATTTATGTTGTTGGAGTCCTGGTTTGTGGGAACCTTAAGGAATTGTGTGCCCTGGGTTAGGTTTTCTCTGACTCACGAGATTTTCCCAAAAAACAAACAAATCGGGCATTATTGGGCCCTTTAATTAATACGCGAACTGTGAGGCCTATATTAAGCCTTTTCTTAAACCTATGTAAATATTTTAGGGTGAACCAGTCGGGCATTTTTTAAGCCGTGAAACTGATGTTCGAAGAGTAATGTCATCATGAATCAGTTTACCATTAGCGCCATCTCAGGTTTTTTCGCCTCTGAATTATTTGTATTTATTCCGCCCAGGCAATCTTTTGCTGTTTAGGTGCAGGAAGTAGTGACTACCCCGAAACGAAGAAACCTGCTCTTCGTAAAAGAATCTCGCAACGGGTAAGTTGAGTGAGAGACTGTTTTTCTGCAGTCCTAACTCCGACCAAGGGGGTTTCCGCTGGACGGAACATATCCTCTATTTTGAATACCATCTAGATCGCGTTATTTATTTATTTTAGAATCGGATCGAATACTTGACGATTGCCTCTTCCGGAGCTGTCTCCCCTGGGCCCATGACTTCGAGCCTCGAGACAACTGAGAATATTCTTGACTACTAGACCCGGGACATAGGTAAAATTATGAGCAGAATGTTTAAAAGATCGAGTGTGTTTTTGTCAAAGAAATGGAATCTTTCTTTTAAATATAGGAAACTGTCCAGCTCGTTTTGAAGTAGGTAATTGTTTTTCAAGGAGATTTGCCACGTTCGGATAATTTTCAGAACATGCAGTGATAGAACAGTGTTTGAATGGATATCTGTGGATGAAATTTGATGCTATTGTTTTTTCCAGGGTTTCCAGTATGTCTTCTGTTTAAGTTTTAAATTTGAGTTTATCATTAAGAATTCTTTTTTAGCAACAGTTGAGCTCACCACCAATAAGGCGACAATTGAAGACTAGATGTCATTGATGAAGAATTGTATAGTGAAATGTATATGTTTATCTAATTTAATGACATCTGCAGAGAATGTGATTTGAAGTTTTAACTCTGAGTATTTACCTCCTTTTCATTTATGAAAGAAAAGTGAGTTACTTAATATCTTATGAAGCCTCAGATACTAAAATTTAACTTTTTCTACTACAGATTGATCACGGGTGTGGTTCTTATGTGTTGTGTTTTCCCCACTCCCTCTGGGTGAGAGCCCTGATGAAGGTGTGGCCAGATACTTGGCCTTGCACCGAAACGCACGTTGGTGTTATGTTCTGGGGTCCTGCCACATCGATCTGGACTCTCTGGCAATTTGCTGAGAAGTCTCCACAGGATCCTATTCATGTGTCACTCTGGGGATTACGCTGAGGATTGTGCACATAGTGTCCTATGTTGAAGTGGTTGCTTGTGAGTGTGTGGATGAGACAATGAATGTGTATGATGAGAGGTTGATGTGGGGTTTTTATATGAAATGTATTTATTGATCTATGTACTGTTGAAATGCACTAATTAATCTATGAATCACAGTATCAAATATGTTGACTTTATGTATACTTTGAAAATAGAAAAAAGAAAATAAAGATTTTTGTACTCTTTCTATTTGGAGTTGTATTTACCCTGCGGCCTACACGTCGCATGCTGGTGAGCTTAATGTTGCTTGTTTAAAATTACGGACCCTTTATGGGCCATTGTTCTATATTGATAGGGTTGACTATTTCTTATGTAGTAGTGTTATATTCCCCTGTAGTCTGCCCTATATTCTGTTCAGGGGGGCCCCTGTTGTATTGAACTCTTGAGTATGGCCTACTAGTGAGCATTCCTTGGATGCAGCCACCAGTGAATGAGAAATAACCCTGAACACTTTACAAAGATAATGGTGGAACAGGTTTTTGCCAGACAAACACTTGCGCCCCAATCTCAAGGGGATTGTGTTGTTGCCTGCGAATGTCGTTATTTCTTTTATATTTCTTTTTCATATAAAAGCAAGTATTGACTAGACATTGATTCAATACCATTACTTTAATCGCTTTGAATTTCACAAATCTGTATCTACGCTTCGCCTCCCCTTCCCCGAGGGAGCATTTGACTGCTCGTTCACAGCTACCACAGAGTGTCAAGTGCAGAAGGGTTACTTGGCCCAGTTGGTCAAGATCCATAGCAGTTCAGGTCCTGGGACACTATGAGTAAAAGGCCTCAACCTCCACAGTTGGGCCCAGTAGCCCCTGCGTGCCCCGTGGCCCTCAGAAAGGGGTTCTAACGAAGAACGTTTGTAACTGCTGCAAAAAAGTATATCTTTAGTGCTACACTTTTATTGTAATTTTCACCATACACTGTTACCACATTAACTGTCTCATTAATTCAAGGTCCTTATCTATATAAATATAGTTAATATTCATAAATAAATTCCTCCCAAATACTTCCACTCAATCGCGAAAGAGGCATTTTCATTATTCTACATTTTCATCTTGGCCACTCCTTCCCCCTAATGGTACTTTTCAATGTGTTTAGCAACCATGATATAGATTAGTTTGTGGCCAGCCTCTCAACCTAGGATAATTTTCATACAACTTTACAGTGAATCCAATTGCAGCAGTATTTCTGAAGCCTTGCCTTACTTGAGAAGCTTACTCCTAGATGCTATTGACCCATTCACTAGTGGGGTGTGTGTGCAGCTCTGTGCCAAAGAAGTAAAAAAAAAAAAGTTCTGTGTTAAGTTGTTCAAACACGTAAACATTTGGTATGATTGTGTTCCCATACAGGCTACCTTTTTTCAGCACATTAAGTGCTATGTATTGGTGCCAGCCCCATCAATAGCTCATTGCAGCCTGAAGATATAATGATAAATACAGATATCTTATATTTTATTTAGCCCATCTTCTTCATATTTTGATGCACTACTCAGATGGACCTTCCATAAATCTTAATGTACGAGTTACTTACCTTCGGTAACAATGTATCTGGTTGAGACGATTCTAGCCGTAGATTCCTTCACGTAGAATTATCCCCAGGCGTGAGACTGGATCCGGAAACTTTTTGTCACAGCATCCCTGCGCGCCAGGGGCGGGGCGGCATCATGCGACTCCGCCCAGGCATGGTTCGCGTACATGACGTCAGCGAGGTCACATAAGCCCCTCCCCGGCGTGCCTAGGTCAGTATTTTTCGGATAGCTTTTCCGCACCACAAAGCAGAGCCATCAGACAAAAAACTGTGGGAGCAGTGTGCAAACAAGTATTAAAAGAGGACAACACCATAAGGAACAGTGCAAAACTGCAGTGTCCAAGGGCAGGAGCAGAAGGAAGAAAGAGCAGAGCCCTGAGCAGCCACCCTGCCAGTACGTAGACCGCTTCCCCCGTATCCCCCGGATACAAGGAACCTGTGTAAAAAGTCATGACACATGTAGCAGGCCTATAATCCCCACCTCGAAACAAGGAAGGTTAGCCAGTACCAAAAAGACAAGAACAACCAACCTCCAAGCCATCCCAGCATAGAGGGCAACCACCACCCAAGGAACAAGGGTGAGGCACGACCAGAGGACCCCAACTCAGAGGTTAGCAGAGGGGCCAGGACCCCTAGCAGCAAGAGGAAAGGAAGGGAAGGCAGAGATTGAAGACAAACCTCTCAACCTGGAGCAGCCAGAGCAGCGGGGCACAGGAGCACCTTAACCCCATCTTCCAAAGAACCACAGAGGAGGAATGAACAGCAACAAGACGGAGCCACCGTCAAGAGCAAAGAAGGCACTCACAGGAGACATAGCCCCCCCACCGGAAGGCGAGCACTGAAGACCAGCCCAGGGTCCTCGCAGAATGGGGAGGAAGGGCGGGCCGTGAAGTTATCTGCGGCTAAATACATCGTTACCGAAGGTAAGTAACTCGTACATCTGATAGAGACCACTAGCCGCAGATTCCTTCACGTAGAATAGATACCCTAGCAATACCCACGGGGAAGGAGGGTCTGCATAAGGACCCCACCAGTTTGGACAGGACAGAGGGTCCCACGGGGACCAGACCCGTTGACCAGGGAGGACCCCCACAAGACGAACACCAGCGACCCCAAGAGGGATGGAGGAGGAAAAAGGAAGACTGAAGAGGCCTGTACACTCACAAGAGAGGAACCAAGGGCCAGGCCTGAGAGGCCGAAGTACCCCCCTCCCCCCTCTCCCCACCACCCAAGGTAACAGAGCTTCCACCCAATGCCGGGACAGGTAGAAAAACAAAAATCAGAAGAAGCATAGAGAGAAGGAAACAAGGGAAAAGAAGGCGAGCCCACCCAGAGGGAAGGCAACAGGCCAGCCAGATTGGCACTGATTGCCATAACCGCCAGAAGCAAGAAGAACACAGAAGCATCCCAGCTCACAGTATAAGAGCAGGAGGGAGAGGAAATGTCCGGACCCACCAGCACAAGGGGCCGCACACAGTACCTCAAGAAGCAATAGCAAGATACAGTTCCGCCATGGAGAACAGGCACCCGAAGGCGTCCAGAGCTCGCCAGCAGAGCTTAGCTATATAACAGCTACCACTACCCCACATAGGGTACGTTAAGTCCCGAGACACGGGAACCCTCTTTGAAGAGCTTCCGCAGCAGAGGAAAAACAAAAGAGTCATGGGGAACAAGCCACCCAGGCAGAAGGCTTGACAAGCAGCCCAAAGAAAAACATAAGGCCTAATCTCAGGGCCAAGTCTATGTAACAACTCCAGCAAAAACACACAGTCAACAAGGGGCCGTCCAGCAGCCAACAATGCCAAACCCCAGCAACGAGGGCTCAATGGCCAAAAAACACAAGCTACAGCAAGGGCAACTGGCCCAAGAGGTCCAGAACCAGCTTAACTCAGCAGTCACGGAGGAGGGGGAGGAGGAGAAGGCAGAGGAGGAGGAGGACGGAGCCCTGCCAGGAACCTTTGGATGGCGGAGTCAGCCGGGGCATGGAACAACAGGCTGCCATCAAACGGAAGATCGATGAGCCGCTCCCGAATATTTACAGGGAACACGCCGTCCCGAAGCCAAGCATGGTGACGATGAGCGACTGAGGAAGCCATGGCCCGGCCTAGCACCTCCGAGATGTCTAGACCGGAGAATAAACGCCGCCAGCTCCCGGCCATCCAACGCATGATGCAGTAAGTCCACCTGAGCAGTCTCTTGGAAAGCTGCAGATCCCAGAGACTCAGCCGAGTTCCACAAACAGGAGGAGCCCCTAGCCAATGCACAAAGGTGTTAAGAGCCCGTAGGTCAGCGCTGGTCAAGGCGAACATGTTGCGCCCCCAAGAGTCCAGCCAGCAGGCCTCCCGGGACGGCGGAGTCAAAAGTGGCGGAAGGGAGGGAAAAGCAGTCCGCAGCAGGGAACTGGCGGCAGAGGGGTGGAGGGAAAGACATGCCGGGTCACGCGGCACCCGAAGGTGCATGTGCAGAAGGTGTTAAGGCAGCGGATCCCCTGAGGAGGGACGCCTCCAAGCCCCAGTCAGGGAAGAAAGGAGCGAACCCTCAAAGGGAAGCACGATCTCCCTCCCACAAGAGCCCTGGTGGAGAACCTCGGAGAGATGGCCCGCCAGGAAAAGAGCAATCGGTCACCCATGCACTGAATGCCCCCAGCCATGGACACCGCGTGAGCGAAGGCTGCACCCGCCTCTGTAGGGCCCCGCGGTGGAGAAAGCATCTCCTCCGTGGGCGACGGCTGTAAACTAAGGCGGCCGTCCCCGAAGCCAAGCGGGACAGTCAAGGGCGAGGCCTGGAAGTCAGAAGAAGCCGAAGAATGGGGGACCTGCCGTTCCTCCGACGAACACCTCGGCCTCAGAAATGGCGGGGAGCCACCCTTCGACGCCGCCGGTGAAAAACAAATCCGTGGCACGACCCCTGTGTGGAGCCGTAGAGTCCGCCGCCTGAGGCAAGACACCCAACACCATCCGGCGCCGAAGGAGACACCGGAGAGGACTCCTCCAAGTCAGACCGCGCCGATGACATGAGTGGAGCCGGAGTGGCCAAGGGGTGGCGCCGGAACGATGCAGACTCGACCTCTGCCGAGGCAGCTGCCTGCGTGGAGGAACGAGAGGGACCGGGGGAGTGACACGAAGCCCTCCGCCAGTCTCGGCCCAGAATATGGCAGAGGTGTCCCGGCGACCCATGCGGCGGTGCCAGAGACGATTCAACCTCCGACTCGCCCTCCAATGAGGCAGCCGCCTGCAGGGAGGAACGAGATGGGCCCGGAGGGGAGGAGGGGTCCCCACCCAGCCTCGACCCAGAGCGGGACGAGGAAAGGTGACCGACCCCTGTGGCGAAGGAGCAAGGCACTGGCGCCGTGGCGGCCTCAGCTCAGCTGTGGACGAGGCTTTCGCCTGCCCAGAGGGCCGAGCGGGGCTCGGGGGTACGACCCGAGCCCCAGCGACCCCTCCCGCGACGCCCCAGCGACCCCTCCCGCGACGCCCCAGCGACCCCTCCCGCGACGCCCCCGGCGACCCCTCCCGCGACGCCCCCGGCGACCCCTCCCGCGACGCCCCCGGCGACCCCTCCCGCGGTCTCTCCGGTGACGCCCCAGCGGCCTCCCCGGCGACGCCCCAGCGGCGGCCTCCCGCGGCTTCAACTGTTGGCACGCCTCACAATCAGTGGTGCCGTGATCCTCCCCTAAACACCACATACAAATGAGCTGAGGGTCCGTCGCCGACATAAGACGCCCACACGACGTGCAAGTCTTGAAGCCCAAAAGCATTCGCACACTGTTCCACCAAAAAAAGAAACAATGATGAAGTAAAAAAGGCCCCAAACAGGCCTGTAGCAAAGACCGGATCCGCACTGGATGCGGAAAAGGAAAAAACTGACATAGGCGCCCCGGGTGGGGCTTATGTGACTTCGCTGACGTCACGTACGCGGACGACGCCTGGATGCTGTGGCAAAAAGTTTCCGGATCCAGTCTCACGCCTGGGGATAATTCTACGTGAAGGAATCTGCGGCTAGTAGTCTCATTCAGATTCATAAGCTAATGAAGGAAAGTGCAGATCATTGTTTATGGTGCATTGTTTTTGGTGACAGATATCAAATTAAGGACCACGTACAAATCATGAAAGCGATACATTATCTAATGCTACCAAAGTCAATAGTACAGGCCAGACTTGCCCTGTCTTGATTGGCTTATCGAGAGAATGTTTTAAACAGGACACTGGTCAGATGTTTTTTTTTTTTTTAAAGATGTTAATTCCTTCTACTCCTCCTTGCGCTGACATACATCAACGTCAATACTTCACCCATGTTTGTGTTCGCCTGGGGATCCTGACTGTGGGCATACCAGACATATATAGAGCTTCCACAAATCGCTGGGTGCCAGACTTCCCTTGCCCAGACTGGCTGGCCAAGAAATCGTCAGGAACTTGACATCAGTTAGATTTTCAGCATTTATTTTTACCCCAAAGCATGGTAGTTCTCTTTAGTCCTCACACAGAACATACCCCAGTTAAGGCTTAATCCACATCTATGTTACCCTGGTGGGGCATCAAATGTCTGTGTATTTAACATTTTTTTAATTTTTTTCCACAGGGATCCGGAATCTTGTCACCAACTAATGTTTATGATGCTGGGGAAGGGCTTTATGGAAATGTCTGCAGTATTTGAGCCCAGGCTCATGAACAAGCCAGAGAAACCTACCAACCCCAGACATTTGTGAATACTAAAAATCCAGGGGGATCAAGTCTGCTGTGCCCTGCACGAACCCAAACACATCTGATTATTCAGAAAATCCTTCGAATGTAAAAACACTTTTCAATAATTTCACTTTTCTGTGACAGAAATCTCAAGAACTTCCTGCAAACAGTGAAAATTGTACCGTAAAAGGATCACGCATCTCATGATAAAAATGCTGCCCCACCATGGGTGGCCCATTGCAAGGGACAGTAATCTGAGCACGTGAAGACAACAACAACCCTACATGAACTTCATACAATAACAGGTTTTGCCTCTTCTGGCCTGTTATAACAGATATTGCGGTTAACGTACCAGATGCAATTTTCTGAGGAAGGACTTGCTGCATTTCTGATAGCTATAAAGCCTTTTGTTTACTTTAACTCCATTTGAATTATAGAGAAAATGCAGGTTTGAGATAGAGCGCAGTTATGTTAGAGTACATTTGCTACATGTTTCCTGAACAGTGCAAAAAATAAAACACATCATGTACCTTACTGAGTTATCAGTCCCATGGGAGATTAGGAATGTACTGAACATTGCTTAGATTATTTCCTAGAGGTTTGTGCTCCCATAACGCAGTTTCAAAACAGGTTTAATCATTATTAGATGTGTACCTCTTTGTTGGGAAACCTACCTGTTGGCTTTAGGATATCAGACTCTGGAAATTCATCAAAGTTTGAAGTGTCATCAATGCTTTTTATTTCAATTGGAATTGCAGCAGGGCGCTCTCTACCGAAATCAGAAAAACACGAAAGAAATATGAAGAGTATCTATGTTGACATGATTACAGCTACAAACATTAATGAAGAGCACTTGAATCAACTACGGAACCTCCATGTTAAAAGATGATATACAGTAGACCTTAGATCAGCTGCATTTTGTTTGTCTACTTCCTTCATCTTTGACCAGTGAACCACAATGGAAAGGTGGGCTTTTGTGAAGAGGAGGTGTACTACTCAAAATAAAAAAATAAAATATCACATCTCCCTTCGCGGAATAGCCAGGTTCATCATATTGAAGAGATCATACAGAGTTTTCCTGAATACAATCTTTCAAGGATTAACATTATATATTTGCTTTTCAGATATGGCACATTGTTTGACGAGACCCTTGTTTTATATTTTAGTATATTTATAGCACCTGTTATTAACATGTGGCCACATTAGTTATGTAATCGCATTGTATCATTGTAAAATCTAAAAGAATATTGTAATTTTTGTAGGACTTTGAAACTGAGGTGATTTAGTACTGTATCAAATGAAAGTTAGTATTAATATTTTAGCCAGAACCGAGCTGCTTACGGGACCCATCACTAGATCATTAATTTATGCTACTACCATTTGTATAGCACACAACCGCCCATAGTATGGCTTTTTTGGGAATTCTGGTGATGACTTTCCAAAGTTTCAAGCCTATGGCAGAATGGAGGCAGGGGAAGTTGCGCTATCTGTAGCCTGAATGGGGAGGCATCTACCTCAGAGATGAAGGTAGTCTTGGCTTTTTACAAGACCAGTAAAAACTAGTGGAGGGTTCATTCTTAAAAGATACTGTGCTACACCTCACCTGGCAAAGACCACCTTGAATGTTATAAACCATCAACATATGTGCACCAACAATGAGACCCGTTAAAATGTACCCTACCTGATATGCTCCCAGTCAACTGCTTCAAAGAAAGAGTTTGTTTTAATTTCCTCTACTCCAGATGCTCCAACTCTGTGTTCCCAATCACAGCAGAACCTGAAACAGAAGGCAGCCTGTCACAAATACGTTCAGAGAGACAATGGGAAATTGGATTATTATTAAGAATTTACGAACCAGTGCGCCCAGGGGGAGAAAGTTGGTTATTCTTTTATTTAAATTTGTTCCCACTTTTTCCTTTTAGCATTAGAATTGTCGAGACAATATGCAGTGCGTTGTTATCTCTGCTTAGACTACTTTTTTAAATTATGCTTCTGTCCCTCGTGGAGTTATGTGGTTCTTTAGCGCCGGGACGCCCCTTTGCTGGGGCAGCTGTTTGCGCTCTACCAAATTTTTAACATAACATAACATGTTAATGATCTTTGAATCGCGCTTATCCTACTTTGCTGCATTACATACTGATCATAAGACTCACTCTTTTTACTTTCTGTAAAATCTCAGATATATCTCATATGGGCATGCTGATACGTCATTTACTACAGCCTTTTTTGTAATGCACAGCTCTTATTTATATTGACAACCAACTTTTGTATGTTGTTTTATCTGAAAAATCAATAAAACTATGTTTTTTAAATGAAGTGACAGAGACAATGACTGGAACAACTACAAACTTGTCTGTGCCATTTTGTCTGCTTGTTTGTAGAAACTGCCTACTTCCCCCTTACTTTATCAATGATCCTCAGTTGTATATAAAGATACATTTTTACTAAGTGTTAATAAATATATGCAATGTACATACATCAAAGGGCATACCACCAAAATTGCTCCTGATATCACACGTATTATAAATACACCTATTGTTTTTACACTGTGCTCACCACAGAACATCCATATAATATTTTTACCTTACAACACTGCTTTCATATGAAATAAAACCCTCTAGCTAACCCCCTCACATGCATGTAAGTTTATAATATGCTGAAGACTTTTGGCTAGTTGTGGCACCTATAATTTGTAAATCATTTATATCAAAAAATCTCTCAATCTCTCTCTCTCTCTCTCTCACTAATCCATTTCATTTCATTTCATTCTTACTAATCCATTTCATTTAATTTCATTCTTACTAATCCATTTAATTTGTAACAGTGTATAAAATCTGACTAATTACCTGTAATACCCACCTCTTAGGTACAATACGTCTACACATATTGTCCTAATGATATGATGCACCTAATACAATGCTTTCTCGCAATACAAGCATGTATGCAATTTACACATAGCTATAAAACTTACTACGAGCATGCTATTAGTGAATGAATTCTCTGCCGAGTTCCTGCAAGAACTCCCTAGCTCCTTATGATAAATGGGTGTCCTGCCACCTTGCTCAGCAAGAGGTAAAGTGACCAAGCTTAGTAAGGGGTTACACAAAGTGCTCTCACCCAGCAACAAGTTATCTTGCAACTGCATCGGGTACAGGCGGCTATGACATTCTCATTAGGCAACCATAGCATCCAGGCACAAACATCACATAACACTATCTCCTAAAGAAGGAAAAATATCTACACGTCGAAGAGCCAAGCTTGTCCCAAAGATATTTCCCACTGGTAAGCCAGTGGCTAATTCGTTTAAGCTGCACCAAGATATGTGGAGCACTTTTCACATAGCATGACAGATCCGAGAGTAAAAGGTAGGCTAGTTTTCACTTGAGAATCTTTGATTTTTTTTCTCCTTTTTTCCCTTTATTCTCTTTACCTTTGCTAGCGTTTGCATTAGAATCATGGTGAATCTGGCACATATGTTTTCAATACACTAAGTGATAATAAACCTCCACTAATATAATTGCATATGGACTGTGCATGGTTTCGGTCGAGAGGGGGAAATGGTGTAAGCGCCTCTTATGACCTGTAAGTCATTTGTCATGTCGTTAGTGCTCAAACCATCTCCTCAAAATGTTATAAGCCACAGAAGGGGGTGAGATTCCAGTCTGTTTTCCCTTTCTCCGCAGAGACCAATCTGGACTATTGCAACCAACGACAAGGCTTTTTAAAGAGACCGACCAGCTATGGCGCCTGCCGTGTGTCACGTATTTTAGTTTTAAACAATCAATTAATGACGGTGACCCAGAAAGGAGGAATAGCCTGAAACCCCCCAAGAGGACCTAGGTCCTTAGATGCAACAAAACATAGGATCTGTGCACACGTCAGCTATCTCACTGTACAGTATTGACAGGCAAATCATGCACAATATAGCACAGAGTCAATAAAGTTGATATGGTCTTGATTGATGTTAGTCTTCAGTTCAGAGTTTATTTGCAAGGCCCAGCCAACACGTGTTTCGTCAGGGTGGTACACCCACGACTTCGTCCGGGCTCTAAAATGTACAATGGCTGCATGTTACATACATGTACTTGCACCAGGGCTTAATTTGAGCCGGAGCTTGCCGGTGCTCAGCACCGGCACTTAATTATGGGGGCCGGGTCTATCACGCGGCATTAAGTGCACCTGTGCTCCTGCCTTAGAATTTTCTTTTTTAAAGTCGGGACACGTGCGTGTGTGTCACTGGTGAGTGTGGCTGTGCTACGCACCGTGCCAAACTTGTTGACTGTCTGACCAGCCCAGGTCGTCGATGATGCATGCAGTACTTACTACTGCTGTCGGTGGTGCTGACGTCACGCCTGCCATTTCCTCTACTCTAGTCTCTCGTCTTCAAGAAAAGAGTTCCCGGCCCGGCGCGGATCAGGGCCCCTGTGTGGGCGGGACACTGTTTGTTTGTGTCAAGTTGCAGGGGCCAGGCCAGGCACTGGGCAGGGCTCTGCTGTGGGGGTTGGGCAGTGGGTTGGGGCTATGCGCGCCAGAGGAAGCGACGTGTGCGATTGAATGCACCACGTGACGCGCATTTTCTCTGCCCGCGGCCCGCCCCAGCATACCCGCACCTCTCTTCCCTCGCGGCCTCGCCCTCGCCGAGTATCTAGGAGATTCTGCCGGCCGGGCCGCCGCCGCCGGCCTTTCAAAGTTGCTGGACTCGGTCGGAGTTGGCCTGCCGAGTGCTCAGCAGGTGAGGGCAGCGAGCGAGGCAGGGGCCGGGCGTTACCGTTACGGTGATTACGGGTGGTCAGGTCACTCAGTCAGGTTTTTAAAATTATGATCCTGATTGGGTCTACCAGCAGCGCTGCGGCCTGGACAAGAAGGCCCGGTGTGGGGGGAGAGGGAGGGGGGTTAGGCGGCCGAAATTATCATCATGAGCTGCGCAGGCAGGTGAGGCGAGGCAGGGCACTGAGAGGGCAGGGCAGGCAGGCAGGGCCTGGGGGCGGCGGGGGCCGCAGGCGCAGGAAGATTACATTTTTTTAAAATGATCATTGTTGATTGGTTTGGTTATCTTAGTTTATGTATCATTATTATCACATGATGATTGGGGCTAATGTGTGTCGGCAGCGGCCCTCCGATTACGCAATGCACAGTGTGGGCCTCGGGGTATGACCACTGACATTTTATTGTATTGGCAATTTGGCACGTTTTCTGTTCACTGCTGCTTCAGAAAGGCATTAGTGCTTTTCACACTGGACAAAAACGTGGTGCCAGGTCCCAGTTGTCACCCGCCGAGGTTTGTGCTGGCCCGGCCGGGAAGTGTGCCTTCTCGCTTTTGTAGCCCGGCATCCATTGTGCACCGGTAGGAACGTCTAGGAATGCTTTAATTATCGCCTGGTTATGGTGATTGTGGGTCATCATCACCCAGCCGCCTCTTTCCCAGGGCAGAATTTTAGATCAGGAGGGATTACAAAAGTTCAAGTTCGGTATTGTTTAACTTTATGCAATATAACGTTCTGACTGCCGGGGTGGGGGGAGGGGGGCGGGACGGTGAGACAAGCGGCCATAGCCAATTATTAACTTCTAGACCTCATAATATACTTTCATAAAACAGCAAATTATTACCTTTATAGACCTCATAATATACTAGGAAAAAAATGCATTGCTTTCCTTTCTTGCTGTAAAATAAGCCGTGCTGGCCCGACCAATGTCAAAAATTGGACTGATGTACACACGTTTATTTGATGGAGTTTTTGTTTAGTGCGCAGTTTAACTACAGAGCCCCAGAGGTTGTATCTTGGTCCCAGTATTTGTTTCTGCCCATCGTTTTCTAACATATATCCATGAACTAAGCATTATTGGCAACACCTGCTGATAACCATGGCTATTAATTATCTGCCCCCACAATTTCGGATCATAACCACATACCTGCCAACTTGAAGGGGGTGGGTCCTCGTGCCGAGAAATACCTACGGCTACGAGGCACTTTTGAACCCCAAGCCCCCTCCTCCCAAAAGGAAGAACAAAAACTTTTGAGGCTGGTTCCGATGTCCCTCAGTTAAAAACCTCGAAAAACGAGCTAGAAAACCACTATTTACAGTGGTTTTCAGCTCGTTTTCCCTGCTACCATATGTTAACGGCTGGCTCCTCATCGGGTGATGGGAGCAGATATCGTGTCACACGGTAGCACCGTGTGAGTTAGCCCGGACTGCCTGGATTTTGGAATCAGTACTACAGGATGCAGGCCAGCCCACGGCAGGATTCAGTTTCGTTTTCAGGGCAGGCCGGGCACCCTCATAAAATCTGTCAGTGGGGGTTGGGGTTGTGCCAGGCAAGCAGCGTGAGCAAATGTTCTTACACAACACAATCATTAACATTTGCAAAGCAGGGCTGGGGTTTTCTGAAGCAATGGATATGGCGTGAGGTGAGACTGGGTGAGAGAGACACACAAACCAAGTACACACTGAAGGCAGGAACAATGGTAGCGATAGCGCGCTGTTATATTGCAAGTGTAGTCATCAACTAGGGAGGGAGGGACACAATAGAATTGAGAGAAAGTGTCCTTTCAGTTTAAGCGATTTTGGTGCTAACCCCATGACCTCTTCCAGACCAGTCCTGTCAATACAGGTGCCTTTTACAAGAGAGAGTTAGTGGACTCAGAGCCAGAATTGCCTAATAAGGGGGTTACTGCTTCTGTCGGAAAGATCCTTTTGTTACTTGCAGTTTGTAAGTTAAAATGCTACCATAGAACAGCAAGCTATTAACTAGTCTGTCTGTAATCAAAGAGCTGCATGCAAACGGAAAGTTATACATTTACAGCTATATGTTTTTTGGGCTAATCTTTCATTATCCTAATCTTGCAAAAAGGGTCTAATGTGGGTAGAAGTCACTTCTTATTGAAGAGAACCCTTAACAATGCTGGTATGTTTTGAATTCTGCATTTACGCTTTTTCAGACTTTGAACTCCTAAACTATATTGCCTACAATGACAATCATGTATGACATGTATGACATGTGACTCCTATACCTTGTAGTCCTGTCTGATGTAACATTCCCTCTGATTTACACACATAGGATTGTATTTATGCAATGTGTGCATGATGCAAAGTGCTCTGACACCTTAAACTGGTTTGAGAGGCGCTATTAAACTAAATTAATTGAAGAAACTGGGTACTCCACTACATAATGCTCCCAAACAGGGCGTTGCACGTCGGTGATTGTTCAACAACTTTGAGAAATGTTTTTAATTTTTAGGACACCAAGGTTTTGGTGAAAATGTACTGTATTTTGCTCCGGAGACAAAATATTTCGCTAGTGTAGCCTGCAACTAAACTGTAGTCCAAATTATCTAGATTCTAGAGTATTTTAGGACTTTGTTTCTCACTCCCAAATGTCATTACATTGAACTTTACGTTTTCAAATGTGTAACTTTAATGTGGTAAATAAGTCTGCACAGGTGCTCAAGTCTGAACATAGATAGATGTAAAGTTGTACCTCATAGACTGTTAAAAATGGCATACCCTACCCCAGAATTGTCCTTTCACCAAATCAGCTCATACTGCACTGAAATTGTCCCTTTTCAATGCATTAGTGATTTTAGCTAATTTAGTCCAAAATTTGTGATTTTAGCTAATTTAGTCTAAAATTGTGCTTTAAATGCACTTTTGAGTTAATCTTTTTCAAAATGTTCACAGGGCAAGGGAACCTCCTATTAAAACCTTACTATGAAGGAAGGCTCCCTTGCTGAAATTCGGATCAGCCAGATATATATTACTTCTGACTTTTAGCAGTGCCAGTTGAAAATGTGGGTGGAGCTAATATAGTAAGTGGGTGGAGCCAGTGGATGAAGTGGGCGGGGCTAGAGAAAAGTAGGTGTGGCCTCTGACAAACATTTGAGCACCTGCACTTCATATTTTACAAATTAAGCACTGACTTGCACCACATACATCATAAACTCATTTGTAACACATTAAGGTGCTTAAGGGTTAGTGTGAGTTTACAAATCAGACTTGAAGAAAGGGGTATTTCAAAAGTTAGACCCAGCCCCTAGACAGGCCTGATCATATCACCGTGGGTAACGTGCGTCCACTATATCTTAGTGTCGCAAACATGCACTTTCCATTTTAGTCATTATAATTCTTCCTAGTGATTGAACAAATGTGCACTTCAAACGGTCACCCAGGCTCGTCCGTGACCCCATGGACACCCGAGTAAGAAGATAAACGGCGAAACCAAGTAGAAAGGAAAGTAAAATATAAATGAATATGACCTAAAGTACAATGGTAAAGGCTTTAGCACAGCTGTGCTTCTTACCCAATGGGCAGTGGTATCTCAGCTTGTGTTGCGAAATCTCAACGCTGTTGGGGATGTCAATAAATTGGCTAAATCAGTATTAAATCTATGCATATCTTATTGTACATGGCACTATAATTATGCCAAAGTGCCTATGGAGAGTACCTCACCTCTCCTCCGGTTGTACTTCCATCCCGGCTGCCAGGTTAAAACAGAGTAAAAGTCGACACTGCGTGTAATCAGCAGCTTGCGCTCAGTATGGTATTCTTCTGTTGTGGAACACTGGGGAAAGGAGAAGGACGTGACCACTGTTATCCCTTTGCCTAATTATGGCAATTGATAAAACTGATTAAATTCACTTAAAACACTTCTAACGTACTTCCTATATTAAGCTTATATGTCCCTGTTAGCTACTATCAAGAAGTATCCTGTCAAGCCCAAAATCGGCAAACTCTCATCCTATTAAATCCTGTACTTAGCGCTCAATAAACAGCTCCTCTGTCCGCCCTTCCCCGTGAAGTCAGGCACATTGCCCCCTTACCCGCTCGTGTGTGAAACGGTGATTCAAAAGTAGACGCCGCAGCTCCAGTACTGCTGCTGGCTCGCGGCCTCGCGTGTGAATGCGGAAGTGCATTCCACGCGTCCTTTATCTTTCAATCCTTCAGCGCTCTCTATGGAAGCTAGAGCGCTCACCCTGCACCGGAAGAGGCATAATGGCCCACCGGAAGGGGATAAACGCTGTACTCCGTCGCACTAATGTTTATACGTTACATTTATCAATTTGACACCCCCGCAACCTTATTAAAGCATAATACTGCTATATTTATATACTCTTATATATCTAAAATTTGCGATCGCTCATAAGTGCACCTAATTTGAAAATAATCATTTCCTTACATCCATACCATGTGCAGCCACAAATAATTATCTAGGCTCACAAATGGTATCGGATGACTTCCGCATTCACACGCGAGGACGCGAGCCAGCAGCAGTACTGGAGCTTCTTGATAGTAGCTAACAGGGACATATAAGCTTAATATAGGAAGTACGTTAGAAGTGTTTTAAGTGAATTTAATCGGTTTTATCAATTGCCATAATTAGGCAAAAGGATAACAGTGGTCACGTCCTTCTCCTTTCCCCAGTGTTCCACAACAGAAGGATACCATACTGAGCGCAAGCTGCTGATTACACGCAGTGTCGACTTTTACTCTGTTTTAACCTGGCAGCCGGGATGGAAGTACAACCGGCGGAGAGGTGAGGTACTCTCCATAGGCACTTGGGCATAATTATAGTGCCATGTACAATAAGATATGCATAGATTTAATACTGATTTAGCCAATTTATTGACATCCCCTACAGCGTTGATATTTCGCAACACAAGCTGAGATACCACTGCCCATTGGGTAAGAAGCACAGCTGTGCTAAACCCTTTACCATTGTACTTTGTCATATTCATTTATATTTTACTTTCCTTTCTACTTGGTTTCGCCGTTTTTCTTCTTACTCGGGTGTACATGGGGTCACGGACGAGCCTGGGTGACCGTTTGAAGTGCACATTTGTTCAATCACTTGGAAGAATTATAATGACTAAAATGGAAAGTGCATCTTAGCGACACTAAGATATAGTGGACACACGTTACTCACGGTGATATGATCAGGCCTGTCTAGGGGCTGGGTTTATATTTTGAAATACCCCTTTCTTCAAGTCTGATTTGTAAACTCACACTAACCCTTAAGCACCTTAATGTGATACAAATGAGTTTATGATGTATGTGGTGCAAGTACATGTATGTAACATGCAGCCATTGTACATTTTAGAGCCCTGACGAAGTCGTGGGTGTACCACCCTGATGAAACACGTGTTGGCTGGGCCTTGCAAATAAACTCTGACCTGAAGACTAACATCAATCAAGACCATATCAACTTTATTGACTGTGCTATATTGTGCATGATTTGCCTGTCAATACTGTACAGTGAGATAGCTGACGTGTGCACAGATCCTATGTTTTGTTACCAAACCGGACTATTGTGGCTAGTGAACTCTAACTGGGTGTCCCCAAAGTAACAATGTGAGGTTTGTAACACTAAACCGAGGTTTACCTAGAAGAGCAGCTAAAGGGCATAAACTAGAGACGGACAATGTTGGGGGACGGGGGGGAGCATGCAGAAGCAATCCATTGGCATGTACACTCACAGAAGAACCTTTAACTGTCTACATTTTTAAAAATAAAATAATAATGTTATTAAATTTAAATGTGTCACATACAGAATAGCATGGATATATATTCAAATACAGAAAAAGAATAATAAGGAATATGATACTTACCAGTATGCATCTGTTCTTGGCATGTAGGGCTGCTGACATTCATATCTGTGCATAGATCGCCGCCTAGTGTTGGGTCCGGATGATTGCACTTTGTTGTCTTGGAAGAGTCTTCGAAGAATCACGAGATAGGTGACTCCTCCCCTGGACTACAGTGCGCATGGGCATCTTTTCCATCCTCAGATTGTTTTTCGCCATCGTGGCAGAGATGGAGATAGTAAAGTAAGAGATGGCCATGCCAGAGATAATGCTGCAGCTGTGACAGGCACCGGGGAGGAGGGCTGCCTGACCAGTTCATCCATATCGTATTGCCCTGTGACAACGGATGTGGGAACCTGGCGGCAACGTACTGGCATTTGGAGTTTTCTTTTGTGGCAAATAGGTCTATCTCTGGGTGACCCCACTGTTCGAAGAATGGCTGGAGAACTTGGGGGTGAATCTCCCATTCGTGTAGTTGTTGGCTGTGCCTGCTGGAGCAGGTCCGCTATCTGATTGTCCTTCCCCGGAAAATGTTCTGCTAGGAGAAAAAACTTTTTGGGGATCGCCCACTTCCATATGCTTTGTGCCAGGTGGGACAGCTGAGGAGAGTGCGTTCCTCCCGGTTTCTGGATATAGTACATTGCGGTCATGTTGTCCGTCCGGATCAACACAGTCTTGCTGTACAAGTATTTCTGGAATGCTTTCAGGGCTAGGAATATCGCTAGCAACTCTAGTTGGTTGATATGCAGTTTCTTTTGTTTGGTTGTCCAGAGCCCTTGTACTGTGTATTGAAGGAGATGGGCTCCCCAGCCTGTCAGTGATGCGTCCGCTGTTGGAACAGTCGCCCCTTGGAAAGTTTTTGTGGGTTCCACCACTGCAGAGAGTTGTGAGCGCGACTGTCTACCAACACTAGGTCTTTTAGTTGTCCTCGAGCCTGGTTCCATTGCCGTGCTAGGCATTCTTGTAAGGGACGCATTTGAAGTCTGGCATGGGGACAATGAATATGCAGGAGGCCATCATGCCTATGAGCTGCATAAAGATTCGAGCTGGCAGAGAGTGCTGTGGCAGAAATTTGCGAATAAGTATCTGCTTGCTGGCTATCCTTGCTGAGTTTGGGTATGCCTTTGCCACTGAGGTGTCTATAGTGGCTCCCAGATATTGTTGTGTGTGGGAAGGTTGCAGATGCGATTTTGGGTAGTTTATCGAAAACCCTAGGCTGTGTAGCAACTGAAGTGTTTGAGACGTGTGTGTTGCACACTGTTGGTACGATTTTGCTTGTATTACCTAATCGTCTAGATAAGGGAACACATGGATGTGTTGCCTTCTGAGATGTGCTGCCACTGTCGCTAAGCATTTTGTAAACACTATTGGAGCCGTGGTAACCCCGAAGGGCAAAACCGTGAATTGGTAGTGTTGACCTTCTATTGTGAACCTGAGATATTTTCTGTGGGCTGGATGGATAGGTATGTGAAAATACCCATACTTGAGGTCCAGTGTTGCTAGGAGGTCTCCTTGTTGTAGCAACGGGAGCACTTGCTGTAGTGTGATCATATGGAAGTGCTCCGACAGTATGTATTGATTTAGGGGTCTGAGGGTACAGTCCTTCTTGGGAATAAGGACGTATAGGGAGTATACTCCAGTCCCTTGCTGGTGGAAAGGGACTGGCTCTATGGCCCCCTTTTCCAGCATGCATTTCACCTCTTTTTGGAGCAGGGTGATGTGTTCTGTGGACATCGGACGGTGTCTGGGTGGTATGTTTGGTGGTGTAGAAGTGAGTTCTAGGCAATAACCATACTGGATAATTTCTCTCACCCACCTGTCCATGGTAATTGTGTGCCAGACAGGTAGGAACAGTTGGAGTCTGCCTCCGACCGGTGTTAGGTGGTCTGGAGGTAGCGTAATGAAGTCACTGTTTTGTGGCAGTGGAGGCTCTGGTGTTATTGCCTCCATGTTCTCTTCCCTTATTATTGTTGCCCCTATAACCTCCTCTGTTTGAGTTTTTGGTGAAGGAACCTTGTGTGTTGCTTTTGTATGAGGATGACGTCTGCGAGGTATTTCCTCGTGTAGTTTCTCTGTATGAGGAGCGTAGAAAGGAGCCTCTATGTTGCTGAAACTGTAATGCCCCCATTGATTTGGCGGTTTCGGTGTCTTTTTTCATTTTTTCTAACATGGTGTCGACAGCAGGCCCAAATAGAAAGTCCTGATTGACTGGCTGGTTAAGAATGGTGGACTGCACCTCGTTCTTAAAGCCGGAAATGCGCAGCCATGCATGTCTGCGTAGTAAGACGCTAGTGTTAATCGACCTGGCTGCGGTGTCTGCTGCGTCAAGCGCACATTTGATGGAGGCGTTTGTAACGAATTTTCCCTCTTGTATGAGGTCATCAGCTTGTGCTTTGAAAGGCTCAGGTAGGTGTTGCATTAGGTTTTGGAGCTGGTCATAATGTGCCCTGGCGTAACGAGCCAGTAGAGCTTGTGCATTAGCAATCCTCCATGAGTTGGAGGCTTGTGCTACTACCCTTTTACCTGACGCCTCTAGTATCTTTGATTCCTTATCGGGGAGGTGCTTCCCCCGTTGTTTGGGAGTTGGCCCTTTTACGTGCATTAGCCACTACCAGTGAGTCTAATGGTAACTGCCCTCTGATGTAGGTAGGGTCTGTAGGGGCTGCTCTATACTTTTTCTCTATCCTGGGATTGATTACTCGTGCCCTGGCTGTATCCTTAAATGTGTCAGGTGCGTGTTTTAGCACTCCCTTTAACATAGGAAGTGTTCTGACACTCTTTTCTGAAGTAGGGAAGGTGTCAAATAAGAAGTCTTCTTCGACAGGGTCATTATGCATGTCTACGTTGTGGTACTGCCCTGCCCTGTTTGAGTTGGTTGAAGACAATGGTGTCATCAGTAGGTGACTGCCTAGTTGGATAAGCGGGTACATCAGGGATGGGATGGGTGTTATATGGGTCTGTTGGCTCCTCCCATGGTTCCTCTTGTGGTTGAGGATCTTGTGGAAAATCATAATCGGGCTGTGGATTTTCCCCTGTGTTTCCCTCATTGTCCCCGTGGTGAGAAGGAGAGTAAGGAGCAAAAGGTGTAGTAGGCATGATAGGATAGAAAGGGATGAAGGGCCTAGAGAGAGAAGTCCCGAAGTCCTTCTTCAATGGAATAGGGGAATGAGAGCCAGTGTCCAGTGGCCGCTTGTTCCTGTGCAGGATTGTGACTTTACCAGTGTCTGGATTAATATATATTTTTGCTTGGTCGTCTGATGGATCTGGATGGAAGAGTTCTTCCTCTACAGTCCTTGGTTGAGTGTTCGACTTTCTTGGGTCGGTAACACCTTCTTTTTTGACGACTTTTGGTGTCTTATTGCTTTTCTTCGGCTCGTGCCCTTTTTTCGGCTCGACACGTTTCTTGTGCTCGACAGGCTTTTTTGGTTGACTGTCCTTTTCCGAGTCGATGGTCTTCTTTGGATCGACTGGTGTTTTCGGAGCACTTTTTTTCGGGTCGATAGCCTTCTCCGGCCATGCTACGGGCTTCGGTTCGGCACCCTTCTTGTCGGCGACCTTTGCCGGGTCGACGGTTTTCAGGACAGCGGGCTTGTTCGGGTCGGCGCCCTTTTTTGGTTCGGCGCCCTTTGGCTGTGTGTCCTTGTTTGGTTCGACTACCGTTTTGGGGTCGATGCTTTTTGGCTGAGCGGCATTTTTGTGGTCGACAGTCTTCTTTGGCTCGACGCTTTTGGGCTGTACGGCCTTTTTCGGGTCGACGCCCTTCGGGTCGACTACTTTATTTGGCTCTGGAACCTTCTTAGGGATGATGGTACTTGGCCCTGGGGTCTCTGAAGGTTTTGGTTTTGATTTTGAAGACGAGCCGGATGGCGGGGCTGGCGAAACTTTTTTCTGATCTTGGCTAAGGCATTTTGGCGATGCCTCGACCGGAGCCTTTGGTAACGGGGTAGTTGGTGTCGGGGGCTGTGTACTCACGATTTGCCCCGTTGGGATCTCGTCATCGGAGTCCGAGTAGTCCTCGGCGGTGACTACCTCTAGTTCCGAATTTGGAGCTTCCGGTAGTTCTTGGTCATCATCGAAGATGTTGTCCGTTTCTTGCGCTTGTCGCTGCATCTCTTGCCTAGCGGCCCGTCGGATCTGTATTGTTTTCTTCTACCGAAACTGGGCGCAGGCTGGGCAGGTTTCTTCCCTATGGTCTGGGGAAAGGCACTTGTTGCATACTGAGTGTTTGTCAGTATGTGGGAACTTGGCATTGTGGGCACCTTTTGAACGGGCTTTTTTCCATCGACGGCAGGCTCACGTGGCATCGAAAAGGCCCAACGGACCCGCGTCGACGACCGAGTCGAGATGGAAAGCTTGATCGAGTAGAGAGGTACCGAACGAGAACAATACCGTCGAAGTCGAAGGCGTTATGGTCTTTCGGAAAGTTTTGTTTTGATTCCTAAGTTGGAGTTTTGGATTAACATCCGAACCCAATAGCGGAAAAAACCAATCTGAGGATGGAGAAGATGCCCATGCGCACTGTAGTCCAGGGGAGGAGTCACCTATCTCGTGATACTTCGAAGACTCTTCCAAGACAACAAAGTGCAATCATCCGGACCCAACACTAGGCGGCGATCTATGCACATGTATGAATTCAGCAGCCCACATGCCTCGAACATTGACATTTTTCGTGCACAGCGTTGCAGTCTGCCATTGCAGTTATGTGGTCCTCTTTTTTGAACTTTCCATTTCTACCGTTGGTGAAATACATAATTCCCCGCCCTGTCTAAATTTTAAGAACTTTCAACAGAGATGTATCATCCTTTATTCTTTTGGAATAAAATAAAAAAATAAGAGAAGGCAATGATGCCAATACAATCTTGTCCATTAGCCGTCCGACTACCATGCATAAAACTTCCAGAGTACAATCCAGCTCTGCTAAATAATGGTACACCCCCACACTGGTGAACGTCACAGATGATGTTCTGCAAGTAGCTAATAAAGGAGAGTATTCTGTTCGTTTTAATCTGACTGTCTCAATGGCATTCAATACTGTGGACCACACTTAGCTGCTGTACCGGCTGAAAACATTGATGGGGTCTCAGATCTTCCCCCAAGCTGTTTTAGTTTTTTTAAGCAGCTTGCCTCATGCATTAAACAGTGTGATAATTCAAAGCGCTACCACTCATCCGTGGGGTGCTGCAGAGGTCTATTGTACTCCTGCTTTATTTCATGAATACACCAGGCGTTTGCTTGAACTCATCAGGTCAGAGGGGCCAGGGTTTAACAACTAGGCAAATGATACAGAAAACTATCTTCACGTAAAAGGGCCAAGGGCTAGCCGTACAAAGACTAATCATGGTTTTAATATCAAGGTGGCTTGAAGGTAGTGACCTTAAGTTAAATGCTCTCAAATCTGGGGGTCATTCCTGACCTTATACACGTTTTTCATTCTAGGTCTTCGTCCACAATCTCTTGTTTGGTTTAGTACAAGTATTCTGAACTCAAAGAAAGTGAAAAACCTAGGTTTCCTCTGGACCTTATACGTTAACCTAGTATCTCAAATTGATGCTGTAATTCAAAGACC